>NC_056505.1:15127006-15145988 GCF_014905685.2 Nematolebias whitei
ATACATACATATACATATATATGTTAGTTTTTTGTGTATAAGTCGCATAACTTGCAAATTTATGCAAAAAGGTGCCACTGATACGGTGAAAAATACGGTATTTATTTATTTGTTTCAAACAGTATGAATTATGATTATGAAATATCCCAAAACATTCCTGACTTGTTGCATCCTCAGGTTAAAGCCCAGAATGACTTTCGTGATGAGATGTTCACCAGTGAATGGCACTACGCGAAGGATATTGTCAACAGAGAAACAGTCACTGGAACGACAACAGGATATCGCAATTACGACTTCCACAAGAAACACGACACGACTCAGGTACGAAAACATTTTCACTGTGCGACTTTTTTGCGAGCTTCACAAGGACACTTCCTAAATAAAAGGCATTGTCCTTCCCTTTAGACTCACAGGCTTCTGGTGTTAAAGAGCGAGATTGAGGTCGTTCAGTTCCAGAGTAACTCTCCGAAGTACCTCCCAATATCGGAGGAGTTTTGGAAGGCACTGGCCAAACTCCCATCGGTCTACGACTATTCAGCCTACAGGAAGATTTTGGAGCGGTTTGGAACACATTACGTATCTGAGGGAAGCCTGGGAGGGTCCTTCAATGCCATTGCTGCAATCGATCAAGAAACAGAAAACTACCTGGGTAAGGATTTACAAACCACAGTTTGTCTTTGGAATAGGAAATTACAACTTGCAGTCTCAATAAGGAATCTCAGAGTTTATCAAGGCCTAAGGCATGAGATGATTTTTGACTATTCATCCTCTAAAGGCAAAAGCTAATTTAACAAGGCCCCAATTTATTTATTTACTTACTTTATGTGGTATTTTACATCAAGCGTGCCTCTGACATTCTAATAGCACTTTATAGAAATGTGTCTTATTTAACAGATTAATAAAATCCATAACGCTCTCGCTCAGTCATGTCTTTAACGTCTGGAAATGTTTTCCCTTTGTTCTTTTGATTTTAAGAAAGTGAAACCATGACGCACCACGAATGTGAAAGGACTAAACGCTGGGTCCTTTTTTTCCCCATTACAACTGTGCATTGTGTAAATGATGACTATGAAAGGTCAAGGACAAAAGGTACAGTTCGGATGAAAATTTCAAAACGGATTCAACATTTTGCAACCCTTCTCTCATATTACCATCTAAACAAATAATTGTGAAATAGGTTTTAACCATAACACCAATGTGGTGCAAGTGAACGTGGAAGGAGGAGGCGTTTCACACATTGCAGCACTGAAGAGAATGCAGCTCGATGATCCCAACAAGAACTGGGAAATGTACTCAAACTGGGCTGATTCCATTCGATCGTTCCCACAGGTCATAAAACAGAAGGTGAGGAACAGTTCCGCATTCTCCTTAACCCTAAAATGTTTGAATATTTTATGTTAATTTAAGGGTGTTGCATTTTTGCCACGATTTGACTCTAACTCTTGGACCTCCAGCTACGACTGCTATCAGAACTGGTGAAGGAGGTTCAGTGCACTGGGGTGAAAAAGCTCTATCTCCGTAGGGCCATAGAACAATACCTGGAAGAGAGTGATGCCTGCCACTGCCAACCCTGCAGAAACAACGGCTTGGCTGTCAGGGATGGAGATGAATGCAAATGCATCTGCAAGACCGGCACGTCAGGCCAGGCCTGTGAGCTGGGAGCAGACGTGGAAGGCCAACAGGGCAAGCCTCACCTTTAACACATCTAATTTTACAGTTGTTTACATCATGTTTCCTCTAACTTTATATTCCAAACAATTAAGGAGTGATCAACGGCAGATGGTCTTGTTGGTCTGCCTGGTCTTCGTGCTCTGGGGGTCGAAGGTCACGAAGTCGATCCTGTTCTAACCCCTCCCCTCAGAATGGCGGACAGCACTGCATCGGAGACGCAACCAAGACGTCTGGCTGTGATGACGCCGAGGAGCTGCAATACCTGAAGTCAGAGCAAGCTGAAGTTGTATTAAATATTTAGTGTGTTTAGACTCTTATTGTCCGGAAATATATTGATCAAAATGAGAAGTTTTATCTTAATTATCTGCTTATATTGCAATTTTGGACTCCTTTTCTACAGAACCATGGAGCCTCAGTGCTTTGACGTCTCTCTCCCAGAACGTCAGAAATGTGACACTCCACCAAGTCTGATCAACGGCTACATCCTGGTAAAGAAAAGGAAAAAAGAAAAGTCAAACTGTGCATTGTGACACAAAGGATATTAAGTTACACATTTGAGCTTAAATGAAACAGAATATCGAATAAAAAAGGCCTTCATTACACCCAGTTTTGAAGCCACCAATGCAGATTTACATTTTTTTTTAATTTACACATCCTTCACAGAATCCAAAGGACAATTACTTTGTGGGTGATAAAGTTGAGTACGCCTGCACTCCTGGTTTTGATCTGCTTGGTAACATCTTAGAATGCACCCCCGATCGTATCTGGTCTGCAAGTCCTGGTCTGTGTGCAGGTATAGGTATATTTTACCTCCAAAACAATCAGCATTATCACAATTAATGAAGTTTTTCCTAAAAAAAAAAATACTATGTGCATTTGTTTTTCTAGTTTCTGTTTGCAAGCTTCCTTTACTCACTGCGGATATCATAGTATTCCCCTTACGAGAGGCTTATCACCTTGGGGAGACTGTTTCCTTGTCGTGTCCAGAGGGTAAAGAGTTACAAGGGGAAACATCCTCTAGTTGTGATTCCAGTTTGCATTTTTCTCCAGATCCAGCAGAAGTTAGATGCATCCAAGGTATTATTTCCTTCCTGCTTTGCACAGATATTCACAGATGGTGTTGGATCAACGCGAAACAAGACATGATTGTACAATATAAGAGCTGCTTTTTAATTTATTCTTGTCTGGCCTTGTTCTATATCAGCACGCAGCATATGTGATTAGTTTGTTTTTATCCCACAGCTGGTAAACAACAGAAACCAACTGCTCCCACAGTACAATGTCAACCATGGGAGAAGCCTTTCAGAGGAAACTGTGTTTGTAAAATGCCTTTGGAGTGCAGGTATATTTACTGCTCGTCAACAATTTGCTCAGCTAATCTTGTGGTTGATTTAGTATATATATATTTTAATGATATGTTAATTGCATGTTGCTGATTTTTGTGTTTTTCTTTCTTTTATTATCAGTTCCTCACTGGAGTTGTGTGCCACAATACCAGTAAGCAAAAGATTTGTCCCTCTGACTGTGTGCAAAATGCATGCATTGCAGTGCAAAGGAACAAACCTTGCAATAGCAGAGTACGACAGCTGCACATGGCCACAGCGCAACACAACAGGCTGCAGAAGCTGTCACATGTGGGAGGACTGTGATGGTAGGCATTTCGAAGGCTATAAATCATTTATATTTTCCTGTGATCATTTATTTTTTAAAATATTTTTTGTCTTCTAGACCAAAACAACGAGTGCCGCTGTAAAGACTCTGCAAACTGCTCAACCTCCGGGTCCGACGTGTGTGTTCGTGTCGGTGAGGATGTGACGGTGGCCCCACAAACCATGAACGAGTGTGAAGCAGGACTTCGGCGGTGTAAAGGAGAAAAGGTGTCGGTTATCAGCATCATGTCATGTTTGTGAGAAATTAAGGTGAAAAGCTTACTGAAAAAAAAAAATCATATATTTGACTCTTTTATTCACTTAAATGAAGAATCAAAATTAGGAATGCCTATGCACGCCACACTTTAATCACTCTTTTTATACATCAGTCCTCTTTATATACATCAGTCCTCTTTATATACACCAGTCCTGTTTTTATACATCAGTCAAAACAGAACCAAACTGTACAATATAAAATAAAAGAAAGTACTTAAGTCTGATTCTTTATTTTGCAGATATTTTTGAGATGGCTCAAGAGAATCCCATCTATTTATTTATAGAATATGACTTAAGCGTTTAATATTTGAGTTGTGTTTGCATCGGGGCACAAAGATTAAGGCTTAATGTTGAGAAAATTGTTTAAAAAAACATCACTTTAGACGAAGCTTGAAGCCTCGTCTCAGGACTGCGACGTTTTTCCAAGAGATTTCTTGTGCTCACTACAGCAGGCAGAACTTGGCCTGTCCAACAAACCCCTGCTGGCAAGTTTTTTCTTTCTCTGGCTTGATGTCCTCTCACAGTGCACGTGCGTAAATGTGTGATATGCTTCACATTCATATCAAAGTACCGGTACTTATTGTATGCACATATTGCAGACACCAGTAACCATCAAAATATGTTAAATGAGAGCTTAAGAAGTTTCAAGTTCTTGGCGCTCCCTCTTCATAATTATTTATTCCCTTTGTGTTTTCATGAAAGTGACAACAGTTCCTTCAGGTGTGATTAATGAGACTACACAAAAAGATGGCTGTAACACAATGCATACTTGTTAAAGACATATACATGTATTTGAATGAGTTCAATTGGTTTCCAAAAGACCAACAGCTCTTTTTTTTTTTTTTTAGCAGTTTGGATGAAAGGTTTACATACTCACAAATAGATGTTCTAACCTACAAAGCCCTCAACAACCTAGCTCCATCTTATAGTCGAGATCTTATTGTTGCATATTTTCCTAACACAGCACTTCACTCTCAGACTGCAGGTTTACTTGTGTTTCCTAGAGTTTCCAAAAGCAGGAGGAAGATCTTTCAGTTATCAGGCTCCTCTCTTGTGGAACCAACTTCCAGTTTCTGTCCGTGAGGCTGACACATTGTCCAGTTTTAAGACTGGGATTAAGATTTTCTTTTTTGATAAATCATATAATTAGGGTTTGCTTGTTATGCTGCTATAGGCTTAGACTACTGGATGACAAATTGACCTCATTTCTTTAAATGAATTGTAACAGTTTTCATTTGATACTATTTCTACCTTAACGTGATTCTGGACCTGCCATTGTGTATCTGTTCCTCCTTCCTGTTCCTCTCAAACCCAGCCAGTGAAACAGATGGCCGCTTGTCCAGAGCCTGGTTCTGCTAAAGGTTTCTTCCTCATGAGGGATTTTTTCCTTTCCACTGTCGCCTTCATGCTTGCTCAAGATAAGAGTCTCCAATGAAGTTAGACTCAAAGCAGTCTGCTCCTCAGATAAATATTATTAACTTACTTTATATATATATGAATATTTCTGTTCAGTGCCCTGACATGACTTCTGTTGTGACTTGGTGCTAGATAAATAAACTGAATTGAATTGAATTAAATATTAGTATAATACCTAAACTATATTAGTTGTGAATTGATGTTAGTATGAACAAATTTGAAAATGTGAATTTGACAAAAATCCTCAAAAGATATTTAGAAAAATTCCGAGTTCACAAAACTTCTGAATTTGGCCTAATTATGAAACAAGTTAGCAACAAGAAAAAGTTTAGTTTACATTCTGATGTGACTTGGTGCTATATAAATAAAATGAGTTGAATTTAATTGAATTTTGCCGAGTTATAGATAATTTTAGTTTTTATAAATTATAATCTTGTGAAACAAAAAGAATTGTTGCACAGTGGGGCTTTCAAAAACAACAAAATAATTTTGGTTATGGAAATAAATGGAGGCATGGCTTAAAATTTGGTTGCACACAAGAGACAAACTCGTGGACTTTGCTTGGTGTCAATTTGACGTCTGGACTGAACTTTACTGCTCGAAAGGGAAAGCAACGAGCTGCGGCACAACAACGTGAGCCAAAGAGGTAAACAAAAACAGCAAAAAAAAAAAAAAAAAAAATGAAACAAGCACAAAAACAAAGAAGACAAAAGCTGAGAGATGCAGAGCTACATAGTAATGCCTAAAAAAAACCCAGAAATATTTACTTTTAGTCTCATTCTGGATGACTGACATGAATATTTCAGTAGAGTGAGGACAGTAACATAAAACGATGAAATTAATCTGTCATAAAAACCTGTGCATGTGAAGACAAACAGATTTGGATCATTGATTGCTAATTTTTAATTGTGTGAAAACTTATTGCTTTTCTATTCATATAGTTTCTTCAGCATGTTATTGACAGTAAAACAGCTAATGTATAATTTGTGTTATTTTAAGAATTCTTGTAAAAATGTTTGTCTCAACTGGGATTGGTGTCTTCTGCCATTTAGTATTTGTGTCTTTTGTTACTTTTGATTTATTACCTTTAGTTGTTTTTTTAAATCCCATAGAATAATTAAGGTTTCTTCATTTTATCCAAAAATGTGAAGTTTGCTTCAACACTGTTACTCTGTTTTTGTCTTCTTAAGCTTCTTTAGGCTTTTAGCTACTGCACGTTTACATTTTAGCTTCAGTGTTGATAATTTTAGACTTTTACCTACAGTTTTGCAGGTTTTAGCTTTTATTTTTTGTGAATTTTAGTATTGAACTACTGTTTTGCTGAATAGTCATCTGTTGTATTTGTTTTAACTTCAACAATTCAGTCAGGAATCCATTCTTTATTCAATTTAAGCTAAGCCATTTGACACTCTGTATCCAAACTGCATTCACTTTTGCAGTAAACGCAGTGTTTCTAGTTTAAAGCAGGCAGCAGTTTAACAATGACAAACTCTTCAAATGAGTTGAAAAATGAAAACACTGTAGAATGTTATTAACTATGACCAGGAATTTGCAGTAAATCCTCTAATATCTAAAGTGCAACAATTTTATGAAAACTAATTAATTTTGGGGCAGCACAGTGGCGCAGTTGGTAGAGCTGCACCTATCAGCGAGAAGGTCGCCGAATCAAATCTCGGCCAGGGGCCCTTTTGGGTGAAGTTTGCATGTTATCTCTGTGCATGCATGGGTTTTCACTGGATGCTCCAATTTCCTCTCACAAACCAAAAGCATGCATGTGAGGCTGGTAGGTAACTTTAAATTGTCCCTAGATGTGAGTGAGAGAGTGGATTGTCTCGTTTGTCTCTATGTGTCCCTGTGATGGACTGTTGACTTGTCCAGGGTGGCCCCCCACCTCTCACACAGTGACTGTTGGATATGAGCACCAGTGACCCCATGACCTGAAAAGGAAGAAGTGGGTAAAAGGTAAAGGATGGATGGATATTTAACTCTTCTTAAATCATGGTGTCATTTTTTAATGTTCTTTGTCTCCCTCTGGTGGTCATATTAATGAACAACATGCTAGACAAATGCAGCCAACAATGAACTTTTTCAGTAACAAAAGTTTTAATTTCAATGTAAAATGACCCATTACAGCTTTAACTACCTAATATTTGTCTTGTCAAAGACATTCATAATATTGTTTAATCAGTGCCCTCTATCTGCAGAGCAAGATCATTCCCACCTTTAAACCACACATGCCATTACTCTTTCCCATTGACCTTGAACTTTGAAAATAACAGAGCATTGTGTAAGTATGTGTATGTACAAGACTAATGTTTTAATTTATAGTTAGATATTGTGTGCAAAGAAGTTTTCTCTTGAGTAATGTTTTTATATTCCATTTTGAAGCTGGAAAGTTTAAGTTGGGTACAGGTTTTTGGTTTATGGAAGACTAAATTAAGTACATTTAGAAGAAAAACAGCAAGAAACATAAAATAGAGTGAATTACACAATAGATGCTTGTTTGTTTTCCTGCACAAAATCTGTTGTCTCACTTTAGAGAAGCAATTTTTTTTCTTTGTCCTTGCAAGAATCTTTTATTACACATTCGAATGGCGTCTTTTAATAAGTAATCCTATGAACTGACAAAACGAACATTTATATTCCCTTTTTAAAAACATAAATCTACATTTCATTCATTTCGTTTCACTCACACTGGATTGTGAAAATAATTAAACGTTCACATTACTAACCTCTCATTCTTTTTTTTTTTTAAACATAGAACAAGCAGATATGCTTTCATTTATCAAAAGAAAAAATAACTTTTGCAAAATATTTTAAAATATATGTTCATGGACTTTAGTTTTCATTACTTTGCAGTTACAATTCTTCTTTGTATTACAAAATAAAATTATAAAATGAGCGGTCTCAGGAAAAAAATGAGAAGATATTTGAAAGTGGCAGTAATAGGTTGGTGGGAGACACGAGTGGTGACAGACAGTGGGTTATGGTGTCTTTGTTGCCGCCTCCTAAGTGTGGAGGTGGGCCTTTAGCTGGTTACCAGGCAACAGAGCCCAAAGAAACGCCTTTTCCTCTGTCGGACAAGTGGGTAGGGAGTCAGGTTCAGCAAACTGCTGTCATCTGAGCAGAAACAAAACAAGGACAGCCGATGAGTCGTACACTTTCGTTATTACAAACTGACTGCAAACCAATTTGACCATCACTTCTTGGTATTGTGACAATTAAAGCCTTTCCTCAACAAGTTTGTATTTTATTGTGAGATACAGTGACCTATGAAAATATCAGTTTGCAAAATTGCTCTAAACTATAAAAAAATCTGTAATATTTAGGAAATAAAACTGGTTGCTGGGTTGCCAGAGAAATTCAGTAAAAAATACTGTCAACATGTTTTACAGCATAAGCCATAAATTCAACTGTTTTACTAATCAAAATTTACATGTTATTTTGTAAACATAAAACCATTTCCAACTGTACTTCTTACACGTTTTTTTTTTATGTAAAAATACATCAAATACATTTTTCAGAATAATTTATGGATAAGTACATTTAAAACATGTAAATGTAACATTTTTATCATCTACAAATGCCAGTATTTTTACTGTAATTTGAACAATTTTTATGCTAATTCATCAGTGATTTTTTTTTTTTAACATTTACTTGTTTTTATTGTGCCTATGATTTACAGTAATACATTGTATTTACTACAGTGACATACAGTTTTGGATTTTATGGTATTTTATTGTTAGATACAATGACCTATGTAAATATTTTCCAAAATTGTGCTACACTGTAAACATTTTTTTGGTAGTTTTTACAAAATAATACTGGCAGCTGGTTTGCCAGAGAAATTCAGTAAAAAATACAGTGAACATGTAAATAGTTTTATAGAGTAAGCCATACAATGAACAGATTTATTAAGTAAAATATGCATGTTATTTTGTAAACATAAACACATTTTCACTGTACTTCTTACATATTTTTTAATGTAAAAATAAATTAAAGAAATTTTACAGAATAATTTATGGATAAATACATTTAAAACATGTAAATATAACATTTTTATCATCTACAAATGTCAGTATTTTAACTGTAATTTGAACATTTTTAAAGTTAATTCCTAAGTTAAAATTTGTTAGATTTACTTGTTTTTATTGTGCCTATGATTTCCAGTAATACATTGTATTTATTACAGTGACATACTGTTTTAGATTTTACGGTATTTTATTGTTGCCATTTGACAGTTTTTTTGTGTAATTTTTACAGATTTTTTTTTACAGTGTACTACTACTTCATTCATTCCAAAGTGGAACAAACCAGTTTGTGGAACTGGTTTCATTATGATTTCATTATGATTCTTTCTCAAGATCAGAAAATCCACAAAGCGCTCGTCAACAGCTTGAATTTTAATGACCTCAACACATTTTTGTCTTGTATTGCATTTATAAATGAAATGGATAAAGGATCAAAAGTGGTGCACAAACTTTTACATGCAATGGTTCTGTTGAGTTATGGACTACAAGAACGCCTTCAAAGCATGGATTTGGTATTCAAAAGCCTTAAGAGTGAACTGGTTTGTCCTTACCTTGGTTCTTCAGCGGTAAAGGCATAGTCTCCCTGAGTTTACTGAGAAGGTTCTTCATATCTCTCATATCCCTGCAAAAAGCAGAACAAAGCAAAAAATATTATGTTTTTGTACCTAAAGCATCTGTCACTTAGTTTACAGTATGATCAAATGAAAACACACATGAAGTGGAGTTGGAATCATTAATAAAACATTTGTGTACAGTCTTTTTTTTCCAATCCAATTTTAAGTTACATAATTTACAGTTTGTTTTCAATGTGATGGATGTTCAGATAGAACTGGGTAAACTGATGAAAAGACATGACAAAAAGGAATTTTATAGTCAGGTTTTCCTATGAGGGAGTTCAGCTGGACACAGCCTAAGGGTGATGTCACTGTCCTGTGGACTGACCATCTGTAGACGGCACCATAAGGTTCTGGTGTATCATGGACCGGGCAGTGGTCAGAGGTGGAGTCTGAGTTCAAATCCTGCCCGCTGAAAATAAAAACCGAGAGACAAAACGCTGCTTCACAGGTGAGGAAGGAGTTTGTGCTCATGGGGGATGATGAGAAAGACTGAATTATTACTAGAACCTAAAATATAAGTTTTACTTAACTCTTAAAATGTAGGTTGGAGAACTAAATTAGTCAAATATAATAAAAACCATTCCAAGAATCAGCAGTATTCTTATTATCCAATACTGTATCTTCAAATAATTAACTTAACCTGCCATCTGAGAGTGAAAGCAGAGACTGAGGCAGATAAACATTTCCAGGAAATGATGATCAGCTTTAAAAGAACACGAGTTCAGTGATTACTACAGTAATATTTCAACTTTGGGGTGATGATGGGTTTCCTACAGAAGAGGATTAGGGTCACAGTGCAATAATTTTTCCCCCTTTATTCTGAGATAAAAAAGTCAGAATTCTGAGATTAAAGTCAGAATTATTGGATTAAAGTCTGAATTTGAGAAAATTTTCTGAATTATGAGATTAAAGTCAGAGTTCTGAGCAAAAAGTTAGAATTCTGAGATTAAAATCAGAATAAATTTAGACTTTTTTTCTCAGAATTCTGACTTTAATCTCAGAACTCTGATTTTTTTTCTCAGAATTAAGGGGAAAAAATATTACCGTGACCCTAATCCTCTTCCATAGTTTCCTCCCATGATCTATTGTCATCACAATAATAAGATGATAATAATGCATCACATTATTATTGGATAATAAGGTATTTTTACATATTTCTGTTGGCTTAAAATCAAGTTTTATCTTCATCTAGAAAAGAATGCTTTACTTTGTCTAAAATCTTGTTTCATTGGATCCATCTGATCATAAACATTTTTGACACAAACTTATATCTTGCCCACATTTTAGCAGCTTTCTCCCTGGACAACACAGATTTTTGTGTAAAAGCATTTCTTTGCTCTCCTGACATGATGTTTTCCTAACTGGCAGCGTCCAAACAGTTATATCAAATGTGTACATTGCAAAAAATAATTGGCACGTTTTATCAGTTTTACATTCTCGGCAAAGTATAAAGTACACATTGTAGTTTTAAAGTGACGGTTTCAACTTTGTAATTTTTAATCAGGTAAGTTAGTTTTGTATATAGTCTTACAACAACAAAACAGAATGTTTCTTATATTAATTGCTTTCTACTTACTTTTCTATATTTTCTATGTCGGTGGCCACCAGCCAGCAGAGCTGAGGACAATCAGTGGGTGAGGAAGAGGTGTCCTCCAGAATCGGGATGTCCGAGTCTTCGATCTTACTGTCGACACCAGGCGGGCCGCAGGAATCTTTACCTTGAAAACACACAGACGCTTTGATGTGTAGGGAAAATACAAAATATTGGAGAACGAGAAAATGGGTGGCCTAAACTGATACATTCAGTCTCAAAATCCCTGTTAATGTTCAGAAACAGAATAAAAAAAAATCTGAGCACAATAAAGTGAATCAGGGAAATGGACATGAGTGGATTTGAAGATACCTGCTTGTCTTCAGACATGAAAGCTTGTGTCCCACTCTGCACTAGCTTAAATTAATGAAATAAAGGAGGCTGCCTTCAAACCACCCCATCAGTCAGTGTATTAACCTTTTCTGTGGAGCTGCAGGGATCCCAGCAAGCAGACAGATTTCAGCATTTCTGTGATGTACATTTCCAGACAGCACTGCAGCTGGATGAAGAGCCTGCAGATCTCAGGGTGGATCTCCCCATCTTCAGGCCTGGAAGACAAAACCGGAAAGTTGGCTGGTTAATTAACTCGAAAAGTGCTGCCCACTCAGAATATTGCTTTTAAAATTTCCAGGCCCCCTGGAATTCCAGAAAAGATACACATATTAAGAAAGCAGGCACAAAAATGAATGTACTGTCATAATTGAGAGCTAAACGTAAATGTGGTAGTATTTTGATGCCAGCACGATATGGATCTCAGTTCACACAGACAAGGAGGATTTATATAAATATGTTAGATTTCAGGGGACACATTTTAGCTGCTGGAGCTGGAAGGGTGAACAACGTGCACCAATAGAACCACACGCATGTCTTTCCCCACAAAAAAAACTGTATGTATAAAAAGAAAAGTGCAGTGAAAGTGCACGTATCTCTGGCAAATTTCAGGCCCTGCAGCAGAGAAAGTCAAACTTTTTAATGAGGTGAAGATAAAACCTGACACCTCCTGCACTTCCTGTTCATCACTAACACATTGTGCTCAAATTTACAGAGCAATTTGGAAGACTTAGTTTCAAGTATTACCTAAAAAAAACAAACAGTAAAGAGATAATGATTACACCATTAGGAATACTTTATGGCTAATGATGATTAAATACATGGAATAATGGGCATTTGGTGATTTGTTATTAATAACTCACCTTATGCACATTGTTTTTGTCAAAAACTATCTGTATCTTTATATCTCTATTTAGTCACAATCAGTTGTATTAATGTTACACAAACCTGTTTTTGCTCTTCCTCTATTTCATAACATAATTATTAATAGCTAAATTACTTGCAACAATACATAGAGTCCACTATACAGTTATTTCTCTCAACTAGAACTGAATACATGAGTGAATCATTCTGATGAATTTTTGAAAGAATTAATCTATAGCGCTGTGTAGAAGTTCAACAAAAAGATAGACGTTGTTGATCTGAACAGTTTCGACAGACTGTTGGAAACAAATGCATCTGTATTAGCTCTTCAGTTTGCATTGACGATCAATTATTGATCCTGTTCTCTAAAAAAAAAAAAAAAACACGTATGAAGCTAAACTGACTTTTCTTTTGCAAAACTATGCAAAAATAAGATGAGATTTTATCTAGCTATTACTTTCTATTAAACTTGAGTGGATCTCCAGCATCTTTTAGACATGGCACCGTCTTTGAACCACAATGAAATAAATCTAAAGTTTGTGTAGACAAGATATTAATTAATGTCCTGAAGGAAAGTGACAGAAGTTTAATGTGTGAAACTTGCACCTGGTACCAAACGCCCCATCTTTTAACAGCATCCCCTCCATTTCCCATCTTGTTCTGTGGCTGACTTGTCTTTTCCACCGCTGTTTCTAAAGCACCACCCTCCTGAACCCCCACATGAACATCCCTGCATTACTGAAGCTGTAGCGACAACTCGGCTTTAGTTTATCAAAGTGGAATGATCTTTGCAGTCTAAATCGGCCCGTGTCTCCTGGAGACAAACACTGAAATGGCTTTTATAGGAGACAGTTTGGAGTTGGCTTTGTTTACGTGAAAGCTGTTATTGCTGTAATCAGTGGAAATTCCCTCTATAAAACTACAAGATGGTCATCTCTGTTCAGAGAAAGCAACACCGGGTGATCCAAGTCCAGGACTGTAATGGAGAAACAGATATAACTGCACTGGTAGGGGTAAGTCATACACTGAAACATAAAAGTATATTTTGTGCATTGTTTAGTCAATTAAATATTTAAATAGCTACACATTAATGAACTGATAGCAAATATGTTACAAAATTTTAGAATAAAAGCACTAAATTGGATGAAAAGGCCCTTGGTTTGCATAAAGCAAACACAGATCTGCATTTTTATTGTGGCTCAAACAAGTAAATCATTTTTGACTTGGTTACTACGGCTTAAAAAACTAAGTTCCTCCTGATCGGAAACACGAGTTGATCAATTCTGCCTGAAGTGATATTTTTAATGGAAGCTGATACAGAGGTTTCCATTGACCTCTAAACATATAGTTGTTTTGTTGCAAAGAGGACAATGGTCAGGATCACAACAATGACCTTAATACTGGGATTGACCCAACACTGGCTGGGATTTGGCAAGCAGCTTCCACTGCAGACATCTTCCAAATCTCTCACTGCTGGCTGCAGTCTGCCCAATTGTTATTTAAGTAAATCTGAGGGTGCCAAGTCAGCTGGCATCTTTAGCCCCACTGAGGATCTCCAAATCCAGGGCTCTGTTTGCCCTCCCTTCCCGCCACTGGCACAGGAAAAAACAAGACAAGCTGTGGGCCAAGCCGAGGCTTCTCTATCACAATCAATTTTTTTCTTCTAGTTGAAACAGGAAACAAAACAACCGAGAAACAACGTGCAACGTAAATTTTAGGATGCTCCTTCCTCAAAATCATTTAACAGTAAACCAATAAAAAGCCTAACCACTTGGTGTTGACTTTTTCCTTCCAGAGGCAATAATGTTTTTACTTGTGTGTGCATGGATTTATTTATCTGAAGCTCATCAAAAAAAAAAAAAATCTCAACCAAAACAAGGATTTTAAGAACACGCTCTATATATAACACTATTCAAGATGGTTATCGCGGATATAGGACCTCAGAACCCACAAATAGAGTTACAGCTCAGTTAATAAAACCATAAAAAAAGTTATCATTGAAGATACAAACCATTAGATTTTGAAGTCAGCTTAAATTAGCTGCCACAGCTAATCAACATTAAACACATAAATAGCTAAAATACAGTCAATAATACAAATGATGAGATAAACATTTGGTGCGGTTGTAGCTGAAATCTATTCATAACCATAATCTGTGCTCTACACATCACATAAATGCTAGGAAAACTAAGAATAAAATGTTGGAGTTGCCACTGTCTGTCTGTTAGCAAAATATCTCATTAACTACAGGACACATTTTTTGTGAAACTCATAAAGTAATTACAGGTTCTTGACTGTTTGATTATCACAGCTAATAGAATAGAATAGAATAGAATAGAATAGAATAGAATAGAATAGAATAGAATAGAATAGAATAGAATAGAATAGAATAGAATAGAACAGAATAGAATAGAAAAGAAACAGTCTTTTTTGTCCCACGGATGGGAAATTCAAGTGTAACAGCAGAAACAGATAAAAAGATTCACACAAAAAGTTCCTAAAATGTTAAACAATATATAAAGAAATAATATAAACAATAACCATAATAATGTTCAATATTGAACATAGAGAACATTGAGCTAACACACACAAACAGCCATTTTACAATTTATTGGGCCATTGTTAAGTCCTTTTTACACCGTGAACTCATATTTGACTTGGTAGTAGCTGAAAGTCACCCTCAAATATATCTGCTGTGCAGTAATTAAACAATAGAAAACACACACACACAGAGCCACTTTCTCAATATATTAAAAGCATGAAATAAAAACCAGCAGCTTCACATTATTGATAATATGATCTGGGACATCAGTCCTGGGAAGCATCCCACTTCCACTCCACTTTGTGCATTAGCCACAGCTAAATGGAAGTGATCAGTTGCAGCATGTTGCTGTGATTACTTCCCGGCACAGCTCTCATGTTTGAAAATGATTTTTAACGGCTGATCTCATGACTCAAACTCAAGTGGTGCAGGAGCAAGCTAACCCTTGTGTTCCACTAATGAAATATAGAAGTAAAACAGGATGAAAACGGGTCTTTTTTTCAAAGCTGGAAACGAGGAAACGGCTCAAAGCGCTGCAGTGTTGCAGAGCGCCCTGTTTGGCGCGGCGCGTGCTAACTTTCAGCACCACGGACAGCGCCTGTGCCAACTCACCCGGATATCAGGGAGAGACTCTGGTGAGCAGCTCGGGCCATTTCGCAGCCTTTAGTTCGGGTCTTGAGCATCTCGGCCCGCAAGGAAGGACAGTCCACAGTGATTTCCCCGATGGAGATGACCAGCTCACGGTAGAGAGCCACAAGTGTGTTAAATTCTTGCACAATCTGCGTGACAGGGGGGAAACACAAATGTGACAGACAATATGAGCTCTGCAGCACAACAGTCTTTATTATATGGCAGGTGCACGCTGCTACACCAGCAGAGAACTTACTATATTGAACACATTCAAACAGACTTCGTTGTTGGGGGGTGGGGGGGGGGGGGGGGGATAAAAACGTGACTTAAGAGAAAAGTGTTGCACCGTCATTAAAACCCCATCAAACATATTTGGTGGAGCTAAACTTGACAGCCAGTGCTCAGGTATTCTACTCTCTCGTGCAGCTCCTCCCGCACGTCCTGCTGAGGCTCCATGACTGATGACTGAAGAGGCTGGATCGTTTCTGTCACGCGTGTGCCAAAACACGGGACGTCTCGTGCCGTGATCATCACCACAGACGACCCTGTGCTGCTTGGCTCTGACACCGCCAGAAACCTCATTTGAATATTTTGACACTCTCATTGCAAATCACACACGGCCAGTTCTGCACGCAGAGGTGTACATGTGTGCCGATGCAACACAGCTATTTTTAGGTTATCTCTTATTTATTAATGCGTCCATTGACCTGCGTACACGTGCATGCACGGAATATCAGATGCCCCCCCCCCCCCCCACACACACACACACACACACACACAACAAAGAAAACTGCACTCCTCCTTCACCAGAGGCACTGCTGGCGTGCCGCAGACCTACCATTCTGCAGTCCGCCACGGCGCGCTGGGCTCTGCGCGTGCTCTCGGTGCTCTCCCGCCTCTCTGGGTCTCGGTGCGGAGGCTTGCCGATCTGGAAGATGTTCCCGGCGGATCTGGGGCGGTTTTTGCGCCCATTCGATGCAGAACTCATGCATACACATCCACTATGAAAACAGCCCTAAGACAGAACGGGTTTGGTCCGATTTCTGCCAGCCCCCCACCCCCCGGCCCCCCTCACAAAAAAACTCCACTACTCTCCGGCTTCAGCAGCCCTGCACCTTTCCGTTCACCTTCTCCTCTGCGCGGCTCTTGGGCTCAGTTCAGCTCGCTGATGTCCCTTCCCCCGCTTTATTGTGGCAGAGGGAGCAGATATTTTCCCAGACGAGCCTGAGGGCGCAGGGAAAGTACAGGATGAGCGCCTGTGGCTCCTCTCCGCATTGCCTTGACAGCGACGGGGGCTGGAGTCACCTTCAGTCCAGCAGCACTAAAAGTGCACAGTGGAGAGGACTTGACGCCCGAGCAGGAGTCCAGCTCGCTGAGATGTCTTTCTCTGACGCACCGATGTCACATCGTATTCACCGACGTTCTCCAAATGTAACCATTTTTTGGGATTGCGCGTTTCCATCAAGCACCGGGCGATAACGATCGTTTTCTCAGCTGCACAAAAGGAAACAATAAAAATAATAATAATAATAATAAAAAATAAAAAAAGATGTCGCAGCCTACACTTTGAGCTTCTGTGTAGGAGAAAATCTGAATCTTAAATGTGAAGAAATGAAATCCTGGTCCCGCTCTGTGCTCCTCCTGCGCGTGCAGCCAGTCGGGCGGGCCTCTCTCTAACCTTGGAGAGGCAGAAGAAGACGAGCAGTTGCTACAGGCCTGACGTGGCTCTGAGGCTGGCAACACTGCGCACCCAAGGGACGCTCAAACTCAGATCCCCACCCTGCATGAACTCCTGAACGTGTCGAGTTCTCATCACTGCTCACCTCGCCTCCACGCGCCAAACATGACCCGCAGCATTAACGACCTGAACGAACATGGGGGTCTGAACTTTTGTTAACTATGAACAAATCAGCCATTACATTATGTCCTTGTTACAGAGGCGTTTGCAAACGTTCAAAACATTTGACACAAAATCCCCCCCCCCCCCCCCCCCCCCCCCCAACACACACACACACACACTCCACGCATGCAATGAATAGCGCTCCAAGTATGTGTTCATGATGACTCTCAGCTACTACCACACCCAATTTTACATTAGTATCAGTAAAAAGGATTGAGTCTATATCCATTTCTGTGTTTGCTAACTTTAATTAGCTGTGGGAATTATCCAGAAGTGTCAGTTGTTGGTTATCCATTGATCCCTTTTTGAGTTTCATGAGAAATTTAACTGACAGAGTTGACTGAAACAGTCAAACCAAACTTTTTAGGGAACGACTTTGTGCAATGTAAGGTGTTCAAAGACTGGGGACAACTCTTAGCTACTACCACACCAAATGTCAGCTGAAGACCTTTAAAAAGATCCAAGTTATCTTCAATGACATCTAAACACAGTTTCTGCATGCCTTGTTTCATTCAAGCTCATCTGCTCACACAGACTCATGTTCGTGCTGCTGTTGTTTCACGTATTGTTTAGCATATTTCTCAGTTTAGTGTATTTCTTAGTTTATGTTTTAGATCATTACTGTTTCTTTTACAATTTATATTTTTGCTATTGTTGAATGTAGCTGGGAACCTGCGCACACAGTTTCGTTCCACCTCGTGTACCACATGTGATGTGAATGACAATAAATCACCTTGAACCTTGGATCTTGAAGGAGGACTATGGTCATTGCAACAATCCATCCTATCTGTGGAAGTCACATTAAACTCAGTTCCAAAAGTAAGTTTTTCAGTTGGTGTCCTGATTCATGCTCAGTAGCTAAATGTAACCAGGTTGAGTCAGGTCGTCTGGACGGATTCTTCTTTGTTGTTGCCAGTTGGCATCAACAAAGAAGAATCCATTCAGAGGACCTGACTCAGTCCAGTTGATGTTTCTCGATTTATTTGTAGATTTTCCCACAAAGCACAATGGATTAGTGGTTAGAACTGTTGCCTCACTGCAAGAAGGTCCTGGGTTCAGTTCCTGCTTTGGACCCGGGGGTCTTTCTGTGTGGAGTTTGTATGTACTTCTCGTGGTTACTTGAGTTTTATGTACAAAATACTCTGGTTTCCACCCACAGTTCAAAAACATATATGTTAGGCTGCCCTCGGGTCCAAGCCTCCCTTCCCAAAGAAATCTGTGATCTCAATGGGATTTGCTTCATTAGAAAAAGGTTAATAAATAAAAATATTTTCCCACATGCACACACACACATGCAAAACCATTCTGCCTATGACTTTGGTGGCAGGTGATACTGAGCTACACAACAAATGTGGTGGTTACCTGTGCTCCAAACTCCTCAGGTATCAATCTGATGGATACTGATGCCATCCATCCATCCATCCATCCATCCATCCATCCATCCATCCATCCATCCATCCATCCA
>NC_056505.1:15146388-15175776 GCF_014905685.2 Nematolebias whitei
TCCATCCATCCATCCATCCATCCATCCATCCATCCATCCATTATCTTCTGCTGGTTCCGGTCAGGTTGTGGGGGCAGCAGCTTGAGCAAGAAAGCCCAGACATCTCTTTCCACGGCCACCTCTTCCAGCTCTTCTCAGAGGAATCCAAGGTGTTCCCAGGACAACCAAGAGATGTAGTCTCTCCAGTGTGTCCTGGGTCTTCCCTGGGGTCTCCTCCTCAACTGGCTCCTCTCAATGTGCACTAGACACTGATGCCATTTTTGACAAATTTACTAAAATCTCTTAAGAACCAATAAGAACCAAACATGTCCCAATATAAAAACACTTTTTTTTTTCACACAAAAGCTACAATTTGAAATTACAGCTTTTCTAGACAGGAATGATATTTTTCAGTAATCACAATATGTTACAGCTAATTTGCCTTTTAAACATTTTTGTATTTTTTCTGACCTGTCTGATTTTGAGGCTGGTAAATACTTTACAGTTTGTGGAGACACTCTCTTGTGAAGTCTTTTTAACATCTCAAGTTGCCAGAAAGAGTTTTTCATTTGGTTTTCCCCCTCCCATTAACCCTCTCACCATCCACCACTGACCTTCTTCATGTAAGATGTACAGGCCTTATTTTGTCTCCATGCCGAGCTCATAAACACATTGTTTTTATGTAATAAGCCAAACAGCTGTTTTTGTCATGGGTAATGTTTCTGCTTTGAAAGGTTTGTTTTGTTTTTGCAGTCTATCACTGGCCTGCTTTGCTTGTGTTGAGAGCTCTTTTGCCAGAATGTTACTGCTTCCAAACACCCACGCCTGTCTATGAGTAAAAGCCTTTTAGTTGATTATCCAATTAGATATGAGCACCTAAAAAAAGCTTCTACGTTTAAAAAAAAAAAAGGTTTTAATTCCCAAATCTCTCTTTCTAATTGGGTTTAAACACTCAAATTGAAGTTTTCAAGCAGCACTTTAAACACTTTTAAGTTCAAGCACTTTTAAGTTCATTATAATCACTTCAAAATAATGCTCAGCGTGCATTTAGCAAATATTGCTATCCAGGAGATGCCAGATAAATTGGCAAAACAGTAGCTAGAGGCTAAATTTAGCAAAACAGTAGCTTAAACATAAAAATAATACAACTGTAGCTGCAAAATTTAATTCAACAGTAAGTTAACAGTAAAGTTAATAAAAATTTTAACAATGCATAATATATATATATTATATATTTAATACAATTTAAATTATAACAAAAACATTCAAATGAGTAAAACTGTAGATAAGAGCTAAAATGAGCAATATTGTGACTTTAAACAGAAACTGACACAACAGTAGCTAAAAGCTGAGGGTGGCTGTAGATGAACAGATGCAGAGATATATTCATCAATTAAAACGGATTCCTCATTTTTCTGGACTGAATAAAACGTGCATTGAATTTAATGAAATGCAAACGTGAGACGTCATTTATCTTTGACCCATCAAAACGAATGCGGTCATATATTTACAGAATCAAAGTTTAACATCAAACATTTACATTAATTTGGCAAAATATGAAAATCACAACATAATCCATCAATCAGGAAAACCATACGGCCATGATTTTCCGTTGCTTCACCACAGACATTTATGAAAACTGTACAATTATGATCAATTATCCACACGGCGGTGGATGAGCACTTTACACAGACATTTCTAAAATATCTGGAAGGATTTCTACTTTAGAGAAGAATTTAAAGATGGAAAGATGGGAGTTTAAAGGGAGTAAAAGATGGTATGTGAGGGGAAGTGTTCACCAGAACCGACACTCTCCATCAGAACCCAGCCTTCCTCGGTACGCTTAGTAGGGAACTTGACTCATTACCTTTCTGAAGATTAATCAGCAGATATGAGGTCCAGTTAACGCTACCTGTCCAGCATCTCCATAGGATGGCTGAACTCGTCCGAAGTAGTGACGAGATTCCGTCCGACACCAGCTCACATCAGCGATAGCAATAATCCAACTCGGAGGAGCCTTATCATGCTGGACTTCTGTTCTCCCAAACAACTTCTCAGCGCAGAACCGAACTGCTCAGAAGCTTCACCGAACCGAACTTCTCCGCACAGAACTGAACTGTTCAGACTCAGAACTCATCTCCACTCAACTCTACTCAACTCTGAGAGAACTAGGAAGTACCGGCATTTTTAAGAGCTCTTTTCCCGGTTCATTTGATCGTCCCGGATTGGTCCAAAACAACCAGACAGGGGTGTGTTTTGTGATGTAAGAGGGTTACTAAAAGTCAGAAAACAGCAAGAATGTTATTGAACAGATTAAACTGTTCTCACAGACAGAGAGTGTTTTGTTTTGGCGAGTTTTAGAAACAGGTGCCAAAACCCCCCTGTTGACGTCTGAGAGGATGTAAAAACAAGGCAGTTGTTCCAACACATGTCTGCTTCGACTCCTGACCTCGGAAAATGCACACTTGCTCATTCAAAGACAGAAATCAGAAAATGCATAATTACTCTGTAACAGCTTTAACATGAATTCTAACTTTGCATGAGAATTAAAAATCATTACACTGTTTCACAGTTAATAAAATTGATTAGTTCACTGCAACATCTAAAATGGTTTGAACTAAGACACTTTGATTATCAACATTTGTAAAATAGTAATGATAATAAAAAGAGAGTGTTCTTCCACTTGATTTTCAAGAAAGAGAGTCTCAGGATGGGTGAACCTGTATTTCTGGATTCAAATCAATGAAATGACAGTTCCTGTCCCACAAGGTTCTTAAGGTCAAGGGTTTTGACCTTAGGCTTAGTCTTGACATCAGGTTAAGTTCACTACATGGCAAACCACAAGTTAAATATATAATTGATCAAATCATGCCCAAAAGAAAAAAAAAATAGCAAAGTCAGTGCTCAAAGCTATAATTAGTAAAATATAGCCTCAAGCAAAAATGAGCAAAACAGCAACAAAAACTAAAATAGCGTATAGTAAAACATGAGCTCAAAGCTAATGTGACAAAACCATAATTAAAAGCTAAAATCAACAAGGCAGTAAAAAGCTGAAAGGAGCAGAAGAAGAACAAATGCAAACATTTTAAATCGAGAGAGAGAGCAATGCTTTTAAAGATATCTTAATTAATTTATTTAAAAAAGTTCTCATAAATGAAGATAAACAATTCAAAAAGTAAGAAAATTGAAGAAAAAAATCTGAAAATCATAGTACACCATTTTTGATCGAGATAAATGCTTTAAGGGTAAAAAAAAATACTGTGCAGTTTATGCAGAAGTAGTTTAATTGCAGAAAGGTAATGAATCAACTAAAACCATGAAGACAAACAAACAAACAAACAAACAAACAAACAAACAAACAAACAAACAAGAACATGTTTTCCATTTGGTCAAAGAATCAAATATGAAACCTGACTGAATGACTACAGCGTCTAACGACCAAGATCTTTTAACTGCTCTGCTTAACTGAGGATTAAACATTTGTTCATTATCTGTTTGTTACTTTTTAAAACTTCTAACAGAATGCTTTTAACTTTGAAAAACTTTCCTCATTTAGGAGTTCATGCTGGCCACAGGTAAAGTTTGATCTTGATTATTTGTAAGAATATAATGTTTATATGTTAGTCGGGTGTACATCTTTAATGATGTCATCATTTCCATGTTGTGTCTGACATCTAGATAAGTAAATACAAAAAAAAAGAGGAAAACCTGAATCCAAAGTACACACACACACGCGTACACAATGGTTCTACCATTTTCTCCCACATGTCACGTTTTCTTCTTTTGGCCTTTATCGGCTAAATGCCAAAACATAAACTTTAACCTCCACGTAAATTTTATTTCTTTATTAAAATAAACTGATTTCTTTTGTTTGACTTGTTTTTTTGTGTGGGCTCAAAATCAAATGTGTGACCCCCGCATCCCCCCCACCCCACCCCCACCCACACACACACACACAATAAACACAAAAGAAAACATTGCCTCTGGCTTTAGATGAGAACATAAATGTACAAGTGATCAATAAATGAGCCACTTTGTTTTTTTTATTATTCACCTCAAAGGAAAAAAAGGCTTCTTGTACATTTTCACCCTGGCTCTGATAATGTGTCCGAGTCAGATGTTGGTGTTTAGAGACCTTTTTTTTATTCCAATCACAAAATAAAAAAATAAAGAACAAATCTGGAGTCAGTTCCAGAGAATAGTAGTGGTCCACTTCAAGTCACATTAACATTTAAATCATCCTAACACAGAAGACTTTTAGAAAGCATAAACATTTGAACAATATAACCAAAGAAACATCTATTTTATTTATTTATCAGTGAAAACACTTTGTATTTTGACCTATAAGGGCAAAAAATGCTGCTGTGTTTATAATTAATAAATAATTTAAAATGACAATTTATTTATAAGATCGTAAGCTACGCCAGCTCAAGTCAATTCTAAAAATGGTTTATTTCAGTATACCTGCATGTATTTGTCTCTGTGTCAGGTTTGTTAAATATAAAAGGAAGTTCTATAACTAATCGTTAATTATTATTCAGTGGAAACATAAAAACACAATGACACTTTTGATTTAAAAAAAAGACAAATTTATGAAACATTTAGTAAGATTTTCAGTTTTGTGGATGCTCATATTAAAAACTTGTGAAAAAAAGTAGAAAAAGGTGTCAGACATTAGTTTGCAGACATCTGTTCAAAAAGGTTTAACCTGTGCTAAACTTAAAGTTTTATGGCTTTGGTGGAAAAAAAACATTTGATTTGATAAAATATAGTAAATATTAAAATGTTGTAATTTTTGGGAATCTAAAAACAACCACTCTATTAACAAAATGTATTTTTTTGTAAATAGTACAACATACAGGAAGTGTTGCAACTTTCAAATGATTTTTGTGTTGTGTTTGTTTGTAAAATTAGATATATTATTGTTAAACAAATGCGTTGATATATCAGTTGTTAATTTGTGTCAGTAATTCTTTGTGTTTTAGGGCTGAGATGAGATTGTGATTTGAGAAGAGCAGTGTCAGTAAAATAAGTGTTCTTTTTAATTCCTCACACTACAAGACAAAGACTTGTTGTCCAATTGGCATCATGTTTGTGTGGACCACAGGGAGTCAGAAAACAGAGATGTAAATATCTACCTCCATCATTTCCTCTTTTTAATTACTTAATAATGAGCGATAACAAGCTGGCGCACAGTTGTTTTCCCTCCACTACACCCTCCCACCTGCTTTAAATTCACTCTCTGGCTTCTCATTAAACCCTACAGCTCAGGTTTCAGCTTTTCCATCAGCCGTCTGATTTAATTTTAAACCCCAACTTCATCCTCATCAGGCTTCTACCGTTTCCTGTTTCTGTCTTGTACCGTGAAAGCTGCCAGGCCCGTCAAAAGGACGGGAAGAATACATAGCAAAGAAAGCAGAATATGAAGAAACCAATGAGCCAGTTGATGGAGTAGATGTAAATGATGACCATGTCCATGTCAAAACGCCAGCCTCTGGGGTCATCCTCCAAGTCCAAGTCATCGAGGACGAAGCCTCCTGCATGGGGGAACTGACGTCTCCCGCCTGGGCTGGGCTGCCTCTGGAAACCTGGTTTGAAAACCAAACGAGTCATCTCATCTGCCAAGTGTTTTTTTTTTTTTATTACACATTTTTAAATCTGACTTTAAAACATCTCAGGATTCTGCATGTCAGGATTTCATGTAATTTAAAGTGAATTTCAATCAGAAATTTAGGCTATGAGATAAACTTACAGACTATTTCTGATTCATTTTATATATATATATATATATATATATATATATATATATATAACACTATTTATTTGAATTTACGTTAATAAAATGCCCCGTGATAGACTTTTAACCATCCAGGGTAGAGGTGGGCAACATTGTTTTCCAAAGGGCCATATCAAGACATTTAAAGCAATTAAAGGGCAACATGGAGAATTGGATTTGTTTTATTTTTTTGACAGATAATCTATAAGACATTTTTCAGATTTTTTCTTGTTGTAGCATAATTAGCATGCTTTATAAAACAAGTCCTTCCATATGTTTTAGAAATATAAGACATATTCTGTAAACTGACTCTTATGACACTATATTATACATGTTAGCTTAACATGCTAGCAGAAATACGCAAAACAAACGTATGCATTTAAGTTTCAAAGTCTTTAAGGTTCAGTCTGGAAATATGACTTAAAAATGTTTTTAAGAAGTGTTTTGTAAGATATTTAATTTAAATTTCCATAAGCCTTGATGATAAATTGCTGTTTTTTATCTATCTGTTTTTAAAAATGTTTTTTTCCTTTGAACTAAGGATATAGAGAATCTAACGGAGATTGTCCAAGGACCTTAATTTGCCCATGTCTGGTCCAGGGTGTACTCTGCCTCTCGCACAGTGACTGCTGGTCATGGGAACCTGAGACCCCAGGGAGTTGAAAAGGAAAAGTCAGGTAAAGATAATGGATGGATGGATGGATGGATGGATGAATGGATGGATGGATGAATGGATGGATGGATAATGAATATGAAAATGTACCTGTCTTAAAAATACTATAATTTTTTACATTTAAATGAATTCTGTACTTCTTTAAGATAAAATAAGCTCATTTTCAGTCTTTAAATTGGAATTGGAGTCTCATAAAAAAAGATCCTGCTCACTCTCGATGAAGGCAGACGCTTTTATACCTCTCCTGTCCTCATGTTTCCTGTGCTGAGTTGTTTTTTTTGTTGTTGCAACTTTCACACTGTGTCCCATCTAGGACACAGTGTGAGATATACTTTTTTTATATACCTTCCCTCGTGTTTCTCTTTTCCTTATCTAAACGAAAAGGGCGGCGCCTCCCATGAGGCCACGACCTCAGACACCTCCGTCTCTCCATGTCTGTTTGTTTATGTTTCTCGGATGGGCTGTACAGAAATGTAATTTTGTTATGCTTCGGTGCAATGACAATAAAGCTGATTCTGAAAAGTTGAACAAACCAGCATGTCCATTTCTGCATTGATGCCAAAACCCTGGTTTTGTTAAGAATTGCTTAGGTAAAAACAATTTATTCTACACTTACAGGGACACAGAGGCATTTGGTAAATTAAAGATAAAATATTACAAAGCGTAAATGCTTTTTGTTACTATTTACAAATGTTTTGATGTAGTTTTTTGTCACTTCACACAAGATTCCCCAGAACTATAATCAAATCTTTCACTGTGCAGCTTCATGAGCTGCTGGCATTTTGCAGCTAATTAAAAACTTGCCTCCAAAGATACGAAAGAGTTTTCTGCAGCTTGGAAGAGGCCACTTTGCACAAGGTGCTCTCTGAAAGTTCTGTTTCCGAGAAAGGTATTCCTTTGGGAAGAACGTCTTTGCTGTTTGATTCAGCTCTAGAATGAAAACAAAGAAATAACAATACAGTCAAAATCCCAACATCTTACGAACAAAGAGAATGTTCGACTCTTATGTTCAAAACCTACATATTGTGCTTCATTAGACTCCCTGATGCTCGTCTGGATGTGGTTCAGGGTCACCTTGGTTTTGGTAATGAACAAAATGATCATATCGAGTCGTGCAATCATTAACAAGAGCCCTTTCTGCAGTTCTCATAACCATCCATCCCTGCAGCGTGCACTGTGTATCCAGAAATAGGCCACTGTGACTCATGAAAGCCTATTACTTATTCATATTTTTGTCTAAATCAGATTTTCTGTACATAGTCAGTGTATTATAGGCTTGTGATTACACAAAAAGCAAGAAACAAAATATGATTGAGTTTGTTTCTAATAAATGCTGTGTAAATGCTAACATGTCATGCTCATTTTTCACAGGTGCAAACAAAACAACAGACACCTGTTTTTGACTCCATCACTGTAGATTTTCTACAAAAAAAGGAACTCGCGTCTTGCTTCCGTTGAAGTGCACTAAATAAAAGTGTTCAGAAAGTGTTTGATTCTGTCTTTTTGGCCTCCGTGACTCATCTGGTGTGAGCCGAGCTAAAGGTCTGCCCTGCTCCGTTACAGGACGTCTGCAGCTGGGCCCTGCAGCTCACACACGGCTGCTTGTTTAGTCTAAACAAACGTGATCTCATATATTTACCTTGTCATGTGCATACTTTAGTCTTTTGTAACTATTGTTGCTATCATAGTACTATTATGTTGATGTTTTTGACTTGTCTCACCCTTTTGGAAGAAAACATGTGTGATGATGGTTCTGCAGAGGGGGCAGGGGGTATTAGTCGGGCTGTTCTTCGCTAGTGTCCTCAGACAGGGTTCACAGAAGACGTGGTTGCAAGGATGACACATGTACGGACTGAAGTACACATCCAAACACACAGCGCAGATGAAACCTTCTCTATCCCCCGGGCTCTGGGCCTCCTCATCCTCACTACTGCTGCTGCTGCTTGGGTTTCCTGTTGAACTCTAAGGGTGAAGACAAAAAGGCAGAAGCTTTTAAAGAATACCGTAGCTTATAGACAACTACGTCATTGTCGCAGCTCATGTGAACCAACCATATTTTTTATGTGTAACAGAGGCCTGATGTTGTTGCAAAAACATTTTAGTAATCAAATATTTATAAGTGTAGCGTTTGCAAACTTAATCCCTGAGACATTTTCTTCCTCCAAATACATGAAACTGTAGCTATGTCATGAGACAACTAGCGATTTGACCCCTCACAAACAGTACACGATGTCAAAATGGATGTTCTCACAACAAGCTCTCACTGTACAGCAGCCGTTTATAAATACATATTGTGCTCATCTTGTGTTTGTCTCTTTGCCTTCGTTTTTGATGAGTGCTAACCTTATTAATGCCCAGATAAATAGCATAATAATATGTGTGAGCACATGAGGGCGTCAGGTGTGGGTTCATGGGTGTGAAATGTCTGTTTCTCACATCTTACGGTGGTTAGAGAAAAAAAGCTGATCTTGGTTTTTCTAGCTTGGATTATGAGGAAGGGAAAAGTGGTCTACCTCAAGATAAACTATTCAAATCTTCACTCAAATTTTCATGAACCACACCATGCACATGCACATGAGCTGTATATTGAGAACTTTGTAAGAAGCCCCCTCCGCCTCCATCTCCCAAACCTCAATAAAAATCTATATTGTAGTCAAGAGTCAAACTGCTGAACTTCTCAAACTCCTCTCTTATTCCTAACGGTCTGCTTGTTCTCTTTTCCGACAGTTTCTGCTCCTCAATCCACACTGAGCTTAACATTTCTAAATCCAACATATACTTCATGTGAGGAGGATGCTCTGGAGCTTCTCATGTCCCCCATCTCCTCCACAGAGATGCCTCTGCAGACCAATGGATGGGGGGTGCTTGTGTCTGGAGCTGGAGCCTTGGGGCGTTTTCAGGGTAATTAACACGTTCTTACCCAGGGGGAGCTCCAGGGACTTCCTCTCAGCACCGGTCCTGCTGCCTTTCAAGGTGTGTCATTAACACAGAGAGGGGAGTACTCTGGGCACAGAGCTCTTAAGTAATCATGGACACTGAGGTGCTCCCCTGGCAACGTGCACTGTAACAAGACAGCTTTGTCCTGGTTACTGTGGGTTCATAAATACAGCAGTCACATATTTTACCACAAGGTTAATGTACACAAAGAAGTCAAACTGTAGATTAATCTTCCTATTACACAGCAATTTAGCATACAAATATGAACTTTATTTATAAAGCTACATGGAAATAGTAGTACAGTAGTCCCTCGTTTTTCACGGGGGATCTGTACCCCAAAGCCCCGCGATAAGTAAAAAAACCCCACTAAGAATAGTAGTACAAGTAGTACAACGCTCTAAAAGAGCACAGAATGTCATGATGCTCCCTGCCTCCTCTGCTCTTTACCATCTGCAACCGTTCTCGGCCACGCCCACTTCTCAGCTCTGCACGGAGAACAGCTGATCAGCTGCAGGAGGAAGCTTATCTTGCAGTGTGGGCTGCACAAATGTGCAGCAGGTGCTAGGTAATTTCAAATAAAACCGTGATTGAGTCCACAAAAAACGGACCACGAAGTAACAAGGGACTACTGTACTGCTGAATTTTGAATTATATTTGAGTCTGATGAGTTTTATTTTGGAGCAAGGTCAGCTACAGTCGTGTCTGTGTTTAAAACCAAACTTGAACTTTTCTTATTCTCCCAGACAGTTAGTTCATTGCAGTCTGTGCTCATAATTTCTAATGCATTTTTCTACACTTGACACTTTCACACTGTCCAGATGACCTGACTGAAAATTGTTGGATTGTATACCTGGATTATTGAGCATGGACTTTTTTGGTTTTGAACCAGTTTGACGTGACTGTCGACGAGGAAGAGGGCCAGCTCCAGAGGAGGGGGCATGCCAAAGACACCATCTTAGTATCAATATAACTGGTTTGCTCCACTTTGGAGTAAGCTGTTTGGGGGAAGAATCAGTTTTGTGCTGTGTGTTTCCTTGACTGATGAAGTCTTCTGGATGAAAGGTGAAACATTTCAGCAAAAAAGAAAAAGAAAAAAGAAAGAAACTGTCCAGATGACCTGACTGAAAAATGTTGGATTGCATACCTGGATTATTGAGCATGGGCTTTGTTACTTGCCAATGTAATTTATTGCAACAACAGGTCTTTAAATGGAAAAGGGTCAAAAGGTTTCACCACAGCATCAACCAAAAACACAAGTGCAAGAGATAGAAAATATATTTGAAAAAGGCAAAAGTGATTTCTTAGAATCAAACTATAAACACCACCAGAAGTTTTTATTTTTATTTTTTTAATCTAAAATGTAAAGTAGAAATTTATGAAGAATCAGCTCTAGGTCATCATGAAGTCTGTTGCTGACTACCCAGTGGCAGCTTTGCTGTGGTTAAAGTTTAATAATAACTGCATTTGTATAGATATACAACCAGATAACCTCCTTTGTATGAATTATGTACATGAGCAAACTGACTCATTCAGATTCACCTGAATAAATTCAAGTTAAAAACCAAAACCAATATTTACATGTATTAATTATTACTTTTTTATTGTTTGTTTTGTTTGTAGCTGACAAGATTGTCCGTCCGTCTGTCCATCCATCCATCCATCCATCCATCCATCCATCCATCCATCCATCCATCCATCCATCCATCCATCCATCCATCCATCCATCCATCCATCCATCCATCCATCCATCCATCCATCCATCCATCATCTTCCACTAGTTCCAAAGTTGGGTCTCAGGGGCAGCAGCTTGAGCAGGGAGGACCAGACATCTCTTTCCACAGCCACTTCTTCCAGCTCTTCTGGGAGGACTCCAAGGTGTTCCCAGGCCAACCAAGAGACATAGTCTCTCCAGAGTGGCCAGAGACTTCCCCGTGGTCTCCTCCCAGTCGGACATGCCCGAAGCACCTCCCTAGGAAGGCGCCCAGGGAGCATCCTTATCAGATGCCTGAACCACCTCAACAGACTCCTCTCGATGTAGAGGAGCAGCGGTTCTACTCCGAGTCACTCTCGAATAACTGAGCTTCTCACCCTATCTCTAAGTGTGAGTCCAACTACCCTGCAGAGGAAACTCATTTCAACTGCCTGTATCTGCGATCTTGTTCTTTTGGTCACTACCCAGAGGTCGTGACCATAGGTGAGGATAGGAATGTAAACCGACCAGTAAACAGAGAGCTTTGCTTTACAGCTCAGCTCCCTCTTCACCACAACAGACCGGCACAGAGTCCGCAATACTGCAGATGTTGCAACAATCCGTCTGTCAATCTCACGCTCCATTCTTCCCTCACTCATGAACAAAACTCCAATATACTTGAACTCCTCCACTTGAGGCAGAACCTCACCCTCAACCTGAAGAGATCAATCCACCCTTTTCTGACTGAGGACCATGGCCTCAGATTTGGAGGTGCTGATTCTCATCCCAGCCGCTTCACATTCAGCTGTGAACCACTCCAGTGAGAGCTGAAGATCACAGCACAATGACGCCAACAGGAGCACATCATCTGCAAAGAGCAGAGATGAAATCCTGCAGCCACCGAACCAGAATCCCTCCGCCAGCTGGCGGCACCGAGAAATTCTGTCCATAAAAGTTATGAACAGAATTGTTGACAACGGACAGCGCTGGTGGAGTCCAACTCTCACCTCGAAGAGGTCTGACTTACTACCGACAATGCAACCAAACTCTTGCACTGCTTGTACAGGGACTGAACAGTCCGCAACAATGGGTCCCCAATCCAACGTGGAGCACCCCCCCAGTGTACCTCGAGGAACACGGTTAAACATCTTCTCCAAGTCCACAAAACACATGTAGACTGGATGGGCAAACTTCCATGATCCCCCGAGGACTCTAGTGAAAGTAAAGAGCTGGTCCAGTGTTCCACGGCCAGGACAGAACATGTGTCGTTCCTCCTGGATCTGAGGTTCAACCAACGATCAGACTCGCTTCTCCAGTACCCCTGAATAGACCTTACCAGGGAGACTAAGGAGAGTGATGCCCCCTGAAGTTGGAGCACACCCTCCAGCCCCCCTTTTTGAAGAGGGGAACCACCACTTCATTCTGCCAATCCAGTGGCACTGCCCCCAATGTCCATGTGATGTTGCAAAGGCGTGAGAAGATCAGTCCAAGTAAAAACTGTGTGTGCAAAACACCTGGGTGAAACTAAATCATAGAGCTGGAAAACAGAGAAGAGTATCTTGCCTGGCTCTATGTTTATGCTCTAACCAAAACCTCAATTATCATTTATTTTTTTTATTTACCCTTTATTTACACAGGTAGTCTCATTGAGCCACGAGAACTTATTTTCAAGAGAGACCATATTTCTTATTTGCATTTTTTATGCTAGATAAATACACAACAAAAATAGGAGACAATTATGTTAGCTGGAGCATCATCAAGAGTATTAAACATATACACCACATAAGAACACTGGCACAGAAACTTCAGAAATATATAAAACAGGAATAGCTTGACTGAAACCAAAATATCACCAGACGCCTTCAAATCAAGACGATGACATCATGAAAGTTTCAAATCAAGTAAGTCTCCTCAGCTTTCAGTAACCCTGCAGTCAGAATAATTTTAGTATGCCAACATGACTGCAGCTCAGCAGCGACCAATCAGAACTGAAACAGCTCTTTTGTCTGGTCGCCTGTGAAGGGCCCTCTGCCCGAGCCTCATCATGCAGCTAATTCAGATGTAACCCCACTTTAAACCACACACACAATGGCTATTGAAATGAGCTAGGTGCTGATATGGCTGTCAAGTGTTAGGGGTCTGGATGAAATGAACTCACACACACACACACACACACACACACACACACTGCCACAAAAAGCACTATAAATAAATACAAGAAACTGAATGCAAAAATATAATAGTGCTTATTTTGTTCTGTCACAAAAGCACACACAGTTTTTACTTTGGTTTAGGCGTTCATTTCTCATAAATAGACTTTCGACTGGCTCAGTAAGGTAATTTAAAGCTGCAGAATCTGGATTAAAATCTCAGCATATCTCTTTGGGCTTTGTTGTGTCAACCTAAAAAATATATTTTTAATTTTCATGTAATAAAGTTGTCAAGACTCCCATTTGTTTATCATCGTAATGATTCCTGCCAACTGATACAGAGGAGGCTTCAAAGTGTTTTCCATGTTTTAATGTTTCAGATTGAATAATTTATGACATTTTTGCACAATATAAATATAAAGTTAGTTGAGAAAATTGATTATTGAATTTTTTGATACATGTGACACAGAGGCACTGGGGAAACTAAGAAGTAGAACCACAGCATACTTCACCTGTCTGCTTGTCTGCTGCTGACTTTGTCTCCATCTCTCTCTTCTCCTCTGCCTCCGTCTGAGACTTTTAATCCTGTTTCTCTCTCTTCTCATCACCCTCCTCTCTTCAGTGTGGACATAAGGCAGAGCTTCTGGTGAGGTCAAGGACTGACCCATCACCTCTACCACCCCCCTGCCTTCTTCCTCATCACCTTCTGCATTGTCCTCCTCATCATCTTCTTCATCTTCTGATTCTGACTGGGTGACAGCAGAGGCTTGTGTCTGACTCAAGTTGTTTTGCGACGTTTGTTCAGATGCTGCTCCCGTCCTGACCTCTGCCCAGAAAGGATCTGGATTCCTGTATGAGTTCAATGAATGGTGGTTTGGGTCTCCTGTCACTGGCCTTGATGAAAACCTCTGTGATGGCAGAGCTGGCCGAGGGGGTTGGGAGTTTAAATTGGATGTTACAGTCTGGATGAAGCTAAAGCCCTTGGGTCTAGGACACACGTTTGGCCTCTGAGAGTTGTTTGACATTTCTTCAACTTCTAAAATGCTGGTTTTATGGATGTCAGAAATAAACAAAACTCCACTCCCACTTCCTTGCGTCCCTTGGGCTCCATCTTCCTGTGACTCAACTGTTTCCATCTTCCTTTGTTTTACTATTTCCCGGCTTCCAAGATGTTCAGCTTTGGGCGTCTCTTCATCTCTTTCTCGGTTCCCTTCTCTCCACCTGTCTCTGTTGTCCTCCATGCAGGTCTTTCTTAGTGCTTTTCTTCCGAGCAGGGCAGGTCTCACCAGCTGCGCCACGTTGCTGGACCTTCCCCCTCCTGCCAGATCTACACTCCTCAGCCGAGGTCTCGCCGCCTTCATGCTCAGGGGATTAGTTTCATTGCTCCTGTTTTCTTCAGCACCATCCTCATTCCCACTATCTTCAGTTCTACTTGAGTCACTTACAAGAGATGCTCCCACATGGGAGCTCATGATGGTGGTTATCAAGCCTCTTTCTTGCCAGCAGAACTCATTTGTTGCAACTCTTACTAGCTAAACTGGTCTCACCCCTCCTAACCATTCCACAATATTCTTTCAGAATCCCACTTCTTCTGGATGTGTAAATTCAAATTTTTTTTTTTAAAGAATTGGATAGAGTGTTCCAGTTCATGGGAGATGAGAAGAGCAGCTCTTTGGCTGGGCCTGTCCTGCCCCTCTGACCCCCCTGGGGTCTTCTACTCTGTTAACAAAGACAAAGTCCCCCATGATGAGCCCCATTACAATAGGTACTGGGTTCACGTGGTCTCACCTTTGTCCAGTGATAGAAAACTCACCCCTGAACTCACAAAAATGAGATGAAAAAGCCAGAAACACCCCCACCCACCATGTCCTAAACAACTGAGTCAGCTTTTCTTCTCAATAGTTTATAAGCTGAGAAAAATAGATTAATGTAATAGTCCTGAAACATAGAATTTATTAGCTATAATAAACATGTGGGATTTAGATTTAAAGTATTTTAGTTTAGAGTTGGGTTATAAATATATATACAGGTATATATATTTTTTTCTGGCACATTGTTGTCAATTTGTGTGCTTATATGTTAAGAAAATTGCATACTTAATCTCTTCAGTGCTGTTTTTTCCTCCAGTGGAATATAGTAAATTTATTATTCAAAGTTAAAATAAAATAAACAAAATGTTCAATAGTTTACAATATTTCTATTCACGAGGTTTGTCCTCATCGCTCAGTCAACCTTATCTTCACCTGAACTAAAACCAGAAAGTATCCTGATGCATGCTCAATAATCCAGGAAGAAAAATCTAAAAAAGTTTAATCTGGTCCTCTGGACATTCAAAAAAGAAAAACCCAAAACAAAACAAAAAAAATTGTAGAAACGTTTCGTCTTTCATCCGAAAGACTTCCTCAGTCTGAGGTGCTGTATAAGACTGAGCTGAATACAGCACTTCAGACTGAGAAAGTCTTTCGGATGAAAGACGAAACGTTTCTACAATTTCTTTGTTTTGTTTTGGGTTTTTTTGAATGTCCAGAGGACCAGAATCAATTTTTTTATTTTATTTTATTATTATTATTTATTTATTTTTTTTAGATAAAACCAGAAAGCACGGGGGAACTTCTTTTGGTGCAATATCAGCTGTGGCCAGCAGGTGGCAGCAATAATCCTTTTTGGCCTACTGAGGATCTGTCCCTGGTTCTGAACCTCATCTCTCGCCAGTTATTCAAACTCCTTCATTTTGACTCAAAATACAATTCAGCTCCCGTAAACAGTCTGAAAACTTTCCTATGTTGTAAATTAAACATTTTAAATTTGATCAATTGAAAAGTTAAAACAGAAAAATACAAAAAAAATAAATAAAATAAAAAAAGATCGCTAACTGCCAGGAAACTTCTTCCACATTTAGTTACGTTTTATAACATTACGCATTAATCTTCATGCATATTAAATAATAATAATAATAATAATAATAATAATAATAATAATAATAATAATAATAATAATAATAATAATAATAATAATAATAATAATAAAATGTCCTAAAAGTAAAATAAAGAGGAGCAAAAAGAAAATAGCTTCCTGCCTCTATTGCTGCTTGCTGTGAAATGCGGAGCAACACGGAGCGCACCAGCACAAAACTCTAGGGTGACCCCCCTCCCGGTCTGACGTACCCGAAGCTGTTGGTATAAATGAATTCACGGCATCTCTAAGCTCAGATGACTCGCGGTGCAAATAAACCCACCGGCGTCCACACTCATGGGCTGCCACAAACACACACGTCCACAATCTTTATCGTTCACGCTCACAAACACTGCGTCATGCGTCCTGAGAGCGACAGCTCGAACGCGGCAACTACGATGGACACCTAAGGCGCACGGCAGCGGCCGCAGCAGTCTGAGCGGCTGACTGACTCCTGCTCACTTTGTCCCCCCACACTGCTTCAGGAAAGTTTCACTGAGAGTGTGGCGGCGTTATGGATTTTATAATAAGGAGCAACGACAGCAACGCGACCAGCGGTTACCCTGAAGGGATGGACGTGGTTGCCGACTGGATCGGGGGTAAGAATGTTACGGAGTCTGGGCTTCTGCCAGATCTGGTGCTGGCTTACCAGATCATCACCTCTCTGCTCCTGGGGGCCCTCATCCTCTGCTCCATATTTGGCAACGCGTGCGTCGTGGCAGCCATCGCCCTGGAGAGATCTCTCCAGAATGTCGCCAACTACCTGATCGGATCCCTGGCCGTGACAGACCTGATGGTATCGGTGCTGGTGTTGCCAATGGCGGCCCTTTACCAGGTTTTAAACAAGTGGACTTTGGGGCAGGAGATCTGTGACTTATTCATCTCTTTGGATGTGCTGTGCTGTACATCATCCATCCTGCATCTGTGCGCAATCGCCTTGGACAGGTACTGGGCAATAACTGACCCCATTGACTATGTAAATAAACGGACCCCAAAGCGAGCTGCGCTCCTGATCTCTGCAACTTGGTTCATTGGTTTTTCCATCTCCATCCCGCCTATGTTAGGGTGGAGAAGCGCCGAGGACAGGGCGAACCCGGACGCCTGCATGATCAGCCAGGACCCGGGCTACACGATCTACTCCACGTTTGGAGCGTTTTACATCCCTCTCATCTTGATGCTGGTTCTGTACGGGCGGATATTTCGGGCCGCTCGGTTTCGGATTCGAAAGACGGTGAAGAAAACCGAGACGGCAAAAGTTTCAGACAAGTGCTTGACCATATCACCCGCCATCTTCCACAAGAGAAAGAACGGGGAGAGCGGCGGCAAGGGCTGGACGCGCTGCGACGAGTCCAAAACCGGTTCCCCGTGCGTAAACGGCGCGGTGAAGCACGGAGACGAAGGCGAGTCGCTGGAGATTATAGAAGTTATCAGCAACTCCAAGACGCACCTGCCCCTGCCCAACACTCCGCAGTCGTCCTCGCAGGGCTATGAGAGCTTGAATGAGAGGAACTCGGGGGCAAAGAGGAAGCTCGCGCTGTCTCGGGAGCGCAAAACGGTGAAAACGTTAGGGATCATCATGGGGACGTTTATCGTCTGCTGGCTGCCCTTTTTCATCGTGGCGCTGGTGCTGCCTTTCTGCGCAGACAGCTGCTACATGCCGGACTGGCTGGGCGCTGTTATAAACTGGCTGGGCTACTCCAACTCCCTCCTGAACCCCATCATATACGCCTACTTCAACAAAGACTTCCAAAGTGCTTTCAAGAAGATCATAAAGTGCAAATTCCACAGACCATAAGCGCATAATTCTACACGTGCAGGGCAAAATAATGGACAAAAGGCAGGAAAAAAACAAAAAACAAAACAAAACAGACTTTCATTCAGGGACAGATTCTTTTAGATGTGTGAAAGGATTGTGTTAAAAAATAGTAATAAAACAGAAAAAGGGCAGATATTTTTGTTCCCAATGTACAAGCTCATGTTTCTTCCGTGTTGTGGTAAACATGCGACACATCGTTCTAACGCCACGTCAGACGTGTCCTGTGCTGATTCCATGCATTTTGATCATGAGCCACGTGGGGTTTCCGTCCCACGCCAGCTTTGTAGCACTGAAACAATAAAAGCAATCCCCTTGTCATTAAGAGATCTGGAGTGGGTTTTTGTTCAAGAAAGGAAGATATAGTGAAGGATGTCCTAAAGGTCAGGTCATCAGGAGTGAGTGGAGCACAGCAGGAGAAACGTGATGCTCTGCCAGGCCTCTCTGATGTGCAGCATATGGGGGAATCTCAGTTTATTTTAGCTAATAGGTTTAGATAAAACCCACTTTGAAACCCAATTTAAAGCTGAAAGCAGCATTCATCTTTCTAGTAATGCAACCATCTCCCTCTTTCTCTGCTCGTTCAGATGTCTCTAATAATATTGTTTCAGCTTTGATTTCCAGATGTCTTAAAGAAAAAAAAATCACTGAAAAAAAAGAAATACAAAAAAAAAACTTTTTAGTTGCACTTTGAAGTTTCCACTTAGTCGTTCTGTACAATTAAAAGCGAGACACTATTTTAACAAACACGCACGATTTGAGAAAATGTGCTCCCTTAGATATTAAAACGTCCACCCAACAGAAAATGTAAGAGGGAAGTTCATGACTGCAAAGCTGCGGTAACTCCTGTCATCTGCTACATAAATCCCATACACAAATCCACTTACAGGAGGAGATACAAAGATAGAGGCTGTCAGAGGAAAACAACTTTCAGGAAGAAGCCCCAGTGAGCCCTGCATGCTGCTGAAGATGGGTGGCTATTTGACCTGTTGTCGTGGCAACACATCAAGCTCAAGGCTTAGTGGATCTGTTGGAGTGGCAGGCAGGCTGGGGGCTGAGGACAGGCAGGAATGCGAGACACAGCATGACAATTTAGAGATGACAAATGCTGTGTACAAAGATGTTCTGGTAAAGGTACTGAGTGAGGAACAAGACTTGTTCCATCACAAAACAAAATTCTAAAATGGCAGCTCGTTACGAGTCACTTCATGGAGACAGAACTTTCCTCAGAGATGGTGTTCTGTTGGAGTCTTTGACTTTTTTAATATAAATCCCAAATATAAGAGTGAAGAAGACCTTTAATCAAGAAGCAAGCGGGTAATGTCAAATAATTTTGTTTGTTCTGCAGCAATAAAAGAAAACAAAATAAATGAAAAAAGTGTTGAGGAATTACTCCTCTGCAGCGTAACTGTGGTCACTAAATAAATAAATAAACATGTTTCATCATATGAAGATTAAGAGGAATATTTAAGTTGGAGGTTCAGCTTCATTTAGGCTCAAACAGTTTTCTTTGGCTTGTCAATCCAACATGGCCGCTTCCGTTTATGGTGTCATTTTCTAATTTTTCACTGAGGTTGTTCATAATAATAGGTCAAAGTTTTTTCCTAAAACATTCAAATAGGTATTTAACACAAGATTGCACATCAGGTGCAGTGGCTGGGAGAGTCAGGCTGCAGAAGGACGTTTCTAGATGCAGCTCTCTGTCATCCTGCTCCTTTCAGATATTTGATCTTATGCTCCTTGCTTTGATTTTCATTTACGGTGCAAAGACATGCATGTTATCCTAATAAGTGATCCTCAATGGGCTGCAAGTGTAAGCCTGCATGGCTGTCTGTCTCATTATGTTAGTGTTTTGATAGAGGGGTGACCTGGTGTTTAACTCGTCTCTTGTTCACTCATAGCTGAGTCATTCAGTGGATGGGCTAAAATAAAACAACAATAACAAAAACTGTAAATCTAACCAGAGTTAGTAACGTGAATGTGAGATTCTAGTGCTTTCCCTCCTGCAGCTCCCTGAGCGGCAGGGTGGTGCCATTGAGCAGCAGCTGAGGCCAGTTCCATTAATGAGCTCCAGAGGTAGAAAAGACTGATGAAGTGTTCTTGTCTCTGCTGGAACAATGGATGCCAACTGGTATTGTGACAGTGTGCTTGTGTTTTCAACTAAGCGTTATACTTACCAGTTCTCTGTGTCCTCCTAGTCTTGATTCCTGAAGCATCCTCTTGGACTTCTCTGTTCTCCTCCGTGTCTACAAGCTGAGTACATTCTTGGAACTGGTGCCACTTGCCTTCATCCTAAGCCTGTCCTGCCTTCAACCTGCCTGCCTACATTCCACTAGGGTACCAGCTGCCTCATCATCTCCATCCCTGCCATATATACCTGGAATCCTCCGCTCTTCTCTTTGTGCCGTTGGACCACACGTGGCCTGTATGAAGAATATTTAATTCTATCCTCATCACTGCACCATACTTACCTGTCTCCCTCCTTTGCACATCCTTCCAGTGTTTCATGTAAAGATTATACTTTAAATAAATACCCTTAATCCTGAGCTGCTTGAGTCTGTTGCACTCAGTTTCTCTGCTCTGGGTATTTATCGTTGCAGTTATGAGACAGAACTGGGTTACAATACAGACAACATTCATAATTGCTGCGGTCTTGAAACAGTCTAAATGTGTGTATTGTCATTTAGTTTCAAACAGTCAGAACAGTAAAACTTGTATTGCAGTATAATATCTGCACTTATGCTTAAAGCGAGACAATAAATATCACTTGTTTTCCATTCTTGTCTCTGAGATGTTAAGCTCTGTTTTCCTTTTCCCATATGGTTAGTATGGTAAATTGACAAAAGTTTTGCATGTGCCAAAAACATGTACTAGTTATTGGGGAAATACTTTCCAAAAAAGATTTACTTGATAAAGCATCAATGGGGAGGTTTTTAAAAATGCCATGAAGTATCAAAGAGTTTTTAAAGAGACAAATGGAGGCAGGCAGCCATAAAAGCTCTTTTCTCACATTTCTTTCTATTACTCCCTTTTTACTGCTTTTAATGCAATATAAACCTAATCAAAAGGCTTTTGAGAAAATTAATCACACATCTGCAACCCCTGGCACAAGTTCTGGGCTTCTGCCAGGCTCCGAGACGCCCATGTGGAGGATGTGTTATGAGCCACTGAGGAGAGCAGAGTGTAACTCTTTTGTGGATCACAATGAGGATGTGAAACCATTAAGATCATTACATGTTGCTCCTGATTTATGGGATTACAAAGCAGCTGAGCATCTTTGAACTCTGCTGTAATATCAAAGGTTTGGATTGCGAGACTGCGCTAATCCCACTCGCTATGGGAGCCTCGAGTGAAATATAGGCAGGTGGGTGCAGACTGATGACGCAGGAGCGCTTTGCTTCAGCCCAAAAAAGGAAAAGAGATGAGGAGGCGAGACGAGAGGACCGAAAAAGGGAGAATTGCATCTCTTGTAGTTTGCAGTTTTTATATTTGATTATCACTGTCAAACTTTAATTTATGACCATGCATTTTATGTTTTTACATTTTGTTGGACGTATGGAAGCATGTTGTTTTATAGTTTATTAAAAGCAACTGAAGTGTTCTTGTTTTGACACATTAAAAATGTCATAAATGGCACAGATTTCATATATATAGATTTTAAATTTGACTTTAACACAGGTTATCCCCCACCCCGCTTCAAAACAAACAACATCATAAATGTGTGGAAAAGGTGAACCACCCACACCTGCCTCCACCCTCATTTGCCCCACGCTGGGCCCTTGAGCAAGTCACTTAACCCCCACCCTAGATGGCAGCTCCCTGCTCCACACAGAGGGCTGTGGTAGCTTGATGACCTGTGGGTCCATCAGGCAGGGCATCCACTGAGTCTTTGTGCGAGTTAGTTCACTGTGCCGGCACCGGAAGAAGGGAGCAGCCGAAAGAAGAAGAAAGAGAGAGAGAGAGAGAGAAAAAGACTTTAACACAAAGCTTGTTCTAAAAGCTGCCTTGTCAGTTTTTAGGTGATAATTAAACTTAATTCAATGTGTTAATAATTTTTACTGATTGATGTTAACCATAGCTATTATCAGATTCAATTAGTGGCAATTAAGAAAAAAAAAACTCAAACTTTAAACATTTGTTTTTTTTTTTTTATGTTTATTTGACCTGGAGACAGATGTAGAAAACACTGATTCACAAAGGATCAGGTGAGGTCATTTCTGATGGTTATCAGTAATCAGGTAGTGAAGGCAGAAGGTCCAGGAGGGAAACCCACATGTTCTTCTCCTCAGCGTCACTCTGCAGCTCCTCCCGGGGGATCCCAAGAATCCCAAGGGCCCCGGGGCCTCTTCTCGTTGGGACGCACCCAGAAAACCATCACTGAAATACTGGGGTAAAATATTGTCACATTAAAATTCTTTAAGATGTTCCCCAAACCTCACCTCTATTAAACATTTTAAACAAAAACATTTAAAAATTATAAATGTGCTTTTTAGAGTAAAGAAGGTTTAAGTTGCAGAGAGTAGATATTCCAGTTTACAACTGACCACCACAGAGGGCAGCTTGGAACAATGATGAATCAGGGATTATGTGTAAATAAGCAATTTTACCAAAACATGTTTGTTAAACTAATTTAAAAAAGGAACTGTAAAAAAAAATAATAAATTGAGTGTCAATCAAAGAAAAATCTATTTCTTTGGTGTTTTCATGAAAAGTCCACAAATAGTTTCAAACATTTCTTTCTGACATTAGTTTAAAAATGTTCCCTGACTAAAATTATGCACAAACCAATGTTTTATTTAAAAACTAAACAGGAATTACAATATTTGTGACAAGTTGGCAACTGTTTAATCTATTTATAAGACATTTCTCTTTCTGCATTGTTTTCAGCTCAAACGAGCGTTTGACAAATTCTGCTCTAATAAAAAGATGTTTATGACAACAGCAAAGCAAACGCAGACAGCTGCTATCATTTCCATTACATAACTCATTCAAATTAACTTTTCTTTTTCCTTTTGTCATAAAATTTAATTTACAAACTTTAAGCATGTTTTACATCACACATCATAAAAACAATCTTTTGACATGATTAGGCAACGAGAACAAAGCACGAGAGTTAAACGTGTTTTTTTCTGAGTAGGAGAAGAAAACTGGGTAAAGTTGTACAATGATGCGACGAGGATAAAATAAAAATGCAAAACAGCAAAATAAACATATACATATATACCGTACTTGCTGCCGTACATGTCGCACCGCCATATAAGTCACATCTATTATATGACACCTCTGACCACCTGGAAACATGGGCCAGTGTTGTGCCAAAAATCAATTGGCTGCCAAATGGCAGCCGCGGGAGCGTGCACGGGAGGACTTTAACAAGAATTTAACAAGATTAACACTGAAAAACAATTATTTGTTTATTCAAAATTATAGCAAAGGTGTGTCAAGTAGCTCGAAAAAGAGAGAATCTGTTTAAATTAAGTATAATATCAGGTACTTGAATTAGTCCAGATATTATAACGTGTAGTGGAGCTCCGAAGCTAAACGAAGCTAACCGACCTATTCCACTACATTCTGGTGGCCCGGTACAGGTCTCTAAAGAGCTTCTCGTGACCCGATATCCGCCATTTGGACATTTCGTGGCCGTACGAATGTTTGAAGAGGCGTGAGTTAAATGTGACAGAGTCTGTGTTAATACGTGAACTGAATGTTGGCATGAAAAGTGCAGCTTTCTAATCTATCAGCTGTGTGGTTCGGTTCTAGAGAACGGCTCGGACGAGTCGGTGTTCTAAGAACAACACTGTTTTAGAGCTGAAAGTAATATCAATGTGTTCATTTAAAAACTGAAATTTGTACATCTGTTGTGTAACTGAAGCTGGGTTTGTGGTAAAACGCTTTATTCTGTTAAACTGTCGCAGAGAGGGACGGGGGTTCTGACCCATTTCGGCTGTCGGACTCAGTTCAGATTCTTTTGAACGAGTCGTGTTTTGAATGGATAAACTGCTGTTTTGAAACTGGGCACTGACTCAGGCCACTGTTAAAATTGCTTCGTTACATCTGTAACAGTAAAACTGTGCATTTTGAGAAGTTAATGGACAAAAAGTTGACCGGACTTTTCAGGCTAAAGCTAACAGTTAGCTAGAATAACGAGCAGTGATTGGTCGAAAACCACTGCTATGTTATTAATGAATCATGTATTCTCAAGGTTTGGACTTCCCCTCAGGGTGAACTCAGACCAAGGTACACACTTTACAGGTGAAGTAATGAAAGAACTGTGGAAGACGCTAGGCGTCAAAGCCAACTTCCATATTGGCTACCATCCACAGGCTTCAGGCCAGGTTGAGAGAGCAAACAGGACTGTGGTGAGTATTTTGAAGAAATACGTAGCCACAAACCACAAGGACTGGGACGTGAAACTCCCTCTGGTCCTCATGGCCATAAGGGCCACTCCACACACATCGACTGGCATCTCTCCTTTCGCGATGATGACGGGTCGACAAATGACTCTCCCTCTACACATGTTGTACCAACCAGTTAGTTCGGAGAGCAGAACCGAACAGAAAAGTTGCTGGAGAGAACAAGAAGTTCCAGACATGATCCGAAGTTCTTCCGAGTCTCGTGGGGATTATGGAATCTTCCAGATCTGAGTGGAACCTCTGACGGACTCACAGCTCATGTGAGTCCACCCGTGAGGTGAGCGTGCTGTTGAACGAAGTACCGTCACTACTCCGGACGATTCTCTGCTATCCTACGGAGACGCTGAAATGGTAATGTTGAAAGAGAACTCTACACCGACGCTGAGATATCTTCTGCCAGGTAAAGAGTCGATTTCCACTACCGAAGTGTACCGAGGTAGAGCTGGGTTCGAATGGAGGGTGCCGTTCTTCGTCGACACATTTTCCCTCACACATCTTTTCTCTCCATTTAAACTCCTTCATTTCCCATCTTTAAAACTCTTCTATCTTGCCAGTAAATCATCCAGATATTTTCATAAATGTCTGTTGTAATTAGTTGCAAGTGAGATATCATGGCCTTATGGTTCTCATTGTAAAGCCCATTAATTAAGCTGTGTTATTGCGTTCAATCAGAATAATCACGTGTACAATGTTTGATGTTAAATTTTGATTCTGTTAATAAATGACCACATTCATTTTGATGGGTCAAAGAAAATTAACGTCTCACGTCACTGATTAAACCATCTCCCACACAGTATCTCTGTCACATATCTGTCAAGTAGCTCGAAAAAGAGAGAACCCGTTTAAATTAAGTATAATATCAGGTACTTGAACTAGTCCAGATAATATAACGTGTAGTGGAGCTCCGAAGCTAAACGAAGCTAACCGACCTATCTCACTACATTCTGTGTGTCTCAGTTGAACTTTTACTTAATAAATGCACTTTAACAGTCAAATCAGCTGCATTTCGCCTGGGTGTCGCGACGAAATGCAGCTGATTTGACGTTTGCTCCAGGAGTTACGGAGCGAGACGAAGGTGACTTGTATAGCAAGCCAAGTGTCTCATTAATAGTCACTTTTACCTATTAATGAGACTCTTGGCTTGCCATATTGGTTGAGGGCCCTCTAGTGGCTGAAAATGGTAGTGTTCAATATTTTCCATGTCTCAATGAATGAAATTGTCAGATCTCAGCCAAAAGTTGGGTTATAAATATGAGAAAAAAATGTATATTAGTCGCTTCGGCATATAAGTCGCAGGACTTGCAAATTTATGCAAAAAGGTACGACTTATACAGTGAAAAACGGTACATATAATGAAAAACAGCATTGGGCTTTTTAAACCAGTACACACAATGGAAAAAATGATGCAATCATGAAGAATGAAACAAGAAAAGTGAAGAAAACAGTGAGAGAGAACTTTACATGACTGAACACCTAGCTGACGAACATTTATGCTTCGCCCCCTCCTACTTCAGGGTCTTTTTGTTCTGTCAGAGCATTTCTGAAGTTCTCACAACCATCACACCCTGGAGACTTTCTCTCTTTGCTCAGGCCTGTGACAAAACACCACAATACGCCTTCTGACATGAAGAACTGAGGGTTGAGCTGCTTTCAGTCATCCTTGTTTTTTCTAAGTTAGGTTGGTCAGAAACAGATATTTTAATCTTGTTCTAGAAGTTGGTTCCAAAATTGATGGACAAGATAGCCTCTTGTGTTCACACACAGCTTTGCACTAAACTCATCACTGTGATGGAAGACATGGGCTCAAGGACGACAGCAAACAGAAAAACAAAATGTCTAATCCATCGTGCCCCTCGCTGCTTTCCCAGACAATTTAAAGGCATAAAGAAGAGAAAGAGTCACAACCCCAGGAACGCTTCACCTTGGTGCTTCAAATTTTAAAGAACCTGCTCGCCTCATCCTCAGCTAAAGACAATCACGTGTTGTTACTTTTCAACACTCCCATTTCCCAGAGGTTTGCTCTGCACTGCTTGACAAGTGTTCTTTAGCTTTTGAACTTTGAAAGGATTAAGTCTGGGGGCAGGTGCAGAGGTGCAGAACTGCTACGTGACACGAACACGGACTGCGTCGCATAGTCTCCAAAACAAAGACCTCTCAAAGCCAAACAAGTGCCCTCCCCGTTTGCCTGGAGGGAGTTACAACCTCACAGTTGCTCGTCTGTTCCTGCCTGCGCGTGCACGGGTTAACAAGGGCTGCGTTCTGCTGCAACATGGCGTCTGAAAAGTGGAAGCACACTTTGTTTGCAAAGTTTGATAGCCAAAGAAAAAACAACTGCGAGAGAGCCTAAAATATGAAAAGCACTACTTAAAAGGCAAGATTCTGTTTAAGGGTTAAAGTGAATGTAAAATATGTTATAGGGTCATTCAAAGTAAACTGAGTGACAGTATTAATGCTAGGTCAGGGGTCTGCAAGCTGCGGCTCTGGGGCCACATGTGGCTATTAGGTCCCTCTGCAGCGGCTCCTTCAGACTTGGACCAAAACTAAAATAAAACTGAATTTTATTAAAATTATTGCCAACAACGAAAATGGCCAGTTTTAGCAGATTTCCTGTCATCTACAAATATATAAAGAACAGTACAAATACAAGGCATAAAACATGTGAACTACATCATGTTAGTAGCTTGTTAGCCACTTTAAGTCAACTTCCAGTCTCACAGCGTGATCTTTCTCTCAAAACCACCACAGTGTTTTGGAATATCTTTAAGACAAGTTGCTGAGAAGGAATTTGGTGATAACACTAAGAATAAAACATAAAAAACAAAGTCAAAATAAACAAAAGTAGTTATTTTTCCTTAAAAATATAATTGGATATCCAACAAACTGGGCTAATTTTATACTGTTGTTAAGTAGGATACTTAAGTCCAACTGTTAAGAGAACTCGCATCGTCCTGCAGAGTTCAGTGTTTTAATATGTATAAAACGCTTAAAAAATATATATATTTTTCTTTTCTTGCATGAATCTGGTCTTTTCTTTTGTATTAAAATGTAAAAATATCAATAAATGTTAATAATAGTTAGACATTTTTCATTTTATAATGTCACGCTCACTGACCAGAAAAGCCATCTCCAACAAACTTGTCCATGAAACACGAGTTGACAGTACACAGTTGGAGCAGGTTTTGCGGCGCCAGGCATCATAATTAGTAAGCAAAGTGGCAAAAATAGCTTTTTTTTTTATCACAAAGGTTGCAGACCCCTGTGCTAGAAAACATCCATCTAAATTATAATCTTGCAACATTAAAACTTCATTAATTTTATTTAACTTTGCTCTATGTAATCAAACATTGATCTCACACAGACTCAGACACAGAAATCTATGAATAATAAATTAAAGGTACTATTAAGAAAATGTAAAACAGAAAGACTATTACTTTGAGTAAAATGTACTTCAGTCACCAACTTCCAGCCATCATGAAAGTTAAAACATTTCCATACAGGCATTTTCTGTGTAAATGTTCTTTTTATCAGAACATGTAAAAACATGTTACCTGGCACTGAGTGTGTAGGTGTTTGAAAGGCTCTGAATGGCTGATATGGATTTACAGCTTACCTATAATTTGTCGTTTGCTTGATTGAAATGATTTCTTCTGGGCTGTCTTGTAAATCCAATGAAAACCGAGCCGCCTAAAGACATTTTACCTCACAGTTAAATAGTCTGAGTAACATTTCTCAGAACCATTAAAGTTGAAGCCACTTAACTTGTCTAAGTGATGAGGAAAGGTCTGAGTTTTTATTTTAATGCATACGTTATGTAAAACGTTTGTATTAAAAATTGACTGTCATCCTACAGTTTCTTTTGTTAGCTGCTTTGAAAGCAAAGCCATGACAAGGAGCTGTTCAAAATGCAATAATCATTTCTTCTCACTCCTTTTAATTGTCCTTTTTGTTACTGCAGTATCAACTTTGAAAATGATCAAAGTTGATTGATTCTGTTGGTTTGATAAGATTCACCACTTTGTATATTATATATATGTGGCCATCATTCTGCTCCAATTCTGATGGTTCAAAAACTTATTAAACATCTACTTAGGACATAACCAAAAAAGACAGGAATCTGAGAAAAATATTTAATTGTTTTTCAGTAAATGTTTGACCATAAAATCTGAATTACTCACAAAAAACCTGTTTGTATTTGGCCAAATAAAGGTGAAGGCATAAATTCAATACAGCACATTACTAGTGAGGGAAAACTAATTTAATTCACCACTGAATTTTTGTAAATGCTTTCCAGAGGTAAAATACAAAAAAATACTGCACAAAATCTTGACAAGTTTGAACAAATTTGATGTTTCCATGTCTATAAATAGTTTTATTAACGCCTTCACAGGAAGAAATAACAGCAAAACTAAGTGTGTTTTGAAGTGGCTGACTGTAGCAGTGATTTTTCACACCAAATCAAGTCAAAATCTGTGACCTAACCACCTCTGGCACCTTGTTATTGCCACAGGAAGACAAAGTCAGAGGCAGAGAGCTGGGGACAGGGCGACAGAGGTGGAAATCCTGGAAAAGTAACGTCACTTGGCTGCTTATTGCATCACTGCCAATGCCTGTCAGCAAAAAGTATAGGCTGCCAAGTTAAGGCTCTATTGCCTTAAAATGACGTCTTTCACAAAAAATCCCAGTTCCCACTGTTTTTGTTTCATATGCTGCCAGCTCCTTCAATGCATTTTTACAGCATCTCACCATATGTTCCATAAAAACGTTCACAGTCCAAAAATAAGTAAATGTCAGCTTTTGGATTCAGGGACAACATCCGGATTGAAAATATACAAAAAATGGTAACACACTTTTTTTTTTTACTTGAAAGTCACCACTAAGTTTTTAAAAAATATATATATTTAAAAAAAATATCCGTAACATGTCCACACTCTGTTTCAATGTTGATGTGTTCATGCGTGCACATCTGCTCACAGACTCATGTTCATGTTTGTGCTGATGTTCAATG
>NC_056505.1:15175786-15182875 GCF_014905685.2 Nematolebias whitei
CTGATGTTCAATGTTTTATGTTATGAGTGCTTAGTGTATATTTAGTTGATGTTTTTCTTAGTTCATATCTTAGATGTTATTACTGTTTTTCTTATACATTTTATTGTTGGATGTAACTGGGACCCTGTGTACATAATTTCGCTCCACCACATGTACCACATGAGGTGCGAATGACAATAAAGAAACTCTGACTCTGACTCTGACTCTAAATGGCTGCATTATAGCTTATAATAGCAACATTAGCTACTTGCTCACATTTTTGTGTCTCCTGAGACATCTTTGCTTTCAGTCGTGTTGCCTTAATTGCAAACAAGATGCTGACACAGGCAGGAGATGTGTTCATTAATTGGGCACTTACAAACACACACACACACACACACACACACACACACACACACACATACATGCACCTACTCACAGATATACTAATGAATAGACTAAGAAAAATTGCAGCTTTTCCCTCGAGCTCTGTTGATTGTCCAGTTCTCACCTAATTGAGTCTTGTTGCAAAGCCTTCGCTTATTTTTAACACAGCTAAACAAACCGTTAGCAAAGCAATTCACAGGACAACACTGTTGCTTCAAACTACAAGAAAAATCTAATTTTTGTCTTTCGCTAATTGGTCCATCGAGTTGAGCATGCTTTGATAGTCTGTTTATAACTGTTTATGCGTATAATTAATTATGATCTGCAGCGAAAAAAAATATTTGTCCACAGGCTCATTCTGACATATATTGCAGAGTATCATATTGGTTTTCTGACAGTATCTGGGCCCTAATGAATAAATGAGTACATTTACATTATTTAGATGCAAAGTTTACCATTTGAATTTGATTATTTGCATTTTATTTATTTTATTACATAAATTTAAATCCATGATTAGATAAAACAAGGCATGTAGTAAAAGACAAAATACAACTCCTGCTTTGTTGTCATTGTTTGACTGGAGCACAACTAAGGAAGGAGTGTTCAAACACTTTGATATAAATAAATGGTACATAAAGTAAAGGCCAAGCAATCTTTGAGGAATACTCAGTCAGTCATTCACTCAATGACTGTCAGCTACTACCACAATGAAATTTAGCTCAGTCTCTATAAAGGTAGGTAATGTATAGTTATTTTATTATTATTATTATTATTTATTATTATTATTATTATAGTTATTTGTTTATTTATTAAGAAGACAAAGGAGATGGTTGTGGACTTCAGTTCAGATGGAACAAGCCCCACCCCAACATAGGAGGATCTGCGGTGGAAGTGGTCTCCAGCTACAAATACTTGGGTGTACACCTGAATGACAACCTCAGCTGGGGCAGCAACACCACCAGCCTGATCAAGAAAGCTCATCAGAGACTCTACTTCCTCAGGCGGCTGAGACGAGCTGGTCTGGGAAGCTCAGTCCTCACCTCCTTCTACAGGTGTGCAGTGGAGAGCATCCTGTGCTCCAGCATCAACGTGTGGCATGGAGGCTGCACAGCTGCAGAAAGAAAAGCTTTGCAGAGTGTGGTGAAGGCTGCACAGAATATGTTGGAGTCAGCTTCCCCACCATCACAGACATCTACACATCCAGGTGCAGGGGTTTTGTCTTGTCTCTGTCTGTTTCCTCATGTTTCCAGTTCAGCTCAGTATTTTCCCTCCTTGTGTTCAGCCCCTGTCTCACCTGTGTCTCATTAATCACCTCAGGTGTCTGTCGTTGTCCCAATCAGTGTGTGTGTATATTCAGTTCCCTGGTGCCTTGTCTTTGTCTCGGGATTGTCCTTATGGTGTGTTCTGCCTGTGTCCTGGTTACTTGTGAGTACGCTGCCCCATCAGCTTCTGCTTTGTGTTTTGTTTTTGTATCATAAATATTTTTTGATTTTTCCATGAGCCTCCTGTTGTCCTCCTGCACTTGGGTTCAACACTTTGTACGGCAGAACCTGACACTAGATTTAGGAAGAGGGCCACCTGCATCATGAAGGACCCCACTCACCCAGCACACACACCTTTTGCCCCGCTCCCCTCAGGAAGGAGGTTGCAGAGCATTAAGTGTAGAACCACTAGACTGAGGAACAGCTTCTACCCTGAACCTGTTAGACTCATGAATCCCTAACCAGGATAATCACTGTGAAAAATCACTGTAATGATGTGCTGCTGACTATCCATGCTGCTGATCTCATGCTGCTGATTTATTTCACGCTGCTGTGATCATTCGTACTCATCTGTTCACACAGACTCCTGTTCATGCTGCTGTTGTTTGGCGTATTGTTTTTGTACTATTGTTGCTTAGTGTATTCTTAGTTTAGCATATTTCTTAGTACATATCTTAGATCTTACTACTGTTTTAAATTTACAATTTATACTTTTGTTGGATGTAACTGGGACCCTGTGTACACAATTTCTTTCCACCACATGTACCACATATGACAAATAAAGAAACCTTAAACTTTATGTGTTGGCTAACGTTACCTGACTATTGCACCCATCTTGAGCTGGGTTGAATTCACAAATTAATTAGTTGCATACATCAAGCTAATATTTATTTTCTGAAAGATTCATTAATTTGTTTGGGATGTGGTGTTCATAATATGTTATTCCAACATACAATGTTTTCAATGGTTGATAGCAAAGTTTTAAATACACAACTTCACATTCTGTTAGGGATCAGTCGCAGCTACTAACACACCACATTTCAGCTTTATACCTGCAAACCGACTGAGTTAAGCCATTTGAATCAAGTTTGCTTTAAAAGCTTGTCAACTCGATATTTACTTTCTGAAAGTTTAATTGCAATCTGTTCATTGAGGAAAACAAACACACACAAACACAGGTTATAACATTATAACACTACACATAATCATTTTTGAAAATGGGCGATCTATCATAAAAAATGTTTAAAAATCCAAAGAAGTTGCCATAGTTTGAATACTTCACACAAAAAAAGTCCCAGGAAGCAACAGCTTTTGGAAGAGTTCATTAATGCCTTTTTTTTCCCCCTAAACTGGATTAGTTGTAAATCTCCATCAAGGAGAAAACATTTGCCAAAAAAAAAAAAAAAAAAAAATCTGTTTGGAAGATGAGTTGAAACAAAATAATCTGACAACTGCAGCATCTTGAGGTGTTTTCCTGACAACGCCCTTGATATTAACTGTCAGTCCAAAACTGGCCCGCAGTTAATTTTTTTATGAATAACTTGGATTTTGAGGTTGTGCCTGCTGCAGCAGATTCTACCACCAAACTGTTCACTGATTCATCGCCTTTGATGAGACCCTGAATTGTGTTATCATTAAGGCATGTGATGATGTTCTCACTGATGGATTTGACAGTACAGTCATTGGTCCAAGAAGATAAACAGCAGGGGCTCGAGAGGCAGCTCTGAATGAGCAGGCGCTTCGATGAGACTGTTTGATGTGTGGAGGCTGGCTTTAACTGTCAGCTCCAGTTGTGTCAGGAAGTTCAATAGCTATTTACAGACACTGATATTCACTTCCTGTGAGGTCAGCCACTAATTGCTGGGGTATGACTTATTAAATGCTGAGCTAAAGTGAATGAAAAGCAGAATTAGGATGGGCAGACTGAAACCTTAAAATGACTGGTTAATTGTTGTGCCTATTTATTTTAGACCAAAAGAACGTGGAACGTTTATGGAAAGGTAAAAATCATGCATTGCTGTGCAAAATATATATTTATACTTTAGACTAAAAAGGAAAAAAAAAATCTTGTAATTAAAATGGTCTGTTGCAAATATACATTTTGTTTGCATTTCTATAGTTTCAGCTATGAGACGTGCACTAAAAGTGGTTTTACAAGTCAAAAAGATGGTACATCTCATCTTTTAAAAATAACTTATTTTAGTTGACAAACAAACAATAAACAATTACCATGGTAATATTCATGTACAAAAATGGTCCTGATGATTTATAGAAAGGCAGGAAAAGTTGAAATGGAAAAAAAAAGACTTATAGGAAGTCTGGAAACTTACCTTAAACCTTTTTAAAACAAAATAAATTAAAAAATCTTATTAGAGGCAAATTATGAAAATAAATTAAAGTCAATAATTACCTAAAATAACAATAATTAATAATAATAATAATAATAATAAAATCCATATACAATCCAGAAATTGGTTTCTCACACTATTGGTTCTCTAATTATCTTTCAGATCGAAGACAATGTGTTGAACATAATGGCACTTCTTCCATCTATCTAACTGTTAGCAATGGTGTACCACAAGATTCAGTCTTGGGACCCACCCTCTTCACAATCTACATAAGTAATGTAGGTCAGATCATTCCTGATGCATCGTAACATTTCTATGCTGATGATACAGGTGTTTATTGTTGAGGTAGGGCAGTTGCTAAGGTTTTCCAACTTTTACAGTCTGCTTTCGACATCATTCAGTCAGACTTGTTCTGTCTCAAACACAAACTAAATGCTGATAAAACCAAAAGGATGTTATTTTCAAACAGGAAGTCAGTCCCAGCAGTCCTTTATCTTCAAATGGTGTCTCTATTGAGTTTGTCATGTCAATTCTTATAAATACTTGGGTATCTTGGTTGATTCACATCACTCTTTTTAGTCTCATGTTGAAAACTTGGTAAAGAAAATGAAAATAAAACTGGGTTTCTTTTTCAGAAATAGATCTTGTCTAACTCTGAACACTAGGAAACACCTTGTAACTGCGACTTTCCTTCCCTCCATTGACTATGGTGACATTATTTACATGAACGCCCCTATAAGCTCCCTGCAGATGTTGACACGATCTATCACGGTGTGCTAAGATTCATAACTTCCTGTAACTACCATACCCATCACTGCACCCTGTATTCACTGGTTAACTGGACATCATTAACTTCATGCAGACTCTCATATATCTCCTTCTATATGTCACTCTGTGAGTGCAGTTACAGCATGTGCTCTAAAGACATAATTACATGCAGCATTCCCTCAGTGCGGGCCGAACTAGGCAAAAGGACCTTCTCTTACTGCTCCTGTAACCTGGACCACCTTGCAAAGCGATCTGAAGTTGTCAACTTTGACCACTCGAAGGGATTTTGAACAACTGCTAACTTGTTTTTTGCCATGAACTCAACAGTTCATGGCAAAACCCAACGCAGACATGTTCCTGTTTGTGGTGTTTTACATTGCTTTATAATGTAACTGTTTTTGTTTAATTTTCATTTCATTTCTTATATTTACTTTTCTTTTTATATGCTTTTATATAATTGTCTATTGTCTGTACCTCATTTGTGTTCTTTGTTTAAAACAGGTCTCGCTTGTAAAAGAGTCCTCGAGGCTCAATAAGACTAACCTGTATAAATAAAGGTTGAATGAATGAATATCACATGTTCACTTTCATGTGAGATTTTTAGACCTAGGTTATTTTATGTTGCAAAATAAGAGTTGTTGCCATCAAACCTTATAAATAACAGGGTCAATGTCTTTTGCGATGTTGTAATAGCTTTTGTGATTTGTTAGATTTTGGAGCGTGTGTTGTGAATGTCTTGGCTTTTTGCACAGCAAATTTTAACTCAACATCTGTGAAATTCCTGGACTAATTTCCATCTTTGTGTTTGCTTGGATTGCTTTGCTGTGGTAACTCAATCTGTTGGAGATGATTACTTTCTTAAAGTTTTTATTTAAATTTGTGAGACATTTGGCTAACAGTACACACAAACACCCCCCCCCTCCCACACACACACACACACACACACACACATGCTACACCGGAAAAAAAAACATAACTACCCTTTCACCTTCAACGACAGGGGATAGTAAGTACAACGTGACGATGATTACTGTTTCTTGGATTGTTATCAAAGCAGTATTGATCTCCTTGACTAATTTGGAATGGAAGCATGTATCAGTTAAAGCAAGAAGACAAAATGAGAGAGGGACATGTCAACATATTGGCAACAAACAGAGACAAAGACAAACAGTCAAGATCAACAAAGAAAAGGTGCAGTTTTGCATTTATTTGTTTCTATAATTCAACTACTTTCTCATACATTTCTTTTCCAGCTTCTGGGGGAGCTAGTGCCTATCTCCTGCAGTCATTGTGCAGGAGATGAGGTACACCTTAGTCAGGTAGCAGTTCCTTTACAGGGCTACATATTTATGTTTTAATGCGAAAATAATTTTCATCCTAGTTCTTAAATACATGCCAATGCACAACCTGAATTCAGAAAGTGTTCCCAAAAGTCCTGAAGGGAGAACTCCTTGGTATGAAGCCTGTGTGAGGATGATCAGAGTCCGTGCTAGAGGCTAAGCTGAAAGCCTTCGGGGAGCTGCTGTTCTTGTGAATGTGAAGTCAGCCTTGCCTTGAATATACACAGTGTGTTCTCAAGTTCTCGCAGCTACACACACTGCGGGCCTTTTTGCACAATGTGTAGTCATTTAGACATGTCTGAAGATGAAGCGCTTGTGTTAGTGAGCAGCAGCAGAACTCATAGTTTATCTGTTTCTGTTAGAACGCAATGGCTGCTCCTTGTATCAAAAGCATAAGGACCCGCTGACGCCTCATCATTTGGAGACTGAGACTCTAACTGGTGCCAATTATATACATACGGCTCAAACAGCTGCCAGGGGGCTTATGTTATGGTGTTCTGCCTACAACATTTCACACACTATGCATGACTACCCACTAGGATGTATCCCACACATCCTAGTGGGTAGTCATGCATAGTCATTTGTACAAACAAAAACTTATGAGTGTACTGCAAATACACCACAGCCTTATGACAGCACCCATATATGAGGAACAATAGACATAAACTGCTCAACTAGTGTGTGTGGTACTCACTGAGCCGTGAGCTGAATAAATCTGGCATTTGACTGTGAGGGGGTTTGAGGGAGGATATGTAAACTTGTGTGTGTGCGTGTGCGTGCATGCCCTGGGTTTCATCCCAGCAGAGAGCAGTCCAGGAAAATCTTCACTGGAAAATGTCTTCAAGGCCTCCAAATCATTTTCTGCTCTCCCAAACCGCAGTGATGCTCTGTCGATTAGAAGTATTCAGAAGCAGCACGTTATCACTGCATGTAATTTTTCTGCATATTTTATTTATTTATTTTTTCATTCTACAAAATCTTGGACTTTTATTTATATATATATAT
>NC_056505.1:15183275-15200951 GCF_014905685.2 Nematolebias whitei
GTCGCTTATATAATTAAAATTTTGATGTGTGAACATTTAAGGATTTAAAAAAGCAACCTGTTGTTTTTGCTTGTTTGTCTTCCCTTTCTTTTGTCCTGTACTCTGTGCACTTTCTGCACATTTTACTTTTTCCTCATAGAACTAAGTAACTGCAGTTTCTTCTCTCCACTGTCTAGTTTTAAACACTTTTTATTTACTATCAAATAAACGGTTCATAAAGGAGCAGCATCCACTCATTAAATGACTGAAGTCCTTGACTTTTCCTTCATGTTCTACTTATGACTTTTTGTATTCTGATTTGCAAGAACATTCAAATACAGTTGAGAAAAGCAGAAACGGATGAAAAAAAGGAACCATAAATCTAGTTAGAACTGTTTTTATGAAGAAATATCCTCTGACTTAAAAATATTCAATAAAATGTGATCAATTTTCTGCCACACTCTGTTTTAATAGGTGGCAAGATTTTCCATATAAAAAATACTGATGCATGACAAAACTTTTGAGTAGTTGCCATAATAGCTTTGAATTTGTTTTATACTAAATCTTTTTTTTTCAAATCAAAGACACTCTGATCAAATAATGAATTTCATCAAAATGAGAGAAAATCCTTACACAAGATTACATTTGCATCACGTCAGCATCTGAAATACCAATAAATTGGAATGATCTAATTAAAGTAGATCTTTTTCTTCATTACTCATTTTTTTGTTTGTTTATTCAAAGATTACTGGAAGCTAATTAATCATTCTGATTGCACTCCTCTGGTTCACTGTTACATAACCCAGTCAGAACCAGATGAAAATATTACATCTTTGGGTTTTCAGGTAACCACAATTAGGCCCAATATTTTTATTTTTATTTAATTTTATTTAACATTTATTTATACAGGTTAATCTCATTGAGTCATGATGACTCATTTTCAAGAGAGACCTCTTTTAGACAGACAACAATATAGAGTACAGACAACAATATACAACAACAAAAATCAATTGAAATAAAAAATAGTGTTATAAAAACAATGTTACTGTTAGCAGCATGGTCTTGTTAGCAAAGTGGTTCTGTTAGCAGTAAGGTTCTCTTATCAGCATGGTCCTGTTAGCAGCATGGTCCTGTAAGCTGTGCGGTTCTGTTAACAGCCTGGCGCTGTTTGCAACCTGGCACTGTTAGCAGTGTGGTCTTGTTAGCAGTGTGGTGCTGTTAGCAGCATGGTCCTGTTAGCAGCGTGGTGCTGTTAGCAGCGTGGTGCTGTTAGCAGCATGGTCCTGTTAGCAGCATGGTCCTGTTAGCAGCAAGGTCCTGTTAGCAGTGTGGTTCTGTTAACTGTGTGGTCCTGTTAGCAGTGTTGTCCTGTTAGCAATGCAGTTCTGGTAGCTGTGTAGTCTTGTTTGCAGCATGGTGCTGTTAGCAGCATGGTGCTTTTAGCAGCATGGTCATGTTAGCTGTGTGGTGCTGTTAACAGCATGGTGCTATTAACAGCCTGGAGCTGTTAGCAGCGTTGTCCTGTTAGCACCGTGGTCCTGTTAGCACCGTGGTCCTGTTAACAATTTGGTCCTGTTAGCAGAGTTGTCCTGTTAGCAGAGTGGTTCTGTTAGCAATAAGGTTTTTTTATCAGCATGGTCCTGTTAGCAGCATGGTCCTGTTAGCAGCAAGGTCCTATTAGCAGTGCGGTTCTGTTAGCTGTGTAGTCCTGTTAGCAATGCAGTTCTGGTAGCAGCGTGGTCTTGTTTGCAGCATGCTCCTGTTAGCAGTGTGGTTCTGTTAGCAGCATGGTCCTGTTAGTGCTGTGGTCCTGTTAGCAGAATGGTACTGTTAGCAGTGTGGTTCTTAGCTGCATGGTCCTGTTATCATTGGGGTCCTGCTAGCAGCATAATCCTGATAGCAGTGTGGACCTGTTAGCAATGTGGTCTTTTTTTTAGCAGCATGATCCTGTTAGCATCATGATCCTGTCAGCATCATGGTCTTATTAGCAGCATGGTATTATTAGCAGAGTGGTTCTGCTAGCAGCATGATTCTGTTTGCATTGTTTTATGCCAGAAGCCCTTACTGATGTAACCACGGACCACCAAGCTACCACAGCCCTCATGTGTGGAGCAGAGAGCTGCAATCTAGGGCTCCCGGGTGAGCAGATTATAGTTTTATTTAGTTTTTTAAGTGATTGTATTACAATATTAAGTATATTCATACAAATAAGTTTGTTTAAATTGAATTAATGATTAAGCTTATGTATTCTATAGATTGTTTTTAAACACTTAAAAATCAGCTATAAGACCCTTTCATACATTGATACTGTTTGGTGAAATCAAGTGCTATTTATTTTTTAAAATATAAATGTAAATTTTTGATATTTGCTCAGCTTAATTTCTTCCATTTATTTGACGCTCAACTTATTTAACTTGTTTTTTTCACAGTACTTGGCCATTATTGTATGTTACCAAACACAGAGAAGATAGTGTTTTATTTAAAAAGCAGGACTGAAGAGAACAAATAAATATAGGCTCTAAGGAACAGGTCAAAATCTCCCTTTCATTTTATTGCTTAATATTCCTTTTTACTGTGTTTACAATCAAATTATTAATTAGAAAATTAACTCATTATTTGTTTTATATGTGTGGTATTGTTGTAAAGTGGTAACCAGTTTGTCATGAACAAACTTACTGATACTTCTTTTTACTACAACATTAAAAGCTGCTTGGACTGCTCACTTTAGAACTATTTTATTTGGCTCTTTGTTTGCATATGCTGTTTATCTGTTCATTTTATGCTGGGGTTTTGATGAACTGACATACTGTATCATTCAGCTGTGTACTGTGTATGTAGCAGTAGGACAACAAAGCTGATTAGATTTGATTTGAAATGTTTTGCAACAGCTTCATCATGCAACAAATAGTAGTTTAGGAGCAGTCAGTCATGCCACCAAATGACTCATTTTTGTCTTTGAAACCAGAAATAAAAGGCTTTTATAACACCATTCTTAGTTTACATGACACTATGCAGAGTGTTGCTGGTGTTTTTCTTTTTTCTTTACTTTTTATTGATGGTTTTGGTTGTTGATTTCACTTTTCGGTGTGGAGACTTGATACGCTCTCTGTGAGTGTCACCATATGGACCACCATGCTGCAGTCCCCACCCCCTAACAACACCACCCAACCCCCCCGCGGTTATAACAATCTGAAGTGAGACTCATCACTGCAGTGACTGAGACAATGGAAGAGAAACTTGTTGCTCATAAAATATTAATAATATTATTATTAATTATCATCATCATCATCATTTTTTCATTCAACCTATATTTAGCTTTATATTACAGGATAGTCTCATTGAGTCATGAGGACTCATTTACAAGAGAGACCTGTTTTAGACAGACAACATATAAAGTACAACCAACAATAAACTACAATAAAATGCAATTAAAAGAAAAGTAGTGTTATAAAACAATAAATGAAGGTTCCAGATAAAACAAGGTGAATACTAAAAACAAGAACATATTTGCTTTGATGTTTCTATTGACCTTATCAAATGTTGAAAATCCCTTAAAGATATGAAGGTAGACAACTTCAGTTCCTGTTGCAAGGTGTTCCAGGTTACAGGTGCAGAGTAGGAAAAGGCCTTTTTGCCAAGTTCAGTCCACACTGAGGGAACACTGCAGGTAATGATGGTCTGAGAGTGCATGTTGTAACTGCAATGACAACATGACGTGGGAGGAGATATGAGAAGGTAGCAGACCAAGGAGAGATTTATAGATGAAAATGTACCAGTGTGAGAACCTACGTGTAGATAATGACGGCTAACTAAATATGGATAACAGAGTTCAGTAATGGGTATGGTAGTTACAACCAGTTATAAATCTTAACGCACAATGTTAGACATCATCCAACATCTGCAAGGAGCTGGCAGGGACATTCATGTAAATAATGTCACCATAATCAGTGGCTGGTAGGAAAGTAACAGCTACAAGGTGTTTTCTGGCATTCAGAGTTAAGCAAGATCTATTTCTGAAAAGAAACCCAAATTAATTTAAGTTTCTTTAACAAGCTTTGATATGTGGCTTAAAAGAGAGAGGTGCATCAACCAAAATTCCCAAGTATTTTTAAGAATCTACAAGCTCAATAGGAACACAATGCTTGGATGAGATAGGAGCAAGAACTGCTGGCAACAACTTATTGTTTGTAAACAACATCCTCTTGGTTTTATCAGCATTTAGCACCAGCTTGAGATAGAATAAGTCTGACTGAATGATGTCAAATGCAGACTGTAGAAGCTGGAAAACCTTGGCAACTGTGTTAGCTCAACAATAAACAATTGTATCATCAGCGTAGAGATGCAAGGATGCATCAGGAAAGTTTTGGCCTACATTACTTATATAAATTGTAAGAAGAGTGGGTCCTAAAACTGAGCCTTGTGGAACACCATTAGTGACCGTTAAGTAGCTAGATGAAGTACCGTTATGTCGAACACATTGCCTCCAATCTGAGAGATAGTTTGAGAACCAGCCAACAGTGTGATCTGAGAAACCAATATCTGAGAGCTTATGGTATAAAATGACATGATCTACAGTATCAAAGCCTTTGAACAGGTTTAATGAAAGTGCAGCACAGTAATCCTTAGAGTCCAAAGCTTCAACAGCATCATTAAAAACCTTTAGTGAAGCAGTCATTGGGCTATGTGGTTTCCTGAAGCCAGATTGGTGGGAAGAGAAAATGTTAAAAGACTCCAAATACTTCTTGACTTATTTACCAGTTTTTCTAAAACCTTAGCTAAAATACAAAGTTTGGAAATCAGACAGTAGTTGTTCATTAGTGGGGTCTCCTCTCTTCAATAATGGTAGCACAAAAGCTGTTTTCCAAGCCTCTGGGACAGTATTAGGTTGTATACACATATTAAAAATGTATGATACCAGATAATAATAATGTTGTCTAGTAAGATTCTTATCAATTGTTGAATTTACATTAGGGTTATATTTCAGAAGTTAGGCAGTAAGGGTTTAATATGTAGATATTTATATTATTTAAAGTTTCCACACTGTTTTTAGAAACGTCTTTAAACAAATATGATAGGAGTGAACAAAAACATTTACTGAGAAATGACGAGTGACAGCTTTAAAATGGTTTACACCTGAAAGTGACACAGTGCAAAATTATCATTTGTATTTTTTTCATGTTGTTTGTTTGTTTGTTTACATAGATTGCACCTTTGAGTAATAAAACTGAGCCTGCGTGTCATGTTAATGAAAACAATTTGCTTCCACAGAAGTAAAAAAAAAAAGTTAATTCACAGTGAAAATGGAATGGTATAGTCACGACGTATGAATGGTAAATACCTGTTTCAGCTCCTGTGTAAAGTGTTGACACAGGAGTGATGTGTCCTGTCAACAGCTGAGGAGTCAGAGAAAATTGTGCTTGCCATTATTGTGATCTCCATCTTAAACTGTCACACAAAGTTTTTTCAACTCCTCTCTTTCTATAAGGATTCACTGAGGGTGAAGTGCTGAAACAGCAGGTTGTGTGTGGGGGGGCCAGAGATAGGCATTATCACCCCCGCAAGCTGGAAAGTAAAGTAAATGAAAAAGTAGATTAATAAAATGGATAAATGAATTCAAAACTATACATCTCAACTTTTTTCAGTTGATTGTTTGCATTTGTCTGATTGCCAATATGTCGACCTATCACTCTCTCATACTTGTCTTCCTGTTTTACATACATGTTTCCATCCCAGATGAGTCAAGGAGAACAATATTGTTTCGATAATAATCCAAGAAATGATAATCACCAGGTTACTTACTGTCCCCCGCTGCTGAAGGTGAAAGGGCAGTTATGTTTTCTCCTGTGGTTTTTGTGCGTGTGTGTGCGTGTGGGTGTTTCAGCATGCATGAATAAGTGATGTTCACACAAGCGCGGTGAGAATGTTAGTATCTTCTGTCACACAAATTGACAGCATGAACTGTAAAGCTTGCTGTCAGCTTGTCTGACTGTTGGCATGCTAATGCTTGTGTTAGGTTTTCCCCTTCAGTGTGTGCACTATCATAATATGAAGAGCAGCACTCACGCACTTATGCACTTGTGATTGGAAAACTGTGATGCTGATATACAGTATACACTTCAGTGATCCACTTGGGAGAATGTAAAGCTTTTATCTTTTATAGCATAGTTTTACTGTGCTTTCTATCTGGAATGCATACCGTGCGTAAAACAAGCAGCCAACACTTTAACGGAGTATTTTCACCTTGAAACTACAGCAGGATACCAACAGGAGGCAGAGATAACTTGTCTAATCACAGATACCCAAACCCAATAATCTCAAGGAAAGCAGAATTAAACAGAACCCTGTGAGACAGTTTGGTATTCTTGATGCAAAGGACGCAGAAAAAGTGAGATTACAGGAGAGGAGGACACAGCCCAACACAAGTGAAGCTGCAAATTGTCATGAGGAAGGGATAAAACAGATGTGGAAGAAAGGTCACAGCTACAGTTAATGAGAAACAGTGAAAGTGTCAGAAAAATACTTTTGACAAGATTGCCTTTATATGCATGAAAAATATACAATATATATTTTCTGTAAGATTTTATACTTAATTTAAATTTATGAAAATACACAGTCTGGGCGCACATGGATTTATTATTATTAACTTTTATAAATGCCACTGTGTGCTCAGGGAACAGCCAAGTGTCTGACAGAATTTGTATCAGCAGATTGTTCCTCCTAAAAGACTTGAACAAGTATCAGGAACAAAAAAAAAATCTTGATCATAACATATTGATAAATATTAGTTTTAGCAAGTGGTGATCAAACGAGTATGGAAAAACACGACTTTGTCTTGCCTTTTACCAAATGATTTAATTTTTTCCAAAGTCAATGAGATAAACAGGTAGCTGACATTATTGAAATATAATGAAATAAATGAATTAATAAATATAGTAAGATTTTCTACAAGCATCTGCAACCATTTTCTATGGAATCTTTCTATGATTCTCTGAGGTAAGCACAGTTAATGTTACAAAACTAATGGTGCTTACCCTTCATGGACACATGAGGAATATTTATTATTATGTCACATAATCTAAATGGTTACATATGTCAGTATTAATATATTTTTTCTAACTCAGTGTAATAAAATGATTCATGTAAAGGCACCCTACCCTCAATAGCGCAGGATATGACAAGCAAAAGTATATTGTCAATAAAATGTAGATCTTGATTGATGTAAAGAAGCTTCCTGACTGTTTATCTAATTGTGTTCATAATTAGATTTCCATCTTTCAGTGCGTTCTTCCACTGCAACGGAGGTAAAGCTACAGTCACGTGTCCCTTCATGCTATAGCTCTTTATCAAAAAAGACCAAAATCCGACTGTTTGTCTGTCATTGTGCAACTCGGTACGCTTAGAGAAAATTGTAATTCGTCAGTAGGGATGAACGTGACAATGACAAGTTATAGAAAAAAAAATCAATGGAGTCAGCAGACAGTGAAATTATATCTGATCCTGCTTCTGCTGAGCGAGAACATCCCCTCTCCTCCCAAACAACAGAGTATCAATAAAGTTGAGCCTCAAACCCCGCTGGGGAATTTCTAGCTTTAATCCGCCAGGACTAGAGCAGGATTAGCAGAGACGTGTGAACAATAGACTGCACTGATTTCAGAACTCAGCCTAGCAAAATGACAAGAATCCAACGTGCGATACTCTGTGGGGATGTAACGGCTTCAGTGAATCTCAAACCAGGAAAGTGGGTTTGCAAAATGCTTCCAGGCATTCTAGTTGTTTACAAGCAGACATCTGCACTCTTGGAAAATAATTCAGATGCCTGCACATAACACTTAAGGCTTTTTCTTAATTTCCTTAAATTCTGTTTTCCTTCTGTCTGTCTTGCTTTAACACCCTTTAGCTCAAATACTGTTAAATCATTTAATTAAGTCATTCTTTTTATCCCTCTTGGAATTCTCATGTAATGGTTTGCTAAACTTATTTTTTATGACTTTTGTACTTTATCTCTTATTCTGCCCTATTTTTTTTTCTTCTCTTCTCTTCTTCCCTGCTTTTTCTAAAATCAGGTCAGTTTTTATGTCCCAAAATCCCAACTGTGCCCGGAGGGTCTCATAAAACACCCTTCAAACAAAATCTGGTGACTCACAAATCCACCCTCATCTATCTGTGGACTTTTTGGCTCAGTACTGTAGCAATCTTCTGCAATTGTTGATGCTTTTCTTGGACAAACAATCTCATAAAATGTATCTGAGGGGAAGAGGAAGAAAGCTTCTTCATGGGCAGGCAAACGTGCAATATTTGTTATATACTTGGAGGGAATTACATTTTATAAGAAGGAAAGGCTGCATTAGTAGAATTCTGCTGACTGGTACAAATAAAATGACTTTGAGATCATTTTCCAGGTGTCAACAACAAACACCTGGGGTCAGATAAACATATGATGCAAACATACATATATGCAACTCTTCCTGCACATGAACTGGTTTTTATTTTTTATGGTGTCAACAACAAACACCTGGGGTCAGATAAACATATGATTCAAACATACATATATGCGACTCTTCCTGCACATAAACTGGTTTTTATTTTTTATGAAGGATGAATGTTTGCAGCACATGCATTTTTCAGACACTGCCTGCAGGCAGTGCATATTTAGGGCAATTGAAGTCTAAACAAAATAAAGACCACTTTAGTTTTTTTGTATTACACTGTCAAATAATTGTGCTGAAATATCTAAACTGCACATAAACATAGCTGACCCTATGTTGATGGAAGTCTTTGTTTTGGGGGGGATTTTATTAAGAAAAGACATCATTAGAAATAGTTTTGATTTTCAAAAAATAAATTAGTAAACAAAATGTTTTATTTATGTCTCCATCCCGATAATCTGCACACATGGTGACTAAAAGTATTAATATGTGAAGGTAAAACATGAGTTGTTGGTTTCTCTCAGTAACCCTGATGCTATTTTTGTTAAATTGTTGCAAATGTTGACTTTTTAGGTATATCTCCTGCTTTTGGTTTGTAAATTGTTTTGCAGGTATTTAATTGCTTATTAGCTGACTTATTGTGTCTTAGTATTTTGGTTGCAATCATTTTATTATATCAGCCCTATATAACATTAATGAAATTAGGAGTTTATTGCCCTATTTTTTGTCAATGAGCTAATCATGCACTTTAAAATATCTTGAGCTTACTATTTATAACCTACATGCCCACCATACTGTTGAGATACTTGTGGTAAACAAAGTTAGAATGGCTTCCTTTCCTGCTTGCTCTTGACGAGGACGGACACTTTTCCCTCTTGCTCCTGCCTCCCTCCTGCTTTGCTCTTTCTCTTGTGATTCCTATAGGAGCCTCTCACTATATATCTTCCTAACTGTTAATTATGGATCTGGTCAGCTGGTCTCTCAATGCAATTGATACAATTTCCCGAGGACATCTGTGGATCTCTCAGAGCTGAGCTGGCTGATAGACACTGTGCCATATTTGTCAGGTCTATGGAACTTTCTGGCAGTGTCCAAGGACAACTCACTGCCCTCTTCGGCCTCCTCATGCATAAATGTATTATGATGTCATCAGTAAGTTAATGTTTCATGTGCTGAGGTAATTTTTTGCAACTTTCACACTGTGTCTCGTCTAGGATACAATGCGAGATTTGATTTTTTTTTTTTACACCTACACTCCCTGTCGTGTTTCCTTTTCCGGAAAAAAAGGTCTGCAGCCCTCGAGGTCGGCGGCCTTAGCACGGGCTGTACTGAAATGTTATTTTGTTGCGCTTTGGTGCAATGACAATAAAACTGATTCTGATTCTGATTCACACTGTTGTTAAGCATTGTATAAACCAACTGAGAGGAAATCAGTTATGTCCAGGTCCATGTGAGGGTGAATGTATGTAGAATGTTCCAGGTTTTATCTATGCTGTATGAATACTGAATAATGTTCCTGTAAAGTGCCCTGAAACAACTTTGTTGTGATTTGGTGCTATGTAAATAAACTGAATTGAATCTTCTTGCTTCACATTGTTTACCTTTCAGCACTTATGACCCCACAACCATCAAACTTGACTTCTTCTATCAGGCAACTCAAATGGCAGATCCCTCTGTAAAATGTGTCACTATTAAGTAGTTTTATTTTAATATAGAGAAAAGTGCTCTAACAGATCAAATAGAAAAAAAAAATCATTATTTTTATTTTATTTGTTTTTAGGTTGCTACTTTTGCAAGCCAACCATCTCAATTCTGTTGCAGTGGTATAACTGGCATTAATGGTGTCTGTCATCGATTCGAACTCAGAACCTGTGAGGATAGACAGATGTTGCTGACCTGCAGGGGTGGAGGAAAGCATATGTGCGTTCTGTACCCCCACAGAGATGTTTTAATCTTCTGCCTATCTGAGAAGGATTTGACCAATTAGCTAATCATTATTTTTTAAAAGTTAACATTTTATATACCAGGGACAACATGTATGCATTTATTTTAACTTTTAACATGCACCTAAATATTAAAACCCTTTTCCCTAAAGCCTTACCGCTGTTTTCATGTGAGATGGTGCAATTTGTCTTTCTTGTTTGTAATCGTCCCATTTTATTTTTCCCTCTGTTGGAGTCCTTTGTTCAGAGTTTACAGTTGATTGCTTCTCTTCTTGTGGTCTCAGAAGTGAGAAGTGAGACCGCTAAATGAAACAAATGTCTTTTTTTATTCTGCTGCAGTGATGAGACTCCATTTCACATTTGGTGAAACTGAACATCTTTCATGCTGTTGCATTCACAGACTTAGTTGTGTTGCAAATATTGTTTTCATATGCAAATGAGTAATTAGAGAAGAATGGCTTCACTCTGTCATGATTAAAAACGCAAGTGGGCAAAAAGGCTTATGCACATGTGAGTGATTTTATGACAGCTGTGATAAAAAAAAAGACAACCATATGTTTGCACAGTACACATCTGGTAAAAAAGACTGCATATCTTTCTGGCTTTTTGTTTGAACACATACTAGAAACAGAATTATAAGCTCGAAGCCCCAGGTGTCCTTCAGAAAACATAAATTTATTTGATTAGAACATGTCTTCCATACCTTGAAAACTTACTATTTGAATCTGAAAGATTTTAAACAGGCACTTATGTTTTTATTTGTGTTTATATGAACCTTTGGGGTGTTTTCTGAGGTTTAAGGCAGTTGAGAAGTTGAAGTTGGGATCACCAAGCATTTAGCTTCAAAACAAGTTCAAGACTTGAAAGACAACAATGTGCTTTCCTTTGTTTTGTTTAAACTTATATACTGTTGCTCCAGTGATGCCGTATGTTTTTTATCATTATATCATACTTCCTGTCAGGTTTATTTGAGTTCAGGTGCCAAAATGACTTATTAGGACTTAAGATGCAGCAAAATAATATAACTTTCACTCACAAAAAATGCTTACAGATATGTGTATCATCTGGTTGAGAAATTTCTTAAATAAATGTCCTGTTGTAATTTTATGCATTTGATTACTATTTTTCCTTCTGCAAATATGTGAAAAAGTAATCAAATATGTAAATGACAAGTCCCGGGAAAATAAAATAAACAAAATAATGCATAAAAAATGTCGTCTAAAAAAATGCATGTGCAAATGTGTATTTTTTATTTTTTTTAATTAAATTCAGAATTCAGATCTTTTGAAGTGTAGCACATGTGGAAACATCATGAATAACAAGTATCTTACCTGTTGGGATCTTTGGATTACAGTAGTCCCTCGTTTATCGCGGGGGATCCGTACTCTGAAGCCCCGCGATAAGTAAAAACATGAAGTAGGAATAGTAGTACAAGTAGTAAATAGTTGTTTATTTTAGTATTCTATATATATATATATATATATATATATATATGTGTGTGTGTGTGTGTGTGTATATAAACCCGTTAATTATAAACCCTTCCCATACTCCTGCAATATTCTTAACAATGTTTCTGAACTCTAAACGCTCTAAAAGAGCACAGAATGTCATGATTTCAGATCTCTGCCTCCCGTGCTCTCGGCCACCTGCCGCTCTTGGCCATGCCCACTTCTCCACAGCAGTGTGGAGATCAGCTGATCAGCTGCAGGAGGAAGCTTCTCCTGCAGTTTGGGCTGCACACTGGTGCAGGAGAAAGCTTTTTCTGCAGCTGTGAGCCGCACACGTGCTAAATAATTTCAAATAATTTATTTTAAATAAAAATTCCATGTCAAGCTTGCGGCTCATCCATCAATCAGCCAATTGTGTGTCATGTCTGATCTTATTTTGAAAAACGGCGATAGAGCGAGTCCATGAAAATCGAACCAAGAAGTAGCGAAGGACTACTGTACTTTGATTTTTGAAAAAAAAAAAAAAAAAAAAAAAAAAAAAAAGAACCTTCTGACTGTATTATTGAGTTAACAGCTATAAAACAATACAAATAATAATAGAAAAAAATAATAAAATTAACAAAACGTTGTATACAAATATTTAAAAATAGCTTCTTTTAATATGCAAACATGAGGATCTTATGCAAACAGAACATAATGGTGATATAAAATTGATTAAAAAATGCACATTTTTAATTTTGAAATTACACATAGGAGTGAACATAACATATTCTCTCTGCACAAATAAAACTTGGTTTAAAGGTGATTGATTTGCCACAATACAAAGTGTAGCTAATGCACAAATAATGTGGTCAAACTAACTGACAGATCCATGAAGCAAACAAGCAAACCGTATTAAACTATTAATAATATTGGATTACGTAAACGAAGCTTGCATGCAAACAACTTCAAACAAATACTTCAGATGTGCCGTTTACAACATGTATGTTTTCTGCTCAGCTCTGATTGGCTGACGTTTAGCCTGTCTACAAGATCATTATGAAAAATTATTTTCATAAATCTTTAAATTGTTGCTAATTTGATGCCTCACTGTTATTAGATTTCATCGAAAGCACAAAATAAAACCCTACACCAGCTGGTAGCTGTAGCACTCTTGCTGGAGTATTACAATGTTTCTGCTGTAATAATTATACAAAACAAAACTAACAGCAGAAAACATGTTGGAAAAATAATGTTCACAAGAACTGTTGTGATTTTCTTCTAGATTTGATTTATTTTAGAGTAGCAGCAGTCTGTTTGTCTTGGCTTTGCTCAGAGTAGTTGTTAGCTCATCAATCTGTTAGAATTGACCCTATTTCTCCAAACTGAGGTTGTTCAAAGAGCTATCTACAACAGGTTAGATGATTATTGTTCATAACCTTTGCTCAGAACTCCACTTCAAAAGACATAAACTGTTCATTTTAATGCAAGGTTGACCTCGTTGCAGAGCATAGATGGCATAAATGTGCCCTTCGTTCTTAACTTTTATTTTGCTGTTGTGACTTTCCATTACTTTCCTCTGAGCCACATCCTTCCTCTCCGTTTTCCTCTTCTTCTCTGTCATTAAGATGCAGTGCAGAGAAGTGACTGTTGCTCCAAACCCCAGAGATATCTTTGAGGGTCCACTGAAACAAGTGCTGTAAGTAATGCTTTGGCATACACAACAACAAATATGATGTGGGTAGATCAGTCGCAGATGGCTTTGGACAGCGAGCAATTTTACACGATATGGGTTCCGTGTGGTTTACTCTGAAAATATGTAATCCAGTCACCACTCCCGGGAGAGTTTTTCTGAGGACATACATATTTTTAACAAATCCATCACCCTCTAACTCTTCCCTGAAATTGAACCTGCTGCCAACTGCATACAATATCCTCAGGTGTTCAGTATTTTGTCATGTTTTAAAATAAATACATCAGACTGATGAGGTTTGGCATGTGTAGGAAAAGGAAAAATTTTATAAAAAGTATGACATGCAGTAGATGAGGCATTTTCCTGATTTTGGCTATTTATTTGACTGGAAATTATTGATCAGTGTATGAATCAAATACATTAATCTACATGGCTCTCGTCACCTTGTTCAGGTACAATGAACTTAATATGACCACCAGTCAAAGCTAAACCTTGGCAGGGAGCCATGCATTTTCTGCCATAATTATACTGGTCTGTATCCAACAGTGATGAACTGCAAAATGTTGGATGGCCAATTTCATCGTTGTACTGGAGTGTGAAGAGGGCAGTAATTCAAAATGCTTCGACCTGAAGAGAAGTTTCGCTCGGCCATCATCTGTGGTACAGGAAAGAAGGAAGCAGATTAGGGAAATTTAAGGACACAGAAGTACTATAGTTTCACAAATTGTCCAACTAAAATGAGGTTTGTCAGATAATTCACAGTTTTATATGAGAAAAATGAATGTGAAATGGGAGGAAATGTTAACAATAGAAGGAAAAGTGTCAAATATCACTAGATTCATTATGAGATCCAAATGATTCAAATCACCAACAACTTCAGGGTTTGACTTCCTATCTATCCATCTTGCCGATGGTGGATATCAATATTTCCTGCCTGGTTTGGATCAATGCTTTTCACATAAAGACCTTTTGTCAGTACAGAAAAGATAATCCCATGGATTTGTTTTTCTTGTCTCAGCCACCGTCAAGCTTTTTCTTTCCCCGAACATTTACAATCCATTTACATCTCTTTTTCTTTCCTGTCACAATCTCACACACACACACAAATAGTTTGTCTCCCGTCCCTTTATCTATTCTCCCACATCATTTCTGTCTATCTTTTGTCCCCATTCTTCCTCAGCCCCAGATGTGCTGTACATCCGTTCAAAAGCGTTTTCCTCATCCGGTATAATAAAGAGTATTTTTTCCCCCCAGTGTGGAATAACAAAGATTGTCACCATGGATACTGATCCATCCCAAGAGCGCTGAGTGGCCCTTTTTGAGTTCTAAAAGGAGCAATTATATGATGACATCAAAGACAGGTGACAGCATAAAAAAAAGCAAAGCGAGGGGATTGGGTCCAAGCCATTTATCAGTCAGGTGGTCAGGAGGTGCAGTTCACCTTATTCATCTGGGATTGCTGGCTTTAGGAAACAAGCTTTCCCTCCACAGGCCTGGGGCAGTTATATAAACTGTCTTTCTGCATGAAATGATGTGGATTTGATGGAATACAATAAGAGAAACCCTCAGCTTCAATATATTCCTCAAGGCTATAGGATAGGAAGTGTAGGTGCAATTGGAACCACAGTAAAAAATGTGTTCAATGTGTAATTCTAAAATGCACTTATGAAATGCAAGCCATCACCTGTCATTCCACGTGTTGCTAATTTATTATTTATGTAGCTGCAGCTATAATTATCTATGTCCCTGATAAGGTAAAGAAATAAATACACTGTTTATCTGTTGTTCTTCCACTTCTTTGCTCATGGGGTCTTCTCTCTTAAACCAACTTCTCAAGTCAAAGACACACAAATATTCTCACAATTTGATGCACGCTAATTTACATTTGCAAAAAGAGACTTGATTGGCTAACTTTACAGAGTCTGGCAGTGTTTTAATCTTGTTTAAATCAAAGTAAACAAAGCTTCAAGAGTGGTTATATTTTTAAAAACCTGAATAGAATTTTGAAGCATTCATATGAAGCGACGGGATGCAACAAAGTACAAGTACTTCGTTACTGTACTTAAGTACAGTTTTCATGTATCTGTACTTTACTTGAGTAGAGTTAAATGCGGGTACTACATTTTACATTAAGTATCTGTACTTTCTACTACACTACATTTCTATAATGCATTGCGTTACAAGTTACATTCAAGTTGCAGCGTTTTGATTTGTTTTTTAGTTTGAAAGTAACCGATGGTGAGAGGAGACTTGGTCCATTGAATCACTGCAAAGTGGACAGGTAACGTTAGACCTGCCTTCAAGAAGAGCTGGGCCAATGACATATATTCTAGTATATATGTCACTGAGCTGGGAGCACCCACAGCACCACTAACACACCCAAAATGTATTCCACTGCAAGAGAGTCAGCCAGAAGAAACATGCCACCCATGAACTTATTGAAAGATTATTGAAAGATTATTGAAAGATTATTCATTACAGCAGGACAGATTTTCTCTCCCAAAAGAGACAGACCGGACTCAAAAACCTTTGAAAACCAACTTCTTCTGAACTTGAACAAGAAATTCTTGCTGCAATATTAAAATGTGTCAGTTCATGGGATGTTAGGAGACAAGACATGTCTCCAAATGACTCGACACTCGGGTCCAAGTTTTGAAAATGGTGTCAGGAAGTTAAAATATTGTTCACTATTGACTCATTACAAGGTTGACCAGACAGTATTTTAACTAGAGTTGATGACAAACTGGAGTTGAAATGATCAGTGTCTGTTCCTTTGTTAGGTCTAATGCTCCTTTTGTTCAGGCAGACAACTTTTACTTAAATGTGTTTACTGCAGTTAAAATGATGCATTGGTTTTGCTTTGTGTTAAATAAAAACTTTCAAAGGTATAATCATTCCTCTTTCTTATTTTGCTTAATTAACTTAACTCTGCATTTCATCCCTGAAAATCTGATGCACAGAATCACAAGTCCAAGTGTGAACTGTGTCACAGAGTAAACACAATAAAAACATGTATTATCTGCAGCATTGTTCATTAAAATGGATCAACACTATTAATGCATTACAGAAAATATACATACGGTAGGTACACTTAATGATATTGTAGATCATTGCATTAGGTAATACATTCAGCAAGTACCTTTACTTTAAATATTTTAAGTATTTTTAAAAGCAAGTACTTGTTTTCTTTTACTTAAGTAAAAACGTTAATGTGGTACTTCTACTTTTTCTAAAGTACATTTTTGTCTTTTTATTTGTACTTGTATTTAAGTACAGTGTTTGAGTACTTTCTCCACCACTGTACAAATGTGACATACCTGTAAATATAATAAATCTAGCACATAATTTGAATCATCTATATAACAGTGCTAATTGAAATTGTTTTTGAGTGGTTGTTAATTATAAAGACTTTGGTCGGAGATTTGCAAAAACTGACCAACTATTTTCACAAGTGATGATTTTATTTAAATGTTCATCTTAAAAGGGTCTGCTCACATCTTCTAAAAAAAAAGAAGCACATTCTTCTGATTGTAAGCCCACATGTCTACCACTTTACCAAAAACAAAGAAGTGACAGGACGAAGAATAAATGAGCTTGTGTCACTCACCACTTCTGTCGTAACAAGCCTAAATCAGCATCAACATGTTTTTCTCTATTTCTCAAAGAATAAACAGCCAGTTTGATGTTTTCTCTCATTCAGCACCTTGTTTGTCCAATCTTTGTTTCCTCAGTTTATTTCCTCCAAAACTGTTGTTGTGTCGTTGTTTTTTTTAGCTATTTCTACCAAGGTTTTGATCCATTGGGGGAAACATACCTTTTCATTACCTAAAACATAGTTTAAACGTGTTGCAAACTTTTCCCCCTCTAACTTTTTCAGATATTATCAAAGTTAGTAACAGATAATACAAAGGTCTTGTCATCAAGACGTTGGTGTGATAGAAGATACATGAAAGGTGGAAATTGTTGTTAAGCACCAATTTTAAGATGCAGGAAATGTTCCCAGTAAATGTTGGAGTATCATCAAAACAAGTCAGACACAAAATATAAAACAAATTCTAGTCCTGCTTTAACTGTGACATTGATTGGCAAAGGCTGATCTTCTTGTAGTTTATATCCATCAATCCATCATCCATCCATCATCTTCTGCTTGTTCTAAAGTTAGTTTAAATAGTTTATAAATCATAGTTCACAGTTTTTATATATATATA
>NC_056505.1:15201351-15256791 GCF_014905685.2 Nematolebias whitei
ACACATATCTATCTATATATATATATATATATAGATAGATATGTGTGTGTGTGTGTGTGTTTAATGAAGTGGGCTGGATTAGTCACCTGTGAGCTGGAAATGGCCCACAGGCCACCAGTTGAATAGTCTTGTCATAGAGTTGTTTTGTTTTTTTTTGTCCCAAAATGTAAAAAATATCAGTAAATGTTGAAATCAATCATTGATTACTAGTTTTAAAATGTCACCCCCACTGGTCAGAAATGCCCCCACCAACAAATTCATGGGCCACCAGTTGATCATCGCAGTTTGTAGCAGGTTTCCTGACTCCGGGCTCTTTTTTATGTTTTAGAGAGTTGAACCGGCAACCTTCCCATCACATGCTCACCTTCTCTAACCTCTGCACCATCCAGGCCAGAAAATTTATCTTTTAACAAATCCCATTTTTATTCATGTTTCCAGAACATCAACAAAATGTCTTCCATGTCAGCTTGCTACCCAGCTGGCTAAAATTAGAAACAAAAACATGCATGGTACTTATAAAGTGGGATGTGGGGATTTTTGAATTACTGGCCTTGTGCTTTAAAGCTAAATCACTTTACTGCCTGAACTGCAGTGACTAATACATGCTGAGAGTCATTGTTTACCGTCATGCCTGGAGCACCATCAGTTGTCTGTTTGCAGGACAACAACTAGAATGCAGAGCCAACTCTCAACTCTAAAATCAGAAACAACCATCATTACATAAATATAAAAAAATCTATTGACCAGAAAAAAATAAAAAATTGGAGGCTAAAAACAAAAACAAACTTTCCTGGTAGGAAAACAAGGAAAGCTCCTAAAGGTAAAGCATAAAATCTGTGGCTGTGCGGGTCTACACGTTATGAGAATTAATTTAACCTTCAGTTCTCACAGATTAAACAAAAGCTCAGTTTATGATTCTGATTGATGTTCACAATCTAAAGATTACCAGTAACTAAAGTGAGAAATGTAGCAAAAGTCTGCAAAAACAGATGTTTAGTGTCACCAGATGATGTCATACCCAAATGACACAGAAATTATTGAAATGTTTTTGCAATCTGCTTTTTGATGGGATGTTACATCTGTTTATGCTTATTTATCCTATTTACAAAAACTGTACCGTATTCTAGCTGAATCTCCAAGGAAAACAATCAAACTCTGAATTTTCTGTTTTTGTTCTGAAATAGAGAAAAAACGTGTAATGTTTTGATAAAAACTGATCAACAGAAATACATACATAGTAGCAACAAATATTCAAGGTTCTAAAAACAACTTTATTATAACAAATCAGACAAAACTTTCATTTACAAATGTTTAAAACAATATCTGTGCAGTCATGTGAAATAAATATAAATTAAAGGAAAGTCTTGGAAGTGTGGAGATTCTGGGTTGTTTCCATTGTCTGATGCCTCCTGCAGCTCCTGAGTGGCAGGATGGAGCCAATCATCTCCAGCTGTCTCCAGTCCTGTTGATGAGGAATCTATGGATCATCTCAGCTGGAACATTGTCCCACATCTGTACTTTGTCTGGTCCTGGAGCTTGTCTGCTGTTCAGCTGTTCTCCTTGTGCTCAAAGTCCTGATTCACTCTTCCTCTTTCCCGGGATCTTCCTCGTGACTACTCCTTGTCCAGATTCTTGTGTCCTCCTTGATCCATCTCCTGGAACAGTCATCTACAACCTATAAAAATAAAAGCATGTCCGTCCTGCCACTTTTACTCCTTGCTGCTTACCTGGTCACCTCGGTCTGCTCCACCATCCTGATACCCCTTGGTCTTCTTTCTCCAATTTACAAACTATAAAACGACAAATATACAAACTTCACCCCCTGCTGAGTAACCACAGAACTCTACAGAACAATACTCACCATACAGTTTCCTCTCCTACAGCCACTCCTGTGTTCCTGTGAATCATTATAAATAAAAATCTTTTTTTTTTTACTGCTTGATCTCGAGTCTCAGTTTGCACTCTGGGTATTTTGTTTGTTTATAAAAAATGGATTTTAACAAATTTACTTAATACCCAGAAAGTATGTGACCAAAAGAACAACTCCAAGTCTAGGAAAAGTTAACAGTGTTTATTTACAAAATGTGAAATCAACAGTAGAAGTGCAACTGGGCTGGGAGGGACTGAAACCCTGGAGAGTAAGGACACGAGTTAATATGATGGTGTGGATCCTTGAGTCTGATTCAAAATGTTGTTTGTCTCTTATTATCAAAAGGACATCACATGGGTGAGGGTCCAATAGTTCCAATAGTCACAAATGAGGAGGTCCCAGAAAGGTTGCATAGATCGGTGGGCAGGTGGTGGAAGGTAAGGAATGGCTGGAGGAATCACTAGGATGCTTTAATGATAAAACCAGGGAGGCCCAAGGTGCAGGAGGAACACAGGAGTCACTGCTGAAGCACGTGACACAAGGTTTTAGTTTTTACACAACACTGGGAATGATACCAGATAATGCACCAGCATCAGATTGAAGTCATCAAATGCCATTTGTCCTCCTACAGCTCATTAGAATAATGGTAGGTGTGAGCCTGTTGGCGCCATCTAGTGTCGAAGATCCGTAGGGAAAAATCTGGAACTCCTGCACGGATAGCAAGTTTTTTTTGTTGCTGCATTTTGGTCATCCTGGTTAAAATTGCATTATTAGACTTATAACATTGGCAAACGTTTTTAAAATCTAAAAATCCCACTTGCCTAATATAAAATGTTTGTTGAACACAGCGCTGGATAATAATTAACTATGTTACCAGCTAGCTAACTTAAGCACCAAGACAAACCAAAAGCATTCTTTTTATTTGTTCTGTTGCGAATTCTATAAGAACAAAAGAGTGCTCAGACTCTCTCCTGTTTGTATACTGCTAAAAATGGTCTGCAGATGACCCCAACAGGTTTGATCCTATCAGCCATCATTTCCCAATCTCATTCCATTAATCCTTGCACTCCTCTGGCACAAACATGCCAACTAATTATTTAATAAAAACTTGTGATTTATCTTTTTAAACGATTTAACCCAAACCGAAGGCAAGTGTTGGCATCTTGGTTTTTTTGATGTGAGAGGGGGAAACCTGAATGCTTCTGATTGATGCAGCTGAAGTGAACATAATGAACCAGCGAGCAGAGAGAAAGCTCTAAATCAACAAAAGAGGAAAAGAAAGACATACTGACAACACATCGCCTGAGTCAGTGTTGCCATCACTTGTTTTACTACCTCACGTCAAAAAAAGTAATAATCCCAGTATTATTCTTCTCAGATTTACTGCTTAGTTCAAACCATCGAGTCTTGTGTTGTCATTTACTCTACAAGTTGTACTTTTATACCACCGCGGGTTGAATCATCCAGAACCAGCACCGATGCACTCAATCTTTGCTGTCCCGTAGAAAATGCTCACGCAAACGTGTTTTGTTCATAAAAATGTTCTTCAGCTGACATTGATGTTTCAATGCATTATTCTGATATTTAGACATTTTAGTGTCTGTGCAAAACCTTTAAATCAAAGATGTGTGTCCTGATTTCTGGAGGTTTTTGTTCTCTCACCACTTTTTGTTGCATTTGGTTCAAACTTTTCAAATGAAACCACTTTTCATACACCCTAGATAAAACGGTTTTATAGACTTTTAGTGGCATATAAAAGCACTTTTTAACTGGCAATTAAAGAATTTAAATGTTTGAAGGTATAAAGAATTCAGGCACATCTGTACTTTTAAAAGGATCGTAAAAGAGCGGCATTGCAGGCAGTTTTGAAAGTTTTCACTCCTTTATCTTTACATCGACAGATTTATCCGACTAAAGTTTTATTCATAAACCCAAATCGGTTTTAAGAAAATAAATGTGAAATGGTTACATGGGGTACGTTATTATCACGGGAAATGTGGGAAACGAAGAATAACTTTATCCTTGAGAAACCTTTATTTTATTTATTAACCTTTATTTAACCTTTTATTAACCTTGAAATTATTAAGCATATTTTAAAAGTATAAAGGTCAATATGTAAAATTATGGCTAGTTGTGTTTTTAAAAAATGACAATGATTATCAGGCAGGATCTCAGAACAACATATTCAAACAAGTCTTGAGTTAAAACCTTCATAAATTGTGAAAATTGTTGTAAGATATGGACCATATTATTATTATTATTATTATTATTATTATTATTATTATTATTATTATTATTGTTGTTATTGTTATTATTATTATTATTAGTTTATTGAGCAGCTGAGCAAATTTCTTTATAAAAATTCACTTAAAAATAACGATGTGTACGTTAGGCTGCCTTCAGGCCCAGGACTCCCTGGCAACAGAGATCTGTGATCTCAAAGAGATTTTCCTGGTAAAATAAAGGTTAACAAAAATAATAATACCAAAAGCTAAACCAAAAAAGGCATGATTGTTTAGTGGAAAAGTATAAAAATGAAGTGTTTGTGTCCTCTTGAATAATCTGTGTTAAACAAGATTTAGATGAATATGTATTTTCTTATATCTGGCTGGAACACAAATAAAAGGCTTTTAATTCCTTGTTTTTGTATTTTTTTTATTTAAGATTAAAATAACTGTCAGCCATAAAAAATAAGAATCAACTCATACAGTAGTGAAGGAATTAATTACTTGAAATTCCTGCTTGTTGTATTCAGTAAAAAAAAAAAAAAAGTTTTGCAAGTACTTTTTTCTGAAATAACCATGAACAAACTTTTTTTTTTTTTACATTTCTGTAATTGCTATTGTAGAATATCAATTCTTAGGAAATCAGGGAGTTGAAGAAAATACATTATAATTTGTTTAAACATAATTGTATTGGAGATTAATTTAATGGATTGTTAGAATGTAGGAACAAAAGATGATGTTGAATGGGAAAAATACTTCAATCCTAATTCCTCCTCCATAAACTCCTTTTAATAGTCTGAGAATGAGGGAGTCATTTTTGACTTGGAAACTTCTTGAAACTTGTGCATTTTATTTGTTTATTTTATTTTATTTATTTGTGTGTTTGTGTCACACTGTCTGTTGGACCTGAAAGTTTTTATTTTGTCCCTACCAGTAACGGGCCTCGAGTGTGGGAAAATATAATAAAATTAAATTGAAAGAAAGCCTGTTGGGTCATTGTCTTTCTGTTACGTTTTCATCCAAAACTGGAGCTTATGAAGGAGCAAATGGTTTTATTTTTAGATAAAAAGAAAAAACTAAATCCTTGCAATATGTTTAGTCACCAGGGTTACATAAAGATTTTTTGCTGTACATACACGTAATGAGATTCAAATGAACACCAAGGGCCTGAGGGCAAATCAACACTGAATGTTCTTGACATTTTCACTTGAGCATTAGGAAATTGATTGCAGTGTTGCTCCCTTAAGAGCCAGACTGGCCTTTTTAAATTATTGGGGAGCTAAAAGTCCTCAGACTATAGTTCAGTGAGATGCAATCTCATAATAACCACACGATGTTGATTTTGTGTGAAGTTCTGAGAGGTGAATAACTTAAAGTTCGGTTCCTTGAAGAGTTTACAGAAATCAGAAAAAAATCACATTTTTACAAGAGAAGAAAGCATCAATAAAGGATATTGTGTTGTCAATTTATCATACTGCTTTAGTAACCTGTTGTACTCCTAACTCAGTGCAGAAGCATTAATACTAAATGACTACCCATTCATGTCGAATCATTTCTTCACAGTATCTTTTCAACTACATGTTGCCCTTTGAAACACAAAACGCTTCGGATATCTTCTACAAACATTCGTTAAAACCAAACTAATAAATCTGTTTTTCATCTTGTTCGCTCTTTCATTTTACTAGGCAATATTTTTGTAACCAGAATTTAGTGAAATCTGAAACTCTGAAATCCTGAAAACTAAAAACTTATAAATATCTTTGTCATCGTTCTTTGCTGCCTTTGACCTGATCCCTTTGTGAGCCTTCAGAGTGATGTAAAAGACTGTAAACTGCAGTCTGAGAGTATCTTGTGAAAGTTTAATGCTTAATCAATACATTGTGCCATATATCATCTTAGCCCTACAGTTCTGTGTGCAACAGTAAGGTTCTTACAGTTGATCAACCTACAACTAACGAACCGAAAATGAAAATATAAAAGAGAGAAATGGCTTTTTCTGCCAAAACGCAGTATGAATCAAGAGTGCACACTTTGTTATAATTTGCTGAAGCGTTGTTAAAGCTTTTTTTTAGCAGGTCTGTTTCATTTAAAGCTAAAAGAAGCAGAACAGTATCTAAAAGCTATATGGGGCAAACACTAAGTAAAAGTTAAATAAAGTAAAATAATAGTCAAAAAAGGCTAAATGTTGCTGAACTTAGAATAAGTATAACTATAAGGTGAAAGCATCATTATGCTAGTGAAATGCTGATAATATCAAAAGGCTGGCTAAAAAGTGGGAAAGGGCTAACTGAAAGAAGCATAAGGCTAGCTGAAATTAGCATAAGTTAAAAGTTTAATGTAATACAAGAAGGCAAAAACAGAGCATGTACGCAGGAGCAGATTTCAAAAGAACAACGATTTTGAAGGAAATGGAGCATTTCCAGTGTTTCTATGCAGAATATACATGTAATAAACACTGTAAAATAAAATTACATATTTTGAAAAGACTATAAGTTACAAAAACCAAAAGTCAAGGCTCCCATCTCCTGAATGAGCCGAACATTTTAATGTATAAATATCTAAAATAGCACAAAGGATGCAGAAGTAGTTTGATATCAAGAAAACACCTGAAAAAAATCAATAAGCAAGAAAACAACTGTGTGAACGCTAGGATTTACACACGAAGCAGATTGACAAAACCTTCAAAATTAGTGTTTTTTAGAATTGTTAAATGTAAATGTTTATAAGACATTTGAATTGCAAAAATAAAGTGTACAATTTGTTTTGGTGGAAGTCTCTTTATGTCAAGCTACAGTGTGATATATGGAGTACTGGTCCAGTGACCTGTGAGGATGCTTCACTAACCAGGATGAGACTGGTGGAGTAAATTAGGGGGGCTGAGTATCTCGTATTTCTGTGCTTGAAATGTATCATATAGAGCGAGGTCAGGGGTTCACAGGGTGATGCTCATCCTGCAGTTTTCATCTATGGGCCATAACTGCTGGGGTTATGACATATAGCATGATGATAAATGGTGAGGGCAGTAAAGTTTATCACGGGGTACCAAGGACTGGCTCAAATGTTGCACAGAATGTGAATCAGAGGCAAACCAGATAGAGATCAGGTTTATGGGAATCATAACTCAGATCTGTGTAAAGTAGGCCATTTAGTGTTGTTCAAAATAGTTTTGTGATGCGTATGCTTGTATGTGTTTTTGTCAGCTCCAAAGGTTTAAAAAAAAACATCCGTATGATTTGGGAAGACAATACAAAGCTCTGGTGAGTCAAATGTAAATGAGGTGCCTGAGAAGAGTTAATAGTCACAGAGTGTGCATACGGAGGGGAACCATATTACATCTGACACACGAGGCTGACATGCTTCAATGTGTGGGGGTCTGGCATGTCTTTGAGCTTGGGTTCTAACCATGAGCTGCCTGGGGGGATAAACAGACCAACAAAGCTCCTGCTGAAGACTGTTAGAGAAGATGGTGGATGGACTTGAAAAGAGTGAGCATCACAGCTTCTAGATGATGCTGCAGATCTGGATCAGGGAGTTTGTGAGGAGGTTTTTCAATATTGTATGGCAAGTTTGGAGCTGACAGAGGGAAAGAAGTTTCAGATGATTTGCTTCACTGCATCTCATTTTAGCTCCTCTTGCAGGTTCACATCTGAAATATCATCATCCCTTGTTGGCTAACACTCTTCCTCTCTTTCTTCTAGATGAGTGTTTTAAATATGTTTAAAAAGTTTATTGGCCGTTTAAAGTTTTGAAGAAAAATTTAGTGTGCTTGGTTCACTTCTGATATATTTGCTTTTTTTTTAATCTATGCTTCTTTTTTTACTTTTTTCTGCTTCAGTTTTTCCTCAGAACTGTGTAATTATTTAAACAAGTATATCAGTAAAAGAGCACACAGACTTTATTTTCATGGTCATTGCTCTCATTTCTTCATTTTCCGACAAAAGTTTTATTCATATTTTCTTTTAGTTAGAGACCGTGTCTTCTAAATTATTAACATGTGCAGCAAAATACATGAAATAAAAGTAAAACTTACTGCATCTTCTGCTCATGTGGGCTAGTATTGGTGCTTTGACTGTACTGTGACAGATCTGTTCATGTGTTTGAACCCTCTGATGTTAATCCATGACCAGTTTGTACATTTGTGATTCATTGCTTTGCGTACATTCTGACATAATCCTAATCTGCAACTTCATGTTATGTCCTGTTGAGTGTTAAAATCCATGTTTGCACATCTTCCTGTAAATTAAAACTGTGAAAAATGTTTGACTCATGTATGATCCCATTAAAGGATGATGCTTTCCTTTTTGTTTGTTTAGTCTGAACCACTTTAGCATTAGAACAAAATGGCAATCATGGATGAACAGTGTGATATTATTATTATTATTTTTTTTTTTTTTCATTTAGCCTTTATTTATACAGGTAGTCTCATTGAGCCACGAGAACTCATTTTCAAGAGAGACCTGTTTAGGGAGCACATGGTGGGGGTTAAGGGCCTTGCTCATGGGCCCAGAGTGGGGCGAATGAGGGTGGGGGCAAGTGTGGGTGTTTCACCTACCCCACCCACAATTTTGATGTTGTCGGGGCCGGGGCGTGAACCGGCGATCTTCAGATCACAGGCCCACCTCTCTAACCTCTGTCAAAAGGTGAAGAAGAGAGTCCAGGCAGGATGGATAAAAGTTTCAGGAGTGATTTGCGACAAAAGCATGCCAGCAAAGGTCAAAGGAAAAGTCTACAAGACAGTGGTGAGACCAGCTCTGTTGTATGGTCTGGAGACAGAAACATGGACAAAAAGACAGGAGAAGGAACTGGAAGTAGCAGAAAAGAAGATGCTGAGGTTCTCCTTAGGAGTGACGAGGATGGATAAGATTAGGAATGAGATCATCAGAGGTACAGCACAGGTTGAACAACTGGGAGATAAAGTTAGAGGCCAGACTGAGATGGTTCGGACATGTCCAGAGGAGGGACAGTGGGTATACTGGTAAAAGGATGCAAACACTAGAGTGTGTCCAATGTCTTACTCCACTCAGAAACACGATATGCTGCCATGAGGAACAATAAACGACCACAACATTGGTATGGGAGACGTGAAAACCATCCTGAATCTATCATGCTCTGTCATGTTAATGAAGACTTCAGTGTTCTTTATGCATACATGAAGACAAAACTGCCAAGATCAGCCACAGTCTGGTTTATGTTTTATGTTTATGCAACAGAGCTTTTATTTGGTGTAAAGAGGGCTTTAAGCAAAAGGGGGGAAAGTACTGCCACTTAATATCATCTTTATTACTGTTGATGCCAAATGGCAGAAGGTACAAATGAGCTCCTTTATCATTTCTAAGGAGCTTTGAAATGTTGGTGATTCTGGTGTTAAACTTCCTTTTTTTTTTGTTTTGTTCCTGCCCGATGTCCCCAACATCAAATGTTGAGTCTACTTCTGGGTCTTGGTGGTGCTTCAGTCAGCTCACTCAGCTGCTTCTACATGTATACAACTGTCCTATTGTTGCAGTCGCTCATCATGTGAGTGCTGAACACGATTCGGTCAGCACAACATGAAAACCAGGCTTTGAAAGACCCTCTAAAAACTTTCCCTAAAGATCAAATTACAAATTTACAAGAAAGCCTTGGTCAACTGAATCTAAATAAAATAAATTAAGTAGTTTAAGACTTTTGCACAGTGCTGTAGTGACCATGTGCATACATACAATTGCAGTGAGGGCTATTCCTAAATGCTGTTGAATGCAGAAAAAGTCTCAAAAATCTGCATATAATGTTCACAAAGGTAAACTTTGTATGACTGTGCATTTAAAGCCAGGTTTATGAGTCACTGTGAGAGAAAATAGTTCATGTTTTAGCCTTTCATAAACTTCAAACAATGTATGATAAGTAACCGTAGTGCAGCGACTAGACAGCTCAGACCTCCAGGGAGCCCGTAGGATTTTACAAGGAGCGTGTTTTACATTTGAAGAACCTACATTTGTTCACCACACAGCAGCATCTCTCTGCTTTCATGCCAGCCAGCGTGTTCATAATTCAATAATTCATTCTCTGGATTTGGGTTTAAATAATGAGAAGATACTGGTTATTAAAAACAAGAAATTAGGCTTTGTTTATTTTACCTTTGTATGGCTGAGTTTCTCAAATATATTATTCTGAAAACTTTATTAGTCTAGTTTAAAAATGTAGATGTTAACCTAAAAACATGGTTGAATGTTGTTTTCAAACTGAATGTTAATGTCAGTGCTGGGATCTTCAATACCAAAACTATGTGAATGATTTTGGACACACATATTGCTTATTTTGGGTCACATACAATATACTACACATGCTCACTGCACAGTGCATACATTTATAATCCATATAGAGTAGAAAGGCTCACACTACCATGCACAATCAGTTCCCTTTGCTGGAGGACTCATTCATTATTCCATTGTCATGTTTTACTGAAATCCCATCCATGATCTCCCTTTCTATTATCTTACCTGTCTTTAATGGCCTTATCATCCTATCCATGTCAGACATCTTTTCCTTTATCTCTTGTTTTGTAATATTAAATTATGTCTGTGCTCGTGGCTCCAGTTTTATTTCAAAATGCTTCCATTCTCCATTTTCTTATCAGGGAGGCAGGGGATCAGATAGAAACTATACATGGTGGGTCTCTCACAAAAAAACAAACAAAAAAAAATAATTAAACAAATTAAAATTACTTCTGTGCAGTGCATGCAGTATGGAAGAATAGAGGATTTGAGTTCCTAATTTACAATCAGAGTAAGATAAATTTATCTGCACATCAACAATGGACCTTTTTTTGAACAATCAGTTTGATTTAGTTTTAAATTTAAATGTATTTGAGCTTATTTTGAATCCAGTGCCTGTTAAATGTTAAGAGGGTGGTACAGAAACAGCTCCACATCACTTCCTCTTTTATCAAAACTCTGTAAGTGCTTGAAATCCTTGAGGATTTCAGCATCTCAGCAGTTAGAGCGATCCCTTTTCTTCCAACCTTGTGGTGTCTCTTGTTTTTGTTTTTTTGTGTGTATGCTTTATTTTATTTTATTTTATTTTTGCATGGTAGACTTTTACCCCATACTAAATTGTCAAAGAACTCAATTGTCTCAGTTTTTAATACAACACTGCCTAAAGGCTCAAAGGGCTGAACTCGTCCTCATTTTTCCTCCTGACAGGCTCTGCCACTCTGTTATATTGAATCTTTTTACTGACACCATACCAGTTGACATAATTATTTGTGATTTTTGCCATATTTGCTTTAGTTTTGTGTTTTATTACTTTGCTCAACTTTGCCAGGATTTCAACTTTTGAGAAAAGAAAAAAATAATAATTCTGTTGCATCAAACTCAAAACTGGAACTAACTTAGAATGTAATCACTAATATTAACAATATCCGATGTTACTAGTATTCTAAACTCTGTAACTTGTATTTGGATAGAAGGAAATGTACGGTAACTAATCTCTCACAACATTTTAGCTTAACATGTATATACTTCTGTATTTGAGTATGTTATTTTAAGCTGATTTTATTTGAGTAGTATTGACTCAGTGCAGCCAGAGACTTTCAAACAAGCTGTGCCAACCTTAGGTAAAAGGATTAATCAGTGTAAGATCCCTAAACAGAAAGACTTTAGGATTGTGCAATAAAATTCATGATGTGTGAGTTTAAAAGTGCCCCTTGAGGCAAGAACAGTTTTGCAAATGAGACATTACATTTGCTTGTTTGTCCTCCTCATTGTCAGTTCGCGTCAAACTCCTCTTTAGATATTTCTGGTTAAAATGTATTGAAGTTCCTAACGTGTTTTTCAAGTTCCACCTCCTGGTTATTACGTATAAAATATTTGTAATGCATGCACATTGCATAGTCAAGATAAACAAGATATTGCCAAGCCTTTTACACATGCATGTCTATAGAGGCTTGAGGCTGATCCACAAATATGGCATCATCATAATTTGCATAAAAACTTTTTTTAAGCATTTTGGGTTGTTACAATCACATTAGGGTTAAAATTACAAGTCGTGCTGTCAAAAAACACTTTATCTTTTGATATATTATTTTAAATTGGCCTTTAATGGTGCAGCCAGTTGGTAAACTGCATTAATGAGGCAGCTGATTGTCTCACGTGTTCAGTGGTTCTCAACTTCCTTGCAAGTGACTAAAAGGTGTGCAGCACCAGTGGCTTGAGTTTTGAACATGTTCAAAAGTTTTAAACAACATTTTCTCTCATTGCAGTCTTAGAGTTGTCATGGGTGTCTCCAACCTATCTCTCTCCACCAAATGTTGTCATTAGCGTCTCCGTTAAATTACAATTTGTTTCCAGATGCCAAGGTAACAATGTTCAGTCAGGTCATCTGGAGAGTTTCTTTTTTTTTTTTTTTTTTGCCAAGACGTTTTATTCTTCATTCAAAGGACTTCTTCAGTCTGAGGAGCCACAAACAAACAGGAGTTTCACAAATACCACATTCCCATCTAGCTCTCGCGTCAAATTGTATCGGAGAGGCCAGCGCTGTAAAACTGTAATCTTTTTCTGCCTTGATTTAATACAATTGGTAAAACTGAATTCACGTTTCCTTGATTTATTGAGATAATGCAAGTTTCTACTTCTGAGGAGGTCTGAGCCGGGAGCCACGTGAACTGGAGGCGGGCCTGGGTGTCCGAGATGAGGCATGAGGCCCACAGCTAGCAACATCTAGCTGCAGCAGTTCGGGGGGGCGGCCCGCAACAGCTCACATTGTGACAGCTTCTACCTGGATTATTGAGCATGCGTCAGGATACCACTTTTCCATATCTAAAAAAAAAAACAGTTTGCTGGTGATAAGATGGTTTCTGGGGCCTGCTCTCTCCCCTCCATCAATTCTTCCTAGGCAGTCATGCCACAATGGTTCAAAACACCAAAGTTCATGCTCAATAATCCAGGTACAAATCCAACAATGTTCAATCAGGTCATCTGGGCAGTTTCTTTGGCAAGAAATAGTGGGTACAAATTAAGCTCAGGTGGGTACAACATGGGCAGAGGTGGACAACAAAATAACATGCACAGATAATTAAGCAGGTTTGCAAACTAAGCACACAAAAAAGTCATGGTTTTGGAAAAATGGCTGTTCACAACGTGGACACATGGATAGCTGATCTCTTGGTCATAAACACAGAATTCAGTGAGACTGTAAAAAGTTATTGCTCTGTTTTCTTGCAATTTTCCCACAACTTTGAATCACCAACTACTTTCTAACAGTCACGACCCAGTGAGATACCACCTTCAACTCCCCATTTAATGACATCTTCAGATCCACAGATACTGGTGATTCTGTGCTGTTTGTCCTATTGGACCTCACAGCCACCTTTGACACCATCAACCTTGAGATCCTCATTGCTAGGCTGGAGCAGTGGGTGGGCATCACAGGATCAGCCCTCAATTGTTTCACATCCTACCTCACTGACAGATCCTTTTGTGTCTCCATCAAGGATTTTAGTTCTGCAGCGACAGAGCTTAAATGGGGGGGTTCCGCAGGGGTCCATCCTGGGTCCCCTCCTATTCTTTCTATACCCGTTGCCATTTGGTGCTATTTTCCAGAAACACAACATGCCCTTTCACTTCTATGCCAACGACTGTCAAATTTACTTCCCCCTAAGACACAATGGTACATGCTCCATTCAACCTCTGCTCGACTGCCTGGCTGACATCAGGGACCGGATGGCTTTAAACTTCTTAAGTTTCAATGAAAAGAAGTCTGAAGTCATGTTGTTCCCTCCCAATGGCACGATCACAAACCACTGCATCGACCTTTCCACTCTAACCCTGTCAGACAAACAAAGAGTCACTAATTTGGGAGTGATAATGGACCCTTCCCTGAAACTTAACAATCATGTAAACATGATTGTTAAATCATGTTTCTTCCAACCGAGGCGGCTGTCTAACTGAAGCCCATATTGTTCAAAAATAACCTGGAGACAGTAATACATACATTCATTACATCTAGGCTTGATTACTGCAATTCGCTCCTGTTTGGTATCAGTCAGACCTCCATTGCATGACTACAACTGGTCCAGAATGCAGCAGCCCGATTTTTAACCAGTACAGGCAAAAGAGAGCACATTACACCAGTTTTGGCCTCACTGCATTGGCTACTGGTTCACCTTCGAATCCAGTTCAAAATACTCCTGTTTGTCTACAAATCGCTGAACAGTTTCGCCCCCCACCCCATCTCACTGATCTGCTACAATTGTATGTCCCACCACATTCCCTGAGGTCAGCGGACCAGTTGCTCCTCACAGTTCCAGGAACTCGTCTTAAGCGCAGAGGTGACAGGGCCTTCTCTGTAGCAGGACCAAGACTTTGGAACGAGTTACCTCTGCTTGTCAAACTGGCCCCCTCCCTCTCGGTTTTCAAATCCCGTTTAAAAACCTACTACTATTGTAGCTTTCAACACCAGAGGATCTGTGTTTTGAACCTGTACGCTTCACACTGGTTTGTCGTCATATTTATTATCTGCATCATTTTTATGTCTATATTTTTGATTTACCTCATTTTGTATATTGCTTCGTGTGTTGTCTGTTGTTCTTTCTGTACAGCACTTTGGTTGGCCTTGTAGCTGTTTTAAGTGCTCTATAAATAAAATGGTATGGTATTTATGAATAAAGGTTTTGTTCTTGTGGAAGTTTACATGATTGATGCACTCTGGAGAGAATTGTGTCATGTACCTGACTGTAAACTGCACTAATATTTAACACAAATACTTTAAGTAAAAATTTGTCTAAACCAGCTTTCACAGGACTTCATCCTAAGATGAGTGCTAAACATTTGTTGTTGTTGTTTGGCTTCATATTAGGTTTTAAAGTCTTTCTTACATACGTGTCTTATTCTGAACCATAAAAAAAAAAAAAAAAAAATCAGTGTTGTTAAACTGATATTCGTGAGTTTTTAATAGTTGATATTCCAAAGTAGACTTAACAGCTTCATGCTCATATGACCCAAGTCTCAAGAATGAGATCAAGCTGTGTGTGTTGACAGTAAATTACAGGTTTCTGATTATCGCCACGCCGGCTTGTCTGTGCTAATTTGCGCAGCTCCTGGTGGACTGCCTTGGTCATTATTGAAATAAGATGTGTCTGTGTTAGGAGATCCGTGCAGTCATGGAATCTCACCCACATAAATGGACAATCCCAAAGGAGCTACTTTAATTATGAGCAGACAGTAATCTGCACTGTTTGGCTATGCTGCATAATGTTTCTGAGGTCAGGACATCGTCAAGTTTACAGGGTGTTTAAGGATTCACCGCACGTTTGCTGTGCTGATGAATGCATCTGCCTTTTGCAGTCTGTCACTTCTGTGTGTGTGAGAGAGAGACAGAGAGACAGAAAGAAGCAGGGATAGATCGCCATGACTTAGCATCATCCAGTCTTTCAAATAGCTTTATATATTTTAGGGGATTCGACAGACATCACTGTGGTACGAGTTTGAGCAGAGTTAAAATTAAACTTTGCTTTTTGACTGAATTGTATTATCTGGACTTCAGAACAGAGTTCAGTCCCAGTTTGAATGCCTGTTACGAGATGTGTCACATCACACAGAGAAGCCTGGTCTGCAGCGCAAGCCGACTTCACTGCAGAGTCCTCCTCTTCCTTCACAGCCCTGTTAAAATGATTTGCTGCCTGAATTGGTATAGCCCAATTTCAAGGCTGCCTCACAGGCCCAGCTCTTCTGATTATTGAGATTATCAAAGTCCTGCCAAAATCTGAAGGGACCGGGTGTAGGGAAGGAAGTGCATAAAGCTTTGAAAGAGGCTAAAAAGTATTTTTAAACTGACTCCGTAGTCACACCGAAGAGGCTGACACATTTAAGAAATCGATTAAATTTATTCACAAATAGATTCTTTGATCTAAAAATGTGGGTTTTATTTTAAAACTAAAGGCTTGTGGAATAATAGTCGTGCATTTCTTGAAAGAATGCATATCACGTGCTGCCTTTCCTGCCTGGATGCCGATCATTTTACATTGAGAAACAACAGATATGTAGCCATTTTGTTCTAAACTTAGGTATATTAAGAATCTCATGCACTGTGTCACACTCAGAACATGTGCTGTGAATCACTCTCAGTTACTACCACATCACATTTTAGCCCAGTATATACAAAACTGACCGAGTTATAGCAATTTCTGTGTTAACTAATGTCAAGGAACTGTCGTGGACATTTTGAATTGGGTTGGCTTCAAGAGTTAATCAGATGTAGATGTATATCCAGTGATTAGTTCATGAAAGTTTCAATACAATCCATCCAGTGGTTCATGAGATATTTTGCTAACAAACAGAAAGAGTCAACTCCAAATGGTTAATGACAAAAATAGTTTGTACAGTCTATTCACCCTCAAAATACTGGTTGGGGATCTGCCTCAGCTACTGCCAAACCAAGTTTTATGTCGAAATCTGTTAAGTTGAGCGAGTTGTAGCTATTTTTGTGCTTTTTAAATTCAGTTAGCTGTGGCAAACATCATGAAGCTGTTTGAGTGAAAAATGTAAGTATTTATAGATGTATATTCAATTACTTTTTTTCGGAAAGATCATTAAAATTCATCCAGTGTTTTATGAAATATTTTGCTAACAGACATGGAAAAATACACAATTGCTTGCCTTCCCCTTTCAGCAGCAGGCAACACTAATCATTCTGACTAGTGCACATTTTGTTTTAAATGGTGTCTTCTTTTAGAGTAGGGGTGTAGAACTCAATTACCAAAAGGAGCCAAAATTTAAAAACTTTGTCCAAGCGACAGGCCACTTTCAGCTGATACAGTAACTCGAGTCAGATAACTAATATCTTTTCTTGGTTGCAGGTTCATGAATATCTGTCTCATTTGACGTTTTGTTGCTTTTTCTACATCAGAATCACTAATGACAGAATGATCCAGTTCGTTCTGACTTCAAATTTAACCAGCTGGTTGGAGAAGTCTTTACTAAATTATGTATTTATCAGTTGTTTTAAAGAAAAAATTAGAAGAGAAACAATATTTTACATTAAAATTATCATCTTGGGGGACCAAATTTTGCCCACGGATCTTGAGTTTGACGTGTGTTTTAGAGGCATCGCAAGAATAAATGTAAACTTGTGCAGTTATTAAAAATGTTAAAAAGAGCTGACAGAACCTGATAAACCCAGAGGGTTTATCAGAGGGTGGGGGTTCTGAGGGATAGGGAGAGTTTACAGAATCTTATTTGAACATTGAGAATAGTGGTGGTTTAAAAGGTGGTTTCACTGATGTAGTTTCAAGGACTTGGTTTACACAGCTGTAAAGGTCTGCGCCCTAAAATATCAACTAAACTATTAACCTGCCCCCCCTCCACCAGAGGTCAGCAGGTTGTCTGTCAACAGGGGAAGCGGGTGAGTGACATTTGTCACACTGATTGGTTTGGAGTGGAACATTTTCATGGCCCCGAGTTGAGGTCACAGTCAGACGAATTTTTAACCACATTTAGCACTAAAACAGGTGACGCCGCTGCACCTGTCAGAACTGTGACGGCTTCGTAATGATTGTTATCACCACTGAAATGAAAAAGTGTTGATGAAACGCTTCTTTGTGACCATTTCAGTACCATGAATGAAATAGAAGCAGACTGGATTATGTAAATTGGATCTGTCCATCAGGAGGCTGTTTAACATTCCTGGGCAGTCGTGTGCCGAATAAGCTGTAAAGCTCCGGTGTTTTAGTTGAGTCAACGTCCTCATTTTGAATTCTGATCCATTGAAAGTTTGCAGGGTCATGACAGATTCATTTAATCTTTAAAATATAGCTCCGCTCTGATTAAAATATTGCATAGATGAACACAGAACGGACAGACCATTAGTAATTATGCAGAATTTTAATGCGGTCTTCGGTGGTCACAAAGGTATCATTTTAAGTTTAGGTCACATGTGTTATTTGATCCAAAGCTGGGGTTCTCAAACTTTTTGGGTTCAGGGACCCATTACAGGGGAGAAAAAGTTTCAGGGTCCTCCTCATAAACCTCATGTTTATTAAATAATTTTCTTCAATTTGTCTCTTTAACGCAATGGAAATATTTGTGTAACATAAACACTTAAGACCTGTTCTTTAATAGTGTTATTACAATTTTTATACTTTTAAACATTGCATATTTTTCATTCAAGACAAAATTAACAAACTTTTTAATTTCAGCTTCTAAAGATTACAGTTTTGAGAAAATTAACAATAACAAAAACCACTTTAAAACTTTACCTATTCACATAATGAACATAAATGTCTCGCCACTTCTTCAAATTATTACAGAAAACTCTTTAGATAAAACTGAACAGAATCATAACAGCTGTAGTCAGACCAAGAAACAGGGCTTCATTTGTAAACCGATTGATGCCGGAACGCAAATAGTTGGCGGACCGGCGGGGGGAGAAAATTTTGAATAAAATAGATGTGATTTCCTGCATGTTGGTGTATTTTAACGGGTTGTTAAACATCTATGTGCTTGTAACATATATATATATATATATATATTTTTTTTTTTTTTTTTCGGACCCCCAAGCACCAGCTCATGAACCCCCGAGGTCCGGGGACCCCAATTTGAGAACCACTGATCTAAAGTATGTAATAGATCAGAGCCAGAGTTTGAATCCTGTGAAGTGAACACAAAAAAAGTTTTCAAAGGTCAAAAATTTCCTGCAGCATTTTTTCTCCCGCTCTTCTCGGTGCTCAGACTTTGTTTGGTCTTCTGTCGTCCCATCTTCCATTTCTCTAAATGTCAGTTAGCCTTTTGACACGGCGCCACGCATCTGACAGGGCGGAGGAACGCAACTGTCTCCTGTGATCTGTCACTTCTCTGTCTGTGCCTAAATCAGAAACAGATAGCCATGTGTCTGAGCCGGCCGTGCATAGAAATGATTCATTCGGTTTGAGACCTGCAGGTGTATTCATTCATTTCAGCGATACAACAGGTCGCGAGCACGAAGCTTGAGTCCATCTTGTTTATGTTTGCGTTTCTTCCCTTGCATTTCGCTGCCGTCCTTCATCAATCAACTTATTACTCTTCCTATTAAGTCAGCACTTTTTATCAATATTCTCCTCTGCTTTGGATTCAGAAGCTGTACTGCAATTACAGCCATGGAGGGGAGAGTTTTTGCTTAAAATCCAATTACTTTTTTCTTAGTTATCATTTTATGAGAGAATATTAGACTTTCTCGTCATGACTGTAAGCCAATTTGAAAATGGAGAAAGCTCTTGATGAAACCGTTGGTGTGTGTGTGTGTGCGTGTGCATGGATAATTTATAATAGCATGAATGTGTGTGAGATGGGCCTTTATGCAACACTTTCTACAGTTTTTATTACAGATTCTCAGTCAGACAGGCGACCCACGGTGTTGGCAGATTCTTTGATGTTTGGCTCGATTGTTACCAGCTGCAGCCAAATCCTGATGAGCTGCATCGCCATAAAGTTTCCAAAGACCGATTGGCTAACTTGTGTGTGTGTTTGGAGAAGAGGTTGGAGCATTTAAAGGTGGACAGCCGTTTAGGATCATTCTCCTGTGACAAACCACACCCGCTCGTCCTCTTCACCCGCAAAATCAACTCATTGCACTCTCATTTCACACTTGAAGGCAAATGGAAAAGAGGAGGAGGGAGGGAAAAATGAGGAATTGGGGAAGAATGAGGTGGACAGGAGGCAGAGGACAGTTCTGGATAGAAAGAGGAAGAGTGGGACAAAATGAAGACCAAAGGTCAAGCTGGGTCAGTGGAGGAGAAATGGGAAAAGCTGTTGCCGAGCCTGGGAAATGAGGCAAAAATACCGAAACGAGGAGAAAATCTCCACAACAGTGCAGCAGGGGCAGAGCAATAGGAGTGCTTTGATGCTATCACTTTGCCCACAGCGAGATCTGAAGTCATCACAGTAATTATCATATCATTGCATCGAGCGCATGAGTGAACATTAGGACAGTTTTTCATGCAAATCCATTCTTGAGAAGACAATTATCAGTGAATCCCTTAACAGAAATTAATCGAGGTCAACAGCTGCTTTTTGGGGTGCTTTTTACAAACAGACATTATTTCCAGTAAAACAGAATATTATTTCTCAGTTTATGTAAATAAAGTTCCAGTCTTCCCCTAAATGCAAGTGTAAATGGTTTGTCTTGTTTGTCTCTGTGTGCCTCGGAAAGTGGCAAAAAGAACAACAACGACTCAGAGATGTACGCAGCCTGTCACCTATCTGGAAACAGGAAACACACCCCTACTACCCTGAACAGTTAAAGATGGATGGATGGATGGACGGACGGACGGATGGATGGATTTGTTATTGACTATAAAGTTTGATTAAATTGTTTTCCTCTGAGTTAGCCTCACCTTTAATTCTACACATACATCTTCTACCTTATTCCAAAGTACTGGGGGAGGTAGTGGTTAAATACTCCATCCATTCTCATTTTTTACCCACTTTTTACCTTTCAGGGTCATGACGATCTGGTGCCTTTCTCCAGCTGTCACAGTGTGAGACACTGGGTTCACCCTGGACAGGTTGCACGTCCATCACAAGGTCACATAAAGACAAAAAGCCATTCAGGCTCACAATCACAACCTTTTTTGAGATACCAGTTGTGAAACAACCGACCCAATCTCTGCTGTGTGGTGAAAATGTTTCTATACTAAAAGGAATGTCCCATCAAGAAGCTGATCTGTGAGCAGTTCTTTCCTGTATGTTTTTAAATGGATGCAACACAACTATTTACCTAATTAGTTAGCAATAAATTTTATTTTTCTCATTTTTAAAGAAAAATGAACAATATTATCAAATATTATTACACTGCAATACAAAAAGCAAGACATTATACTGGCTATTGTGAAAATGTGCATTTGTTTTAATTTTCATGGACAAAAGACACGAAGAACAGGACACAGGATGTTCCATCCATCCATTATCTTTTACTCGCTTCTTCCATTTTCGGTCACGGGGGTCACCGGTGCCCATGTCCAGCAATCACTGCGCGAGGGGCGGGGTACACCCTGGACGGGTCGCAAGTCCATCACAGGGCGGACGCAGGGTGTTGATTTTTTAATGTATTACTATATGAATGTCGAGTAGAAAATACCAGAGATGTGACAGATCCAAGCTGCAGAATCTGTCTAACCTCAGATTTTCAGAAAGTGCTCATTTGAAAAAACACATCACTAAGACATAACAATACCATCAGTCTTGTCAGACCTTGAAGGCTGTGTCCCTCAGAGAGCAGCAAAGCCTGGTTTGAACTGTGAACAACACTGTCACATTAAAGAGGACATCCCAGAGAACCTATCAGTATTTTATCAGTTAATCAAAAAACAATAGATATTATAATAATGATTATAAATATAATAATTATTTTAACATAAACCAACTTAGTGATTCACCATACATCCTGATGTTGTTGCCTTCACTGTCTTCTTTTGAGGATGACTGTTGTTCTACTAAATCTGAATTTAAATGTTAACGACTTTCTGAATTTCAGGTATTCTCCAGTTACAGTTGTTTTATTTATTTTTTAAATTTTAGCATTTATTTTTTTGCAAATCAGTTTGTTTTATTAAATAGGTTGAGAAGATGATGGACTCTTTTTTTCCCCCCCAGAAATAGACTTTAATCAGAAAATAAAGTGTATTTTCCAGTCTGGAGCTCGTATTAATCATTTAATAAAGAACATGTTATAAACGAAATTTATTCCTCTGATACTCTATTCAGATTTTATTCACAAAAAGAAGGCTGTAGTGTTGGTGTGTTTAACAAAGCGTTTTATTATCAAATCACACATTTATCTTATCTAGATCAAACAATGCAAAGTCATTCTTTACTATGTAATTTAAATTTATTTCTGTAAGCAATCATCTTTTTACTTGTTTTATTTTCTGTGCGTCACATTGGAACAATAAATTAACATCAGTTGCTTCCAGTAGGAGACATTCAATGTTTTTATTGTAACAAATAATTCTATTTGATAAAACATCTGTTTTATAAACCATAATCAAACCTGCATCTTAACATGACCAATAACTTCAAGCTCCATACCATGCCTGTTGTCATGTTTGTATACATACTTCTGTCTATTTTTACTGCTTGCATGACAAAGCAGCGGAAAATTTGCCCAACATGAGCTCGTGATGAAACACATCACCACAAAACACTTGTTGCCTGCATATTTGATACTGAAGAGAGAATTGAAAACCTATGCTTCAATCTATTATTTACAGTGAAATGAATTTTTCACGAGCTTACAACCAGCCAACTTGGGTTCTTTATAAATGTGTTTGGATGAATAATTAAAATTTTAAGGTAATACTTGTGTTTGTGATATATTTGAGATTATGAATATTTGACACGGAAATCGGTCATTTATTTATTCACCTTTCTCGGCATGTATTTTAAAATATGCAGATAAGTCTTGAAAAGCGAGGGCCTCAGAAATACATTGCTTCTTTGATCTTTAATAGAAAATAAAAAAAAACACTCATTATAGTGTTCTCTCGCAGATATTTTCTGAATTACTTCTTGGTGTAATGTCTCATATAAATTGGTATCCTAATTAGCAGAACCTTTGGGCTAATTCATCTCTTAAGAAGATTTTTTTTTTTTTTTAAGATATTTTTCTGCATTTCAATTTATTTATCATTTTATTCAGCAGGAAACTGATTCAGAGTCAAAGCTGCTGAAAACGGAAAGTTCTATCTTTAGCATTGTGTTCGTTTTAATGCTGTGTGTGTTTATGGTGGCACTCATATATTTATTTTTACCTATAAACTTAATTAGTTTTGCCTATGTATCTTGAGTTAGAAGTATAAGGCATCTCAAAGCTGCTTTTGTGTTTGAACATGGATAAAGGATGGGTGCTTTTGTCTAAAACTAGCATTTAACAATTTAGTTTGGATTCAGAACTGAGAGAAATCGGTGCAAAGAATTATAGGGAATGTTTCTGTTTTCCCCCCCAAAAAAACACGATGAAAGCAGAACTGTGCCAAGCTTCAACTGATTGCTCTTTGTTCTGCACCATACTGTTTGCATATAAGGCTTTTTATGAAAAATCTTACTTTGACTCAAGAGCCCTCATTCTGCTTTACAGCTCCATCCACTTGGATTTATTTTGTGGTAGACTGATGGTACTCAACCTGATCGAGGGATTCAAGCCGAAACAGAACAATTCAAAGAAAATTAAAAGTTCTGTTTTAGAACAGTATTGAAATCAGGCTACATCATTCCTCTGATGCCACTTAATTTCTTTCACACCTCCAGGTGGAAGTGTGAGATATGAAAGCTGCTCCTTTGTTGTTGAGAGATACAGACACAGACATTTGGACTGAGATGCAGAGAGGGATGGTGATGTGGACTGGGGCTCTGCAGCTGTTGCTGCTTCTCCCAGCCCGATGCTTTTAGCAAGAGAGTGCTGCAATTTTCGAAACCAGTAACAGTGACTGCATCATGCTTCAAACAGCACGACCTGCTCTTTGATCCATAGATTTTCATGAAAAACACTTCTGCCTGTGTCTTAAGTTTACAATCGACATTTGATTCTAATAAATCAGCTAAGAGAGAAAAACAATTCAGTTAGAATATTAAAGCACACAGTTGCAATTCACTTTGTTCAATTAGCAATAAACTTCATTTGCATATTTGCCAAAGGCACAATAAATTTGCGATATCTGAATGTGTCAAAGTCAAAAGGGTTCAGAGACCTCAATGAGTCATCTGGAGCTCAGGGATCCAGGATGCAGCTGATGATGATAGACGCAAAGAGACTTCTAAGGTTAGAATAAGACTCACTATGTTATAATCTCCCAAACAGCTGAAGAGTAAAACTTTCTTTATGGTTTGTAAAAATTGTCAGTAATTAGCTTTTATAGAAAAGTGCCACTGCATACTAATCAGGTTCCCTTTGCTTTACTAAACGTGAGATCCAGGACTCAGCTGCATTTTAAACCAAAGGTGGGACAGAAAGGTGGCAAGAATAGTTTAGAACAAGTCTCACCCATTAATTTAAAACAAACATTTTACTCAAATATGAGTTCTGGAGAAATGCAACTTGATGCATGCAAGAAAAATTACATCATTTTTTTTTTTTTTTTTACTTTATCTGAGGACAAAAGTAAACACACCTTAGAAGATAAATCACATCCAGAGATGAGTAAATGATAGATTGACACTGTCAGATTATGCTGCTGAACTTCAACAGTTGAGTTTAATTTGTTACTGAATCATCATCAGGACTCTGGGAATAATAAACGGCCTTAATTGTCCTGAATTACACTCGAGACAGGTTGCAAATCTGAAAGTAGAACAGAGGAGTAAAATGACACAGTCCCGCTGTAGTATTAGATTTGCCAGTTGATGATGGACTGTAATTTCCAGGCAGCTAGGCCACGGAGCACTTCAGTATGATGGCAATGTGTCACGACGCAGACACGTGCTTCAAATACAGCCTCAAATTAAGACATAATGACTTTCTTGGCAGATGGTTCTGAAGGAGCAGCAGCAAGATTTCACTGACTGTTGTTTTTTTAATGTTAAAACACTGTTAAGACATGGATATTGACTCTTTCTGTAAACTGGAATAATGGCCAGAGTTCATGATTGTGAAATTCCTGTGTTATACTTGATCAGGCACAGTCAGTGTTTCTTTTTTTTTTTTTGATACTGCAATTTCTGAGTAGGGGCAGCAGTCATGTTCAAGGCTCAGCTCTTACCTTTCATTGTGAAGATGCAGCTGCGTGGGTTTTCTCCATTCACTTCATGTTCCTCGAGTCTTAAAACAAACATGTTAGGTTAATTACAACTCAAAGTCAAAGTTTCTTTATTTGTCATACGCACCACATGTGGTACATGTGGTGGAACGAAATTGTGTATACAGGGTCCCAGTTACATCCAACAAAAGTATAAAATGTAAAAGAAAAACAGTAATAAGATCTAAGATATGAACGAAGAAAAATGTTAACAAAAAATACATTAAGCACTAGTAGTACAAAAACAATACACTGAACAGCAGCACAAACTCTGAATTGTCACTGTGTGTGTGTGTGTGTGTGTGAAGATGTGGTGTGAATGGTGTACCTCACCTCCCACTTAATATTTGCTGGATCCAGGCACCAGTTCCTGCTACCTTGAACAGGATCAAGTGGGTTTGGAAAATGGATGAATGGATTTCCTAAATAATAAATGTGTAGCTCCGTTTCTATACAAAACTTTTCATGGTTTTTCTTTTTCTTTTCACAACACAAAATGAAAAGCTGGCTCCAAATTTGAGAAAAGGCAACATTTCATGCAGAATTTTTTTTTCTTAATGTATTGAGCCTTGCACACATGGCATATCCATCCATCCATCCATCCTGCTTCTTCCTTTTCAGGTCACGGGGATCACTGGTTCCCTATATCCAGCAGTCACTGTGTGAGAGGCAGGGGACAATCAGCCTAAAATGCATGTTTTTGGTCCGTGAGAGAAAACGTGAGTACCTGGAGAAAACCCACGCATGCACGGAGAGAAAATGCAACTCCACTCAGAAGGGCCTACTTGCCAGGATTCGATCTGGCGACCTTCTCACTGAGCGGCAACAGCTCTACCAACTGAGCCACCATGCCGCCCCCTAGAATTAATTAAAAACACTACTCTGTGGGTTGTTATTCATGCAGGTAGTGATCCATTGAGTTATCCATCATCTTCTGCCTGTTCTGGAGTCAGGTTGTGGGGGCAGCAGCTTGAACAGGGAGGCCCAGGCATCTTTTTCCACAGCCAACTGATCCAGTTCTTTTGAAAGGACTGGTATCCCTGGTCAGCCTGGGTCTTCCCCAGTGTCTCCCCCCAGTCAGACATACCCCAAACATCTTCCTAGGGAGGCGTACCAGATGCCTGAACCACCACGACTGGCTCCTCTCGATGTGGAGGAGAAGCTGTCCAAGCCTCTCCTTGATAAATGAACTCCTCACCCTATCTCTAATGGACAGTCCAGCCACCCTGTGCAGAAAACTCATTTCACCCGTCTGTATCCACAATCTCATTATTTCTATCACAGTCCAGAGTTTGTAATCATAGGTGAGGGTATGAATGTAAATGGACAGGTAATCAGAGACCGTCATCTTGCAGCTCAGCTTCCCCTTCACCACAACAGATCGGCACAATGTACACAATACTGAGGAAGCTGCGCCAACCTATCTGTCAGTCTCACACTCCATTTAACCCTCATTTGTGAACAAAACCCCAAGATACTTGAACCCCTCTTGAGACAGCACCTCACTCCCAACCTGGGGAGAGCAGGTAGTTGTGACAAATGAATTTGGAACAAGCTACCACTGATGTTTGTTAGAATGACTGCAATAGAAATGGTGTCTCTTAAATGAGTCACAGCAGAGAAAATGTATTTGACCTCTAATCATATTTAATCTGCTTCTAACGCCTAATAATTATTTGTGATTTCTAATTATAATCTCAGTTATCTAGTCTAAAATGAACTGAGAAGTAAAAATGAAGTTTTGGTATCATGATCTCCTGGTTTTGAGTCTTCAAAGCAAACACAAAGATAGAATCCAGCAGTTCTATTTAAGTTTGTCCTGATGCATGCTCAATAATCCAGGTAGAAAAATCTAAAAAAGTTAAATCTGGTCCTCTGGACATTCAAAAAAACAAAAGAAAGAAAAAAAATATAAAAATAAATGCAGAAATGTTTCGTCTTTCATCCAAAAGACTTCCTCAGTCTGAGGTGCTGTATTCAGCTCAGTCTTATAAATAGCACCTTCTCAGAGTGGATCAACCAGTTTTGCTGCTGACAACCAACAACAGCTGCTCACATGATCAAGAAGGATCATCAGCCTAACGATGGATCATTAGCACACTGATGGCTGTTTACTATTCACAGAGGGCTGAGTGATACTAGCAATCACAGCATTGTAAGAGGGGGACAGTTGAACACGGAGGCCTCGACCCCTGTTTAATGATGGACGATTTCTTTTCACAAAGATGGCTTCCTTTACTCCTCTTTCAAACCATCGTTCCTCTCTGTCCAGGATGTGAACATCTTCATCCCTGAAAGAGTGACCGCTGGCCTGGGGATGAGTGTAGACTGCAGAGTCCTGGCCTGATGATGTTGATCTTCTGTGCTGGGCCATCCTTTTGGCCAGTGGCTGTTAAGTTTCCCCGATGTAAGACTGATCACAGCCCTCCTGACACTGAACAGCATACACAACATTACTCTGTTTGTGCCGGAGGACTGGATCTTTGGGATGAACCAGTCTTTGCCGTAATGTATTTTGGGGTTTAAAAGCCACTGGGACATTGTGTTTAGAAAATAAACGTCTCAGTTTCTCTGATACTCCCTCAACATATGGAATGACCACTGGTCTGGGTCTGGGTTCCTCCTTTTCACCTGATGGCTGACTGGAGTCCTGTTTGGGTTTCTTCTCTGCTTTCAGGAAGGCCCAGTTAGGATATCCACATTGCTCTAGAGCCTGTCTTGTGTGGGATTTCTCCTTCTGCCTGGCTCCTGAGTTAGTGGGGACGCTGTCTGCTCTGTGGTACAGAGTCCTGATGACTCCTAACTTGTGCTCCAAAGGGTGATGGGAGTCAAACTGCAAATACTGGTCTTTGCGGGTGGGTTTGCAGTATACCTCAGTTTGCAAATGTCCTCTATCAGAGACTGAGACCTCACAGTCCAAGAAAGCCAACCTGCCATTTTTTACATTTTCTCGTGTGAACTTGATGTATTTATCCACAGAGTTGATGTGATCAGTAAAATTTTGGACTTCCTGAGATTTAATTTTAACCCAGGTGTCATCAACATACCTGAACCAATGACTTGGTGGTGTCCCTGAAAAGGAAGTCAAGGCTCTCTTTTCTACCTCCTCCATGTACAGGTTGGCAACAAGAGGAGAAACTGGAGACCCCATAGCACACCCATGTTTCTGCCTATAATATTGCTCCCCATGTGTCAAGTAGGTTGACTGCAGGCACAGTTTCAAGAGTTGACACAGTTGTTCTGTGGAAAGCGTGGTCCTGCTGCTCAGAGTGGTGTCTGATTTTAATCTTAAACTGACCACCTCTACTGCATCATCAACAGGAATGCACATAAAGAGTGATGTGACATCAAAAAAGACCATTGCTTCATCAGTCTCCATGATGACATCCCTCACCTTATCCACAAAGTCCATGGTGTTCTGAGCTGCCAACTAAAGGGGTGAGTACAGACGCCAGATATTTGGAAACATTGTAAGTGACTGAGTTAATCATGCTAACAATAGGTCTTAAAGGTACACCTTGTTTGTGGATTTTAGGTAAACCATACAGACTAGGTGTTGCCTCCCCTGGGTACAGTCTGTGGTACAGAATACGGTCAATAGCCTTGTCCTGCTCCAAAATTTTCAGGCAATCTATCAACTTCTTCTTGTAACCACTTCCTGGATCTCTTTTCAGAGGTTCATAAGAGTTTAAATCACTAAGGAGTGTCATAACTTTCTCATGATTGTCTTTCTGGTTCAAAATCACCGTGCACCTTCGTTTGTCTGCTGAGAGAATGATGATGTTTTTGTCCTTGCTAAGAGAGGTGAGTGCATCCCTCTCCTCTCTACTGATGTTGGAAGGTGGTGGTTTGGCATTGCTGAGGCAGGCTGAAACTTTGATTCTGAGTTGTTCTGCTTCACCCTCTTTAATTTTATTGTTGCGGATGGCTGATTATGTGGCTGTGATCATCTCCACCAGAGGAATTCTACTTGGTGCAACCGCAAAGTTCAGTCCCCTGGCAAGAATCTCTGTCTCCAGCTGGGTGATCCACTCTAAGAAGGTGCTATTTATAAGACTGAGCTGAATACAGCGCCTCAGACTGCAGAAGTATTCCGGATGAAAGATGAAACGTTTATACATTTTCTTTTTTTGCTTTGTTTTGTTTTTTGAATGTCCAGAGGACCAGATTTAACTTTTTTAGATATTTAAGTTTGTATTTAAGTTCTAAAAAAGTATATTTGGACCAGTGTTGTCGTCATATAGCTAGTAGATTTGAAGAAGAAACAAATGTGTTATAAAATCAGTTGGGGTCCTACATTATTTCAGGACATGCAAAAAATGCTGGAGAAAAAAATATTCTCGCTTTATCTTACATACTCAAAAAGAACCACACTCGATGACAGGAGAGGATTGTTTATTGTTTTTTGTTTTTTTTTGCAAGGTCAGATTTTCAGGACGGGCTACAATACACACATGAAGACCAGTCACGAGAATCTGCTGTGAGCTGCCTTCCCAGCCTGTTTTTATACCCTTATCAGTTCAGCCGAGTTCACAGAACCCAGAAGCGTCCTTGGCTGCAATCTCACTCAGCTTCTCATCCAGCTCTCTCTGCTAGCCCAAACATGTGATTCACGGGCAGAGTTAAGGTTCTCAGTCATATATAAAAACATCCATAACCTTTGACCAAAAAATCCCTAAAGGTCACAGGAATTTAAAAAACCCATTTCAAGTAAAAAAAATGAAAAGGCTTTTTGGGTTTAGGTTTCTCCAATTTTTTTGAAGATGAACTGTTATTTTAAAGATTTTGAAGGTTTCAAAATGTAGCTATTCAACATTTTCAGAGCTTTTACTGTTAAATGTTGTGAACCCACTTAGCTACTTTGTTTTTTTAGTCCTGACAGCCTGCTGACAGCTGATTGTCTGTCAGGATTATTTATTCTGTCAGGCAGAGTGCAGGTTCATCACCATTACTGAATGGCACCACTCCAAGCAAACCGCTGCTCACATTCACAAATACATACAAGTGTACAATTACACTGGCACACACAGACATTTCACAAAAGTGCCAAGTTCAGCATGTGAAAGCTTAGATAATCGTTCAAAAAGAGAAATGGAGAGTAAGTGGTGGGCTGAGTGACAGATTTAGTTCTCTTACTGACCTGCACAGCAAATCATTTTGAGCACAGCTTACACGAAGCTCCAAGGGGCCTCCATCCAAATCCCACCCAACATACCTCAGGCTAATAATAACAAGTATGACATCAAATCTGTCAAGAAAACTGGCTTTCACATCAAGTGGCCTTGGTAAAAATCAATAGGGATCAATTACGCCCAAGTGTGGACACACACTGTGCTTGCACAACACCCGTGGTAAAATTTTGGAAGGAAGTTTTCTAGTTCTTGAATACAAATGAAATGTCCAACACAAGATTTAATCATGTGTGGCCTTTGGTTGTTGGTCTTGCACAGTAGCTTTGCCAATTAGATGATAAAATATATTAACTCAAAACGCTGCAGCTCAAAACCTCAGTGAAGCAACAAAACTACAAAGGAAGTTGCTTTTAGTCTAATTGAATAAAAGAGCAATCATGGAGCAATATTTAATCAGAAGTTCCTCTTGAGCAAAGTCATACTTAAATGGTCTAGACATACCTAATGTCAGGGAAGCCCCACAAAATTATTAAGGCATTGTAGTTAAGTACCTGTTGGGCTCTATGAGATCTGGACCAACAACTAAATGACTGTGCAAGACAAATAATGTGCATATACATTAATTTCACCAGACTGAGTGAATGCTATTTCAGTTTTCAGTATCATTTTAACTAAAATTTAGCACCTTTTAGCTTAAACTTAGCTTCTTTTAGCTTTTAAGCTAGTGTTCTGGTCCTTGTGATACTCTTCATTCATACTAGATTTTAACTAGTTTATTTTGACCTGCACTGGGGATGTTTTTGTTTACAAATTCCAATTACTGTGAAATTGAATATACTCACATACAAGATGTTCATGCAAGTATTGCTGTTATGGCCTCAGGCCTGTACTACTTTTCTTCTTTTGTAGTTTTGTAGTTTTCTTTTCTGTACTGCCTGGTTGCTGCTGGCTCACTGCCTCCCTCTACTGGTGGACTCTTTACCAAGGCTTCAAGGCTTACCAGTCCAAAGATGATTGGCCAGAGGAGGTTTGTACAGCACTGCCCATCCACCAGCGACTGCCAATGAGGAGGCCAGAAGGAGGAAGAAGATCATGAAAGCCAGCCCTGCCCTTCAGTCAATGCTGCTGTGCTTAGTGTGCAGTATGTCAATCTTTGGTGGTGCAGCCAAATTGTTTCAAACTGTGTCTTGCTTTGATTTATTGGTTCTGATAGACTGTGATCTGTAGCAAAGACACATTTGGTTTTTTTGGAGATTTAATTTTCATTGTGGAGGCACTTGTGTTAGTTTGCTCATTGTTAGTTGGAGTTATGTATTTTGTTTGGTTTTGAATTTTTGTTTTCAAGTAGTTTGTTTTTATTTAAGCTGTGTGAAGAATGCCAGCTATTGCTGTGGTTTTGTTTAGTATTTTGTAAACTCAGCCAAAAATAAATAGTCACTTATTATTTTTTTCTTACATAAACTTTTGTCATGTCATTTATGTTGCGTCCAAAATGAGTCGGGACGTAACATAAGTGGGGGCTCGTCCGGGATGTAATGATCCCTTTTGTATTCCGGTTCAATGGTAATAAAGCTGATTCTGAACAGAAATGATTTATTCTGGTATTTCAGAGCAAGAGAGAGAGAGAGAGAGAGATTTGTAGACATAAATGGGTATAGGTTTGTTGTTATAGGTTAAGATAATGTCTTGATGTATACAGTGCACTGTCTGAGTTTCTGATGACTATTGACAATTTAATATTAATACATGAGTCAGATCTGTATTTCACTATTTGTAGTCCATTCATCCATCATCTTTACCTGCTTCTTCCATTTTTGGGTCACAGAGGTCGCCGGTGTCCATGTCCAGCAGTCACTGTGCGAGGGGCGGGGTACACCCTGGACAGGTCGCAAGTCCATCACAGGGCCACATAGAAACAAATGAGACAAACAACCACTCACTTTCTCACTCACACCTAGGGACAATTTAGAATTGGCAATCAGACTAACATGCATGTTTTTGGTCTGTGGGAGGAAACCGGAGTGCCCAGAGAAAACCCACGCATGCACGGAGAGAACACGCAAACTCCACCCAGAAAGGACCAGGATTTGAACCGGCAACCTTCTCGCTGAGAGGCAGCAGCTCTACCAGTTGTGCCACTGTGCTGCCCCACTTGCAGTCCAGTTCAGTAAAATTACTGGCACCCAAAGTTGTTTTTCTCTATATTCTTATAAATGGTTGTTACAATGCAGTCAACTGTAGTGCATAATATTTCATGTAGCCTATTATCTTATCTGCTTTCCTCACAAAACTTTTAAAAGATTTTAAAGATTAAACACTTCCAGGTCTAAAGAAGTTTTTGTGTCTTTTCCAAAAGCTTCAAAAGGTATTCATGGAGGCATATTTTTGTGGTGCATAAAACATTAAAAACTTGTAATCTAATTGGGTTTTTAACAGGTTATAATCAGAGCCATCTACAGAAAAAAATCAAGGGTTTTCACCATGTTCAAACATCTGTCAGGTTTAGAGTGATTTAAAAAAACTCGTGTTTACCCAAATCAAACAAGCTTTTTTATTAAAGCACATTTAAAACAAACAGATTTTGATCAAAAGCCATTAAAATAATCAAAAAGTTTAAAAAATTTAAAGAAATGGATATATTAAAACACGATATACATAAGTAGACATATTAAATGACACAAATTAGACTCCTCAAAAAGCTAAAACATGATCTGCAACTAAATGCCATGAAAAATTGAAACGGAATGGTTTTTAAACAGCTCTTAATTTTCACAGCATAGTGCACCAAAGGTTTAGATAAATAATCTACTGCATCAGTTTCAAGTCAAAATATTTGGCTTTAATGATATTTCAAAGTTTTTATACCTATAAACAAAAAAAGCAGGGTTAGAAAAGTCTAAGACAAGACCTCTTTTGTCTCAAATATTTCATCTGTCAGTAAAATATGACATGCAGAAATCCTTATTGAGCTCACAGAATATGGAAGAGCACGTTGTGTTCCCTCACTTTCTATGGAAACCATTTTGTGTACCTTTAATTAGCTGAAGACCTCATAAGAAGTCATGGCGAGAACAAACAGCAGGGGTGGGGGTTGCGGGGGTGTGGATGGAGAGGATAGGGAGGCGAAAGAGACGCAGGGCTGGTCACAAGAGACACAGCAAGGGTCAGGTAATCAACTGAGAAGCACACATCCCACAGATGCAGCAATAATTACCTTGGTACTAAAGTGACAAATCAAAACATAAAGCTGTTTGTTTTTATTTTGTGGACATCCATCTGCACCCCTCCTACATCTGGGCAGTTACTAAACAACAAAAAAATAGTTATTCCCCCAGCAGTAGAGACATTTCTATTCAAAGTCTAATCCTGGTAAATGTTTCTCAGAGCTGTGCAGCATTTCTCATCTACGCAGAAGCAGGTTTGATTTCTTGGAAAGTAAATTCTAATCAAGCACAAGCACACAAACCTGACACTGGAAGCATAATGACATTAAAACAGGCTTTAGAGCATGTGTGGCTTAAAATGAAAGGTCACCGCGCTCACATATTCATACACAGAGAGAAAACGAAAGGCAGCTTCAGAAAAAACGGTGTTTTGGTTGAAACCTATGCAAAGAAAACTGTGAAACATGTGCTGATATATGTACTACAGCTAACCTTGAAGGGTTAATTACAAGATGTGTTGCAGAGGGAGTAAGTGAACACTTTATGCACAATCCCCAAAATATAGAAAAAATGGACACAATCCAGGTTGTTCAGTCCACACCTCTGCTTCTCTTGAACAAGACAATGAAACTACCAATGACATAAAACGTGTTGTGGTTTCACTTCCAAGTTGCTAATTGTTTCAGACTGCTGTTGTTATGCTGTATTGTTTTGCACTATTAGTGTTTAACGTATATCTTAGTGTATATCTTAGATCCTTATATACTGTTTTGTTAGAAGTTTAATCTTGCTGGAAGCCCGGTCTGGTCTACCCTGACTCATAACCTGGTTTGGAACAGATCAAACCAGTCTCAGCTGCTCACAATGAGCGATCCCAGGATCAACACCCAATAAGGAGTCATTTTTGTTTGCTTGCTTCCAAAACTTAGATAGATTTGCACATGCCTGTATATCCACCATCAGAAACAGATAAGACCAATGAGGTCATACAGAGTCACCCCACTGATACACTCTGATAGGCTGTGCCCGCCCCAGATGTGAAGGCGGAGCCAAGGGCCAACATAAGCTGGGGCGTTCTTCTGCACGGGGCTTCTGGTTCCGGGTTGCAATGGGTTCGGATGGACGCCTCAGCACTGAGCTTGTAATTTTCCTGCCTTACCTACATTAAAAGGTAAAAAGAATTTGCCTCTCTTGATTTTATTGAGTTTGTGTGAGTTTCCTCTCCACCTGGGAACAAAAGAACCAGAAGGGTGCCGTGGTTGGACGGCCAACAGTTTATTTTTACACTTTATATTTTTGCTATTGTTGGGTGTAACAGGGACCCTGTGTACACAATTTCATTCCACCTCATGTACTACATGTGGTGAAATGACAATAAACCTACTTGAACTTGAGCTAATTGTCTTGGGTGTTTAAACAAAAAAATTGTCAGTGTTTGTCCTGTCTAGAGTAAAACATAATAATGAAGGTTGATTTTGGTCCAGAACTGTCTTGTGCATGGTAAACCTGCAGCTGTGGTCAAAGTGTTGAACTGAAAGTTTGAAACCGTTGTTCACAAACCACTGGTTGTTCATCATGTCCATCCTCTGTGTACATACTGCACCACACTCTCATGTTAACAAACATGGATCAGTGCACACTTCTGCACCCACACAACATGAAATAAACAATGTGAGCTTCATGTATCCCACTAATTATCACTGAGTGTTAGTACCACTTGACTGAACTATTTTTAATCTTCAGTGACATGCAAATCTATGGGCTCCCTGGGTAAAAATAAACGTTATTGGTAAAGATAAGAAAAAAAATGTTGGATGGTATTTTAAAGTGTAAAATCAAAGGCTTTATTAATTCAATTTTTACATATTTTAGGAAAACAGTGCATTTTTTAATTTATTTATTCATTTTATTTTTTATAAATGTTAGACAAGGTATACTGTCCTGTATGTTTCCTCTTGGTTTATTGTTATAGTAGTTCCTTTTGTGGATTTGTTTAGATCCTGCTTTTTGGCACACAGTTTCTAATCAACCCAGCAGCAGCTTATTGTAATTATCCCCTCAGTAAACTCATACTCAGGTTTTCTTTTCTTTTGCCAGATTTTTGATTTTCCTTGTCTGTTTAGTTCTGAGATCACTAAGCTGCGTGGAAGAACCACTGACAGCTAATCATTACAGACAAAATAGAGAAAGCATAATTAAAATAAAAATCACTAAAGTCATGTGTAAAAGCCGTAAAAGTTTATTAAGGTCTGGGATGTTATGATGTGGTCTGAAAGTGTGAATGTCAGTAACATCTCTTGAATGCCTTGGGTCAAAGGCAACTGCACTTCTTTTTTTGTTTGTTTAAGATGCTTTACTTCTAAACCAAGGAGCTTTGTCAGACCCCATCCATACAGGAATGCTGTTTTTCCAAAACAATTTTTTGCCTTGTAAACACAACACCATATGTAGAAACGTTTTCATCTACACGGAAACAGAAAAAATGACCCAAACGTTGAAACAACTATGTCGGGTCTATATGTGGCGCTCTATCGCTGCCACATAATAAGACAAGGAACAGTGAAGAAGACGAGACACATGCACTCCAAACTGTAAACACAAAAATACAAAGATAAAAATGGCTAACACAAGAGCAAAAACCAAGGACGTTTTATGCACTATGACAAAATGGAACTTCTTCTTGGTGTCACATTTAATAAATCCATCCATCCATTATTTTCTGCGTGTTCTGAAGTCAGGTCGCTGGGGCAGCAGCTTGAGCAGGGAGGACCAGACATCTCTTTCCACAGCCACCTCTTCCAGCTCTTCTGGGAGGACCCCAGGGCATTCCCAGGTCAACCGAGAGCCATAGTATCTCCAGCATGTCCTGGGTCTTCCCCAGGGCCTCCTCCCAGTCGGACATGCCTGAGGTGCATGAGGTGCCCAGAGAGCATCCTTACCAGATTCCTAAACCACCTCAACTGGCTCCTCTCGATGTGGAGGGGTAGCGATTCTACTCTGAGTCTCTCCCAGATAACTGGACTTCTCACCCAATCGCTAAGTCCAGCTACCCTGCAGAGGGAACCCATTTCAACAGTGTGTATCTGCAATCTCATTCTTTCGATCACTACCCAGAGCTCGTGACCATAAGTGAGGGTAGGAACACAGACCGACCGGTAAACAGAGAGCTTTGCCTTACAGCTCAGCTTCCTCTTCACTACAACAGACCGGCACAGAGTCCGCAATACTGCAGACACTTCACCAATATATCTGCCAATCTCACGTTCCATTCTTTCCTCACTCATGAACAAAACCTGAAGATACTTGAACTCATACTTGAGGCAGAACCTCACTCTCGTCATGAAGAGAGCAATCCACCCCATTTAATAAATATTGACTGGAAATCTTGTCGGTTCAATTATGTGAACCTGAAGGATTTTCATGAGATTGTTTAGGTTGCCCACATGTGAATGCAACAGTGGTGCTTCACTCTTGAGCCTGGTTTAAAAAAAATACTGTTTAAGACCTACTATAACTTTTTCATTTGAAAGCAAGGCTGTAATTAAACAAAACGTGTGCACATTCACAAAATGCAAGGGACATGGCCCCAATTAAAAAATAAAAGGGATGAAGTTCAAAACAGCAACTTGTCTTTAAGAAAAAAAAAAATCAGTTGTCTTTTATTTTATTTGCCTGAATGACCTCATCCTGGATGTCTCAGTACATTACAGCACATCTGCTGAGTGCTGCATTTAGTTTAATACCCTCTACAACAATAAAATAAAAGCAGAAATTAAAAAGTGCTCTGCTTTTATCAAACTTTTTGTTTACTTAAACCTTCATGAGAGCACAAGTTTTGCTCAAGGATTCCTAAATGTTTAGATGCTGCAGTGAGGAACTGTTTGCACAAGAGAATCCATAGTTTCAGTCAAAGAACCTAAGTTTTACTCGTTCAGAGTAAGAATGAATAGTGCATCAAAGTTATTAAAGAAGTGCAGTTATAGTAGACCTAAGAGACAAGAGGAAGAGGTTTGACAGGAAAGTTCCTTAAAGTGTCACTAAACTCTAAATTTATGAAAAGTTAGCGTGAAAACTGAGAGAAACGACCCTCCTGAGCATCCTATTTACAGTCAACGTTACAAGCGCCATTTTCATGACATTCATTAAGTTTTTATTTGTTGACAGAAGGAGGTAACTCAATGCTTCTTCATTTGTTGAGTAATGCAGAGTCATCCAAGCAGAGCCGTGTGTGTCTCCAGGTGATGGGAGCCTTCTTGTGATGTACAGCCATTTGCCACCATCTGTCATGCGGTGGTTGCAGCGTGGACTGGAACTGCATCCATTCATCCAGACAGAGCGTGAACAAACTCGTTCATCACCTCAAGAAGGAAAGATGCTTTATGCCTCCAGTGAAGGTCAGCGCCAGCTACGTGGTCTCTCTTTTTAAAGTAGTGATCGGGGATACTTTGACAACAACACCATATGCTCAGCTATCAGATGGAGGTTCAGGAGGAGGTTGGTGAGTAAAAAAAAAAAAGGAAACATAAAAAGCCTTCTGTCTCAGCAACACTGTGATAATGATAGAGTCAGCTTCCCAATTACCATCAGCTATGATGACTAGGCATCTTTGTATGCTGTGGGCAGCCTCCTGAGACTGAATAAAGAGGGCAAGAAATCAGAACAGAATTACTGCACTTTTAAGACTTCTGCTCTGCCTCCTTTCATCTTCTCACTACCGCTCCTCCCAAGTGCTCAGGGCACCGCCAGCCCCTATTTCAATAAAGCACCCGCTCGATCTCCACTCACGAGTGCAGATCAGCCAACAAACAAATGAAGAAAGACCAAAGTCAATATTGAAGTGCGTATTTCCAATGAGATTTGCATCGTTCCTCTGTACAGAGGGAAAAAAAGGTTTTACCTGAACAAATTTCACACCAACAGAAGAGGTATCAGAGAATGTACTAAACACAAAATATCAATATATTATTATTATTATTTGCTTTTCCAAGATGTGATGAAAAAATTACTGGGTTGTGGTAACATTTGAAGAGACAAGTAAAATTATATTTCATTTTCCAATAACAAACAAAGGAATAATAACCTGCAGGTATTCTAGCCTGAAGCAGTTAATATAATGTTGCACCAAATATTCTCAAACATATTTATGTACTTTGTGTCCCTGAGTCCTGTCAGCAGCCAAAATTCAGGTAATAGGGTGCGTCAAATGCAGCGGGAGCTGAATTAAAACAATGAAAGTTTTATCATTTGAAGACACAATCATTGCCTGAGGTTGCTTAACTAAATTCATAAAACCAACAAGGAGAACAATTTCCCTGTAGTCATAGTCTCCATATGTTTACAACAAGCCTCAACAGGTGCTGTGCTGTAAAAATACTCCTTTTTTCTAGTTCCTCTAACACTCAACATTTTAGTATCACCAGTTTTCATTTATAAATGATGTTGCCAACAGCAGTTGGCATTTTCTGAATGCAGCAGACACATAACAAAGTTGATAAAACTCTTTCTGCTTATGTTGCCAGAAAGGTTTCTGGCTAAAACTCCAAAAGGAAAAAACTGTGGTGGTCTTATGGTCTGCTGGGCTTTGAGTTGTTTGTGAATTTTGAGGTTAATTCCATTTTTGGTTTTCTTGTCATTAGGTTTAGAGTAATTTAGCTTATTTTTTTGTCCCATGTTCATGGTTTATCTTAGCCTACAATCACAGTAAACCTTTTTTATAAATAGTTCAACTCTTACCAAGTGGTCAAAGTTGACCAGTACTTATTAGTACACAGTATCAGTACATCAAAATGTTCATGCTTTGGATATTTTCAGTTTTTATTGTGTACTTTTCATAAACATGCAGGTTTCAGTTTCATTATATACTGCAGGTTAATTTTAAACAAAATTACACACAAGGCATCGGATAGAAACAGGAAGTCATGATTCACTCTACACCGCTTCTGACTGAGTCAGATTCAGGTAGTCTGATGCCGCAGGACTCGTGAGGAACATTGAATGGTTAAAGCAAAAAAGAAACTGTCCAGATAACCTGACTGAACATTGTTGGGTTTTTACTTGGATTATTGAGCATGAACTTTGTTGTTGACTGGTTAAAGGTTACATATAAAGAGCCAATCAGAGGTGCAGCTGTGAAACAGCTGGGAGTTTTCTGATCATCACATTGACATTATGTACGTCCATACAAATTCTTGATGCTTAAGAAAAGAGCAACACCTTCAGGTTCTTGGCGCAAAGCTCCACTTTGACTGGCAGGTAATGGAACTCCTGATGATGAGTCAGGTTGTGGGGGCAGCAGCTTGAGCAGGGAGGTCCAGACATCTCTTTCCACAACCACCTCTTCCAGCTCCTCTGGGAGGATTTCAAGGTGTTTGCAGGCCAGCTGAGAAACAGCAGCGTGTCCTGGGTCTTCCCCAGGGTGTCCTCCAAGTTGGACATGCCTGGAAAACCTCCCTTGGAAAGCACAGAGGGAGCATCCTTACCAGATGCCCAAACCACCTCAACTGGCCACTCTCGATGTGAAGAAGCAGAGAATCTCCAAGTTCTTCCAGGATAACTGAACTTCTCTATCTCTAAGGGAAAGTCCATCTACTCTACAGAAAAAAAACTCATTATGACCGTTTGTATCTGCAGCCTCATTTCTTTTAGTCACTACCCAAAGTTCATTACCATAGGTGAGGGTAGGAACATAAACCAGGTGGTAAACAGCTCCTTGTTCACTACAACAGACCGGCACAGAGTCCACAATACTGCAGATGCTGCATAGATCCGTCTGTCAATCTCACGCTCCATTCGTCCCTCGCGAATAAATCACTGTTTATAGTTATTATGTCTGAAACAGCAAAGAAATGTTGCTGCTCTGGAACCAGTTTTCATCCTCGAGAAATGTTTTACTGCAATGTTTTTCTGGGTTTGCTATTCACTGTGTAGTGTGTCTGTTTTATCAAACTGCTGAGGACGAAAGACCAAAAACAGCACGTCATCATTTCCATATGAGTTTGTTGCCTACAGCATCATCATGTACGCACCTCATTAATCTATTCCACTTTTTTCAACCAAACCCATTGGGAACTAGTACTTTCCTGAAAACATGAACCTTGACCAGTCATCTTATTTGCATAAGTCAGAGAAACTTCAAATAACTTTCAAAGCATTAGAGCTATAACCAAACAAGTTAAAATCCTTATGAAATAAACATGTATTGACACAGCTTTTCTTGTCAGGCTGTCCAAAAGAGTGGCTCTTTATCTCAACTTTAATAAATTTAGTGTGTGAGTCACGTGGAGCTGTCATTCTGGCAATTTAGTCTGAATTCTGAAATAGAACAAAGACTTATTGTCTCAGGAAAGTCCCAAGAGAGAACTGCTGCATTTAGAGTACGACAGAAAAGGCCACTTTGACTAATATTATTCAGTAAGTCATTGCAGATCCTGGGATTATGTGTGTAGTGTTTCTCTTCCCAAGCATGTGCTTGTCTAAAATGATTATTGTTGGCCTTTGAGCAATACAAGCAATTAGAAATTCAGCTCAGCTTCAATGCTAAGGAAAAAAGCATAAAACTAAAATAGTCTATGACCAGCAAGGAGAAGAATAGTTGCTTATTCTGCATATGAACAAGCAGTGTTGTTCTTCTGAATCTGAATTTACCTCATTTTAAGAGTTGAAGGGCAGATTATGGTTGAACCTTGAAAAAGGCACTATAAATATAATGTATAATTGTAATAATTGGTTGAGTTTGTGCAAAAACAGGCACATACTTTAAAAAAGAACTGTTTTATCATTATAGCCTGCACATAATCAGACATAATACTGAAAAAAAGTGTAACATTTTACCCAATTTACAGTTCAAGTCATTCCCACTGTCTGGTTTTCATTTGTTTTAATCTATTTAAGGGAAATTTGAGGTCAACTCTACGACTCACATTTGGTGAGCAAAGTCGTCCACGGCTCCCAGTGTCAAATAGATTATTCCATGAGCCACCTACCAGTCACTGCTGCTTCCTGCTGCAGCCCACATGCAGCGTAAATTTAAACAACAATGTTTTAGACTTTCTCGGTTTAGGATTTGAGCGTATTTGTGTCCACTGAGTGGGTGTATGTGCATCTGAGCCGTGCTTTTGTGTCGCTATATTTAATGAATAGCATGACAGACGGGTATTTTCACTCCAGCAAAGCATGATGGTAAAAAAAAAAATCACTTCCTGTTGACAACCAGGACCTCAAAAGAGATAATTTAACATCAATATCAATGCTCCACGTTTTGTATCGTGTAAAAGTCTTAAACCACCTCCTTTTTTTACCTGCTGCTGAAGTTGAGAGGTGATCATGGGTTTGCCTGTGCATATGTAAGTGTTAACTTGTCTGTAGTGTTAGCAAAATATATCATGTACCAATGAACACATTTCAGTGAAACTCTCAAAAGGTTCTCATTGGCTGTACATTTAAAACTCATTAACATGTAGAGCCAACCTAAATAAATATGGCCGCCAAAGCTACCATATAGTCAACTCCAGCCAACGTACAATTAGCCACAACTCAGTCTATTTTACTGGCAATGAGCTTAGATCTGGTATGGTAGTAGCTGACACTCATCTGCAACATATACTCTGAGCACTAACACATTTTTTTAGATATCTCACAACAGTGCAAGAGATTGAACATAATGCTGTTTACAAGGTTTTACCACAGCAGTTGTCACTTTTTCTTTTTAATCATAAAAAGATCTTAGTTTGAAACTCAGGCATTGATGTAAAAGAGATTTTTTCAAGGGAGTTTAGGCCTTTTAATTTTTGTATACTTTTGCCTTAAATGAGGCAGTATTTCTTGTTAATAAAACAGTATGGAAAAATTAATTCAGCAGATTTTCTAAACGTTGTTCAGTTTTCACTGGACCTTTTTTTTTTTGTATTTTTACTCATTTTAATCCCACTATGTGTGAGCACAAGAGCAATAAACCACCATAAAATAATCTTGAAGTACTTTGTATCTATCCATATACCATGAAAATGGTTTCTTCTCCAATTATTTTGTTGCATCTAAAAAAATACAGCTTGTCAAGCATAAACTATTAAATTTGTGCCAAGAATGTGATATTTCAGTAAGCTATTAATGGAAAACAATTTATTGGTGGTATGGTAATCGAGTGATTTATTTTACGCGTTTTATCAGATTTTTTGAGTTACCATGGCGACGTATTTTGCTAACAAAGATTATATATATATATATTATATATATTTCCCCATAGAAATGAATGGGAAAACACTCCTCACACTAACTGCTGCTGTCAAGTCACGTGACATGAGTGCAGAGGTCCCTGAAGAAAACAGAAACTCACTGTCGGATTTGTTTGAAACTCACAGAAAGTAATCATCAGATAAATGTCTAGAAATGATTAACGTTTGGAGCCATTTTGATTCAAGATGGCTGCCACAGCTTCCTCAGCAAACACAAAACTGACTATAACTCAGTCATTCTTTGATATATATAGAGCTAAAATTTGGTGAGGTTGTAGTTGAGGACGTTCCCATCACATACTGAAACCAAATTAAAAATCCAAGATGGCCGTTTTAGCTAAAAAGGAAAAATTACATTAACTCAGGCATTTTTAGAGCTATTCAGCTGAAAATTGGTATAGTAGCTGAGAGCAAACTCCAACACATAGTACTGTCAAATCACAATTTTAAATCAGCAGCAGCCAGGCAGTCCCCGTCAAAGTTTCTCCAGGAACTTTCTAGTTAGGTATCATTATATTATTAGATACAATATTAGAAAATGGATTAACAAGAAGCCAAAGACAAATGGGTAATTTAATGCTACAGACTAAAACAAATGAGGGGGAGTCAAAAAGCTAATTTAAAAGAAAATATAAAAAAAAATAAAGGAGGTTCATTTTTGCACAGTAAAACAACCCACAAGATTAAAATTGAGAAATTTTACGAGGAACCACTCATCTTCGTCTCTGGATTGGAATCTTGTTCGTCTCAAAAGTTTCGTCTAGTAATTGCTCTTTGAAACCTTTGGAGATACTTTAATTTAACAGTCCCCCAACAAAGACCTGCAGCTGTTAACCTGTTACTGAGTGTGAGTGTTATATATGCGTATCAAAGGAGCATTGATGCAGGGCATTATAGATGCCTAACACACAGGGACTTAGTCCAAACAAAGGAGAAAAAGCGTATGTAGATCCCTGTATCATCAAGAGTTATACAAGTAGACAGGAACAAACTGCGTCGCTGCTCATAAAGGAAATTGAATTTAGTTGTACACATCAAAACATTCCTATGTTGCTCAAAATTGCAGCAGAAGGTCAACGACATTTAAAAAAAAAAAATCACAACTCACTCAGCAGGAATATACATTTTGTATCACTCAAACACAATGCGGTGCAAACGAACACTATTAACAGCCATCTTTTCTTGTTTATGAATCTGTTAGAAGAGAACAAAGAGCTGCAGCTGCCAAGCTGTTCATTGTGATGTATTTCATAGCTTGTGACAACTTTCATCAAAGCACTCAAGCTTTTAATGTATTCACTTCTGAGATTGCCTCCCCTCTCATCTCAGCTCTGCTCTTCTTCCTCCGCTCAAATCTTACCCCACAATCACACCTACCTGCCAAGGACCCTCGCCCCCCACCCCGTACTAACAACTTCCTTTGCCTTCTAACCTCACTTTGCAACACACTGTCAAATCATTTTCATTCATTTTTTTTTTCCACCTGTCAGTTACCAAAGAGGAGCTGAAGAATGGAGAGTTCAAAGCGGGATAATGAATTCTTTTAGACATTGTAATCAGAGAAACAACTTATGGTTGCTAATTATGCAGGATAAAAGCGCAAAGATAACTTACTTTTAGTTCCCAGCATGCATCTCAGTGAGAAAGATCATCCACACACGTCACACACAATTTACTGGCAGGTAGGTGGCCACAGAGTGCGTTGAGAATTAACAGTCCTGCTATCAAAAGGCTTTGCAATAAAAGACAGACGCACAGAGGGACAGGAAGAAAGACAATCAAAATGGAATGTGCAAGAGAAAGAGAGAGAACGGCACAAAAAAAAAGAGGGAAATATTAATATGCAACGTGCGGGAAAGCAAACATGCACACACATATGCAAAGATGATTACTTGGAAGCAGCACAAGCAGAATCAGTAGCCTCTGAGGTCTGTGCAGAAACCGTTTTCTCTGTAAGATCTGTGACAACATTCTAGAAATCAAAATGACCTTTACAATGAACAAAGTCCATGCTCAATAATCCAGGTATACAATCCAACATTTTTCAGTCAGGTCATCTGGACAGTTTATTTTTTTTTGTGTGTGCTGAAACATTTCGCCTTCCATCCAGAAGGCTTCATCAGTCAAGGAAACACTGATGTTTTCTGGTACGCCCCCTCCTCCATTGCCGGCCCTCTTCCTTGTTGACATCATGTCAAACTGGTTGAAAACAACAAAGTCCAGATGACCTTTACAATGGTTTTAGCTGCAAGTTTTGGCTGCAAAGTCTGCACTGGACACATTTATTACTGCACAAACACTTGATCTTACCACAAAAATGATTCTACAACCATTACAGTTTTTAGAAAATAAAGGAAAATCCTCCAATGTGAAACTTTAATGAAAATACAGTCACCCTGGAGGCAAATACCTTGGTTTGATAATTGACTTAAAGGATGTTGGCTACTGAGATGAGCTTGTTATTCATTTTAAACAACATACTTTTCTTTACTTAATATATTTGCATGTTATACCATTGTTAAGAATCCCTAATAAAATGGCAAAAAGAGAATTTCTTATTAGGGTGGGGCATGATAAAGCAGACATATCTGTTTCTGTTTACCAACTCACATAATATTCTCCTTTTTAACTTCATTTTAAAAGAACGATCTACGAGTCATGGCTTTATTTACCTGAACTGCTTTGCTGCTTGTTTGTTGTGGTTTCTGATTTTAAATGTTATTCCAAAATTTTAAGGAAATGAAGCTGGAACGTCTGCTTACACATTCAAGGTCAACTAAGACCAAATTAGATGAGTTCAACTATGGTCAAATAATCAAGAGCCACCATTAAGATTATTTAAAAAAACGACAGAAAAATGACAACTATGACACACCAAGAGGATATTTTCACCCGCTTCGAATGTTATCTGCCATTAAATGGCCGTTATTAATTGTTATCATCCCCATAGGTTGCGTTCAAACTTCCCCTCCTGTACCTCCTAAGTTCTTATTGCTGATAATAGGGTCAGGGGTTTAGGTTAAGGGTCAAGACTCGTGGGGTCAAGTGTAAGTTTAGGTTTAGGAGAAGAGTTAAATAAAGCTAACAAAAAAAAGCTTTCGGTTTTACACACGGGCGAAATTGCATATTATCAGCGATAACAACGTACCTTTAAACCTACTAGAAGGTACAGTCTGAACACAAATATGGGGATAATAATAGCTAATAACGATATTTTAATGGGCTGATAACATTCGAAGCCGCTGATATTTTGGGAAACAATTAAATAAAAAATAAAAAAACTGAACTTTTGCAGAAAAGAGAATTTAAAAAATATCTTTGAAGAACACGATAAAGCCTCGGGAAATTTGCGAAACAGTGACGTCCTCCATGAAGAGAATGAAATGCGTTCATCAAAAACACAACAAAATGCTGAACAACAAATACGAGAAGTGGAGACATGTTGTGTTTTTAAACTCTTGCTCTGGAGTTCATTTCAAAGATTTCACAAAAAGTGTTCCAATGATTCATGCAGATTTAATGGACGTCTTAGGAAATGAATTATTTTCTTAATCATTTGACATTCAGGTATAAAAAAGTTGTTCTCTTTTCAGTTTTAACGTTGACCTTGCACAGATGATGCACAAAACCTAATCTATTCCCAAAGGCGTCAGCGTCATACAAAAAGAAATCATGATCCATTGTTCATGTTGGTGTAAAAATGCGGCCAAATATATTACAGAGCTAACACTTTCAAGATTAATGACATTTCTGCTGCATGAAATCTATCAAAAAAAAGCACCACAAGAGTCTTTGAATCAAAGGCAAACGCTCCTGCAGATAATCTTTTGGAATGGGAAACTGATACCGATCAGGTAATCCAACAAGGTGCATGGACCTTCAGGGCACCCATACAACTCTTGATGAGATTCTTTTATGTTGGAGAACAAATTATAATCTGAGGTAGCAACCAGGGTTTAGACGCTTTTTGTTTGTTTGAGCAAACAAAGACAAAGCTCAAAGGTTACGATGTAGCCTCTGATACTAAAAAAGATGTGATCGTTGCATGATTGGAAACTCTTTTTCCTAAATTGTAACCCATAATTTCACGTTTGAAATGAAACTGTGGACCTGAAATGAGACGTGTGCCTTTCTGAATAAATATCAAATATGCAACCTAATAATATGTTCCCGGTGTTCCCAGGGAAAGAACGTCAGCTTTGCTATCCAATAATAATCAGCCACCAGCAGAGAGAGACAGAGAATGACAAAGAATAGAGGGGTCAAACGGAGAGGCTGGAACCAGAAGGGACGAGGCGTACGGAATATTTTACACTCTTTTTCTCTACTCTGTCTGATGCAGCCACAGGTACTCTGTCAAACATCCATCAAACGGCTGACAGAGTGATTATCACCATCTGCAACAAACAAAAACTCTGTCATTGCAAACCTGGAGCCTATTAGATGTGCTGAAATTAGGCAGTGACAGTTCAGAGAATATCATTCAGCTAATTACCTTCGACATCCACGGATTGTGAAGTGGAGCTAAATTGTAACAACAAACAACCCTTCAGACAAGATCTGGAGCTGGAGCCTTTATAAAAGCCTCTCGGTAGCAGCTGCAGTGCAGCCGACGCAGAAACACTTAATCCTGCAGGCTGACCTGCTCGCTCTACACAACCTGCACGAAATGACAAGAACACCTCTGAGGAATAATTCAATAGAGTACAAAAATGTTGCGGACAAAGCTAATAATGTTGGATTTTTTTTATGTTTTGTAACTTTGGTTTGAGATATTGACTTCCGTCTATAACAGTTTGGGGGTTCTGAAAATTCAACTTTTATTAGTCTTTAAGAAATACAAATGACAGAGTGTCTCAAGGGTTTGTGCATTATAACGTGCCTAAAAATTTTCCTCTGAAAGATTTTCTTAAAAATAATAAATGTGTTTTTATTCCCTCTATAGCCTTATTATATTTAGTTAATGTAGAAGAGCTTTCAAACATTTCTGTTGGTATAGACTTGTGTTGATTTTGTCTTTTGTTTTCTTGTTTACAGTGTACCTCCTGGTTTTCTACAGTTTAGTGTTCCTGTTCAGTTTCTTTGTTTTGCTCCAAGCTGGAATGAAGTCAGATCTGTAAACACATTATTGCTTCCAAGATGTTTTTTTATTTCTTCATATTCCAACACATACTCTGTAACAGGTTTTTGCACATTTGTTTATCACCTACATGTTATTCGAGGCTTAATTTGAGCCGGATCCTGTTCGGGAACCCGCTTATTTTGACAGAGTGCATTCTGGTAACTGTTTGCTTGGATCCCGGTGACTCTCAGGCTCACTAATAATAAAGTTATGGACAAATATGACTGCCTTGAACAAATAAAACTTATATTGGATATGTGAACTGAAAAGTTATTCAACCTTTTTTTTTATATAAATCTCATTGAGTCACAAAGGCTCATTTACAAGAGATACCTGTAAATACTGACCTGAAAATAATTACATAAACACTCATTTTAAACACAACAGCCACTTGTGAGCTTCTTAATATCACATTCGCCCCTTCAAGTAAGCATTTCCGCCTCTATCCTTAAAAAAATCTCCGTCCCTACAAGAGGTTCAGGTTAGGTTTATTTGCCATATGCAAAATTAACACAAGGTCAACAATGCAATGAAATGCTTAGGACGAGAAGAACCGTCTCAACTCTCCCCCACCCCAAAACAACAACAACAACAAATACCAAAGCATGAAGCAAAAATACTAAAGCATACTAAAAAAATGCTACTAAAATACTAAAACAAGGCGCCAAAGTTGAAAAAGAAATACATCTACAGTGTGATTCAGTTAGCAGTGAGGTTCTTTCGACATCGTGGTTCTGTTCTGTTAGCAGCATGGTCTTGTTGGCAGCTTAGCAGATCTTGTGGTGACCTGTGGTGTGGAGTTGGACAACAACGAGCAGTGACAGTGTTGGGCTCGGAACCATCAAGTAAGTGTATGTGTGTGTGCGTGTGTAAATGTAGGTACATGTAGATGTTTACCAACCTGTTTTAATACACCAAAATGCAGGAAATCGTATCAACATCATTAAAAATTTTCTACCCCCAACGTCCTCACTCCAGCCAGTCCGCCTGCTATTTTCATCCTGGCATCAATCGGTTTACAAATTAAGCCCTAATGTCAGTTAACAAATTGTGAAGTTGCGATGAAATATAAGTATCACTTCAAAAGTAAAGCCTTAGTTTAAAAAAGTGTGAATTTAAAAAAAGTAGTGTTAAACTAAATTCCCATGCCAAGCTGAATTAAATAATCTAGGATCAGTACTAGTATCAATAATGTGTCATCACTAGTACACAAACAGGTATACTTTCCAACACTGAGCTTTGATTTGCTTCCACTTTTCTGCTCTCTAACTTTAAAGCATTTTTTAATAGCCACTTATGAACACATGCTTCCATCTCTGCACTTCCAAGAACAAGCCTGCTCACTCCTCTGTGTCATTTTATTGTTTAGTCACACTATACTGAGTACCATTAAACACTAAATAACTGATACGAGGAGGCTTTTTCTTAACGTTTATTCTACCACTGATAATAGGCCGATTTATTTCTAGATATGGGCCTTATCTACTTTCTTTTATGGCTCCTTCTTATCAGTAATTATTTTTCAAACATTTCAGGGATTAAGTCAGATTAACTTCATGGTTTTTCACTATTTTTTTTCTCTTTTATCTGGAATTCCATCTGTTTACACAATTATCTTGAGGACAACATAACTCTTGACAGCCTGAAACTGTTGCTGGGAAAAAATACTCCAATAAATTTCAAGCTCTCATTTAATGAATTTCTCATCACGTACTGGCGAAAACAAGTAGAGGAGTAAGAATGACGGCCGATTACTCTGTTTGATGGCGCTGTCAGCTGTCTCATCAGTGTGCAAAGTAAGCTTCCACACTAAAGAGCTTTTAACAACTTTTTCATATTTTATATGAAAATAATGCATTTTTAGCATTTAATGACATCACACTCTTATTCTGACTAAATGTAGATGCTTTCAAAAACTTGCATTGGTTGACTTTTCCAAACCTTTTTCTTGACTTTTTTTTTTTTTTTTTTTTGCAAATGTCACAGAAAGTCTGCTAAAGAGTTGCACTCATATACCTCTTCTGTCACTTAAAAACATAAAAATTAGGCCCCTTGATTAAAACAAAGGCAGCAACCCTGAAATGCTGAGCTGCAGAGACTGATACGAATGGTTTCTACTCAGGATCGGATCCACAGTTTATTGGTTTCAGCAATCAGTTGGAAATAAGCGATCCCATGGGTCACTAAGACTTGCAGCCCGTTCCAGTGATCAATAAAGTGTACAATTTAATTCATCACTGGAGCCAAAATAACTCCAACATTAAGCCCCAAATTCATTTTAACAGCAAAGCTGTCAAACTAACTGTAATTACAAGAGAAACTTCACCTTCACTGTTTGATGCAGTCGAGATAAATGTCGTCTGTGCACAACTTACACAGTATGATCACAGAAAAAGAACATTAGACCCAAACTCTGACAAACGCGGATCAAAGTTACATGAAGTTCTTGACTTGTTTTTGAGACAGACTTATTTTACTTCATCAAAGTTACTCAGGGAGGATCTTCAGCTCGAAGCATCAACTTGAAGTGTTTAATCATGTCCTGAGATTTCTCATGCTGAGGTGATAAAAGAGAGAAACTCTTTGACAGTAATATGATTGCACTGCAACTATTATTAAGGCTGCTCTACACAAAAACAAGATGAAAACACAAGTGCGTTATTGCCAGAGGAAGACTTGGGATTAGAATTAGCTGCTCTCTTCGCAACTTGGAGGATCATATGAGCTGTAACACTCCGAAACAAACAAACAAAAAAAAGATAAATTAGGGGCTCATCGCGATTTATTTCAGTTTCTGTCAGAGCTTGTCAGAGGAAATTGTGACTGTTGTTCTCGCTTGAAAAATGCAGTTTTATTTCTATTATAATTTAATCTATTGATGTAAGTCACACATTTGTTGTTTTGTGCAGCATTCAAAACACCTGGCAGTTTTTTTTATTTATTATTGTTTTAATTTTTCAAATCAGCGTTATGCAAAAGTTTTCAGCAAGAATTCAATGAGATGTTTGTGGAAAATTGTTTAAAAAGAAATATAGTTTTAAAGAAAATACATAAAAAAAAAAAAAAAAAACAGTATTTTTGTTAGTATGTGCCTGAATGAAATGTTTGTGCATCTCCCTCGGTCAGTACACCTGCTCTGGTAAGAAATACAGCCCGAAAACTTTTAGATCAGCGACAGTCTGCAAGGATTTTATCCAGGTTTTTTTTTGCAAAAAGTATCCAGTTCTGTAGGATGTTTTGGCTGTTCTGTTCTTAATCTAAGATCTGGAGTGATTCCAGAGTAATAAACATTCAGTTTTGAACTTTTTATTTTGCTCATTGTAAATTTTAACCTAAGTTTAGGGTCAATAGCCCACGATGGAAGTCATTTAAAAAAAATCTTTATCTTTTTTTGTGGATGGTGAGACAGTTGCTTCCAAGGTTTTTCACTTATCGCGGGCCTTCAGGGTACAAACCCCCCACGATAAACAAGGGACTACAGTATATTGATCTGCAGTTCTGAAATGTGGGAACACATTCAATGCAAACAAAGTTAAACTGGCCTAAAGCCCCATGGAAGCTTCTTGGGTCACGTTAGTCCTACACTGGACTGGACGCAGTTGGCTTTATTTTACAAATTAATTAATTAATTCAGCAAGCAAAAAAAAAAAAAATCTAATTAGATTGCACGGCGGCACAGTTGGTAGAGATGATGCCTCTCATCGAGAAGGTCGATAGATCAAATCCCGACCTGTGGCCTATCTGGGTGGAGTTTGCATGTTCTCACCGTGCATGTGTGGCTTTTCTCCAGGTGCTCCAGTTTCCTCCCACAGACCAAAAACATGCATGTTAGGCTGATTGATAACTCTAAATTGTCTCTAGGTGTGAGTGAGAGAGTGAATGGTTGTTTGTCTCGTTTGTCTCCAAGTGTCCCTGTGATGGACTGGAGACCTGTCCAGGGTGTCCCCCACCTCTCACACAGTGACTGCTGGATATGGGCACCAGTGACCCCCCGTGAACCAAAAAGGAAGAAGCGGGTAAAGATAACGAATGGATGGATGTCTACTTAAGTTTAAATTGTTTTTAAAAAAAGGTTTTTCTGTTACTGAACTTGGCAAATCTTGGCACTATTACATATCAGTACACCAAAGGTGTGTGACTTCTTGATCCTAGAAGGCTTTTGTATGGATGTTGTCATTGTTGAGATCTTTTCAGTCCTTTCGTCTGTTTACATAAGTAAACAAACATATGTAGTAGCTGGTAGCCATTTACAAATTTTCTTGCACATTTTAGGACACATAAACCACTGATATGAGAAAAAAGTGTAGATCTTATTTATGAGGTTTTTGTGTCCAATCTTTATGACATTGAAATGAGTACCTTTATTGTTATCAGTTAGAGAGATTCTTTTTTATGATCTTTTCTGCTTTCAGAAGCCAAAAAGTTTAATGCGTTCTCTCTGGAGAGAGCTTGTTTGAAAACTTATTCACATGTGGGATTTTTATTTGCAAATTTCTGATGCAGAATTTTGTGATGAGAATACATTCAAAGTTCTTCAAATGACTATTCTGAAAGTCATTTTGCACAAGAGGGATTACACAGAAGAAAAAAAGAACTCTGCAGCTTCAGCGTTTGCTAAACCTTCCTGAAGGTCATTCACATTAATATGTGTAGGGTTTGTCATCCTATGAATAACAAAAGCTGTGCTTTTAGAAAGATTGATGATTTTTCAAAACTCAACTTTCCTAATTTATTCGTAATTGCACCCGTCATTACTTTATGCAAGCACAAGAAAGAACAGTAAACTGTGAATGCTTTATCTTTTGCACTCCACTTTGTGAACACTGGTGTTTGAGTTTTCAAAGGTGCTCAGTTGAGCTCGTGGCTGCTGATTGTTGGGACAAGGTTCGATGAGTCAGGTACTGGTGCAGCATTAAAGTGACCTTAGTTTAATTTGTAAAACTGCAACTCAGAACAAGACAATCACAAAAAAAGCTGTCCATAACATTACATCTGACCAACCATGTGTAGCGCCCACCACCGGAGGCAAAGGAGGAGCAATAATGTTTTTGCCTGACTGTTTTTCTTTTTTTTTTTAAGTTAAAAATACAAAACTGGACTCCTATTCTGAAGCTGAAGACATTTCACTTCCCATCATGGAGGCTTTAGCAATTCAAACATGGCTGGAGTGTGGGCCTTGTAGAAAAAAACTGATTCACAAACATCATCAAATTTATTACAAAGCTTTGGAGAACAGAAAGTCAATGCAGCACAAGTACAGAACTAATTCATGCCTTGTCCCGTCTGAGTTTCTGACCCGTTCTGACTTTCTGAAACAAAAAAGTTAGTTTTATAGAAACTCATCAGGGGCTTGCTCCTCCTTCTCCTTCATGCCTCTGAACCAAACCCAGGCAGCTGCTAGGGGGGTGGGGTTGTGTTGTCAACACAAAGTGCTATGTGTTGTTGTCATTGTATGGAAACAGAATGACGTCATTAGTTCTCTGCATTTGACCCATCGCATGTAAGATACACTTAGGTGGAGCAGTGGGGAGCTACATGTATGTAAGGACCCAGAAAGCAGTTAGGGATTAGTTGTCTTGTTCAAGGACACCACGGCATATGGACATGGTGGGGAGTTGAACCTGTGACTTTCTGGTCCCAAGTCCCAAGGGGGAGGGGGACAAGTGTCTAGTCAGCTGACACCGTCATCAGTGATATCAAAGATATCAAGCATTATGATATCAAATAACATTGTAACATCATTCACAATGACTGTAAAGTAATAAAACAATTATATGGTAAATGGACTGTACTTACATAGAGCCTTTCTGTCTTACTGAGATACTCAAAGCGCTTTACACTACAATCTGTGCCTCATTTATCCATTCATACACTCTACTAGATCTCTACAAATCTAATTGACCAAATCATTCTAAAGAGATTAATCAGAGCTTTTTCACATTCATACACCAATGGGACACACATCAGAGGCAACTAGGGGTCAGTGTCTTGCCCAGGGACACTTGGGCATGTGACTGCTGGTGGATTCTGACCCCCAACTCTTGCATTGGAGGATGACTGCTCTAACCACTCAGCCACCAGCCGCCCCTGTGTAACCTTATAAAGGTTATTAATACACTGTATTTTCCGCTGTACACGTCACAACACCCAATTGGTCGCATCAGTCCAAATATGTCTAATAAAGTAGAAAAAATAAATAAATACGTCGCTCTGCCACATACATTGCATCTATTATGCGTCACCACTGACGCGTCACGTTTGTTACATGTCAACACTGACAACTCCGAGATGTGGGCTGAACCCAGAAATGTGGGCCGGTGTTGTGCCAAAAATCGATTGACTGCAAAATGACATGCATAGTAGGACTTTAATAAGAATTTAACAAGATTAACACCTAAAAACATTTTTTGTTTGCTCAAAATTATAGTAAAGGTGTGTCTCAGTCTAAATTTTGCTTAATAAATGCACTTTGATGGTCAAATCAGCTGCATTTCAAAAGCCGATACGCGGAAGTAGGAATGCGCAGAGGGACGAGTCGTTGCGCATTTCTTCGAAATTTAACAAGATAACCGCCTAAAAACAAATATTTGTTTGCTCGACTTTATAGTAAGTGTGTCTCAGTTGAACCTTTACTTAATAAAAGGACTTTAACAGTCAGATCAGATGTATTTCAAAAGTATACGCTGTCTCAGTGCTCTGGGAGCACACAGCCAGGGAGGAAATCAGGAAGGAGGAACCCTGCAAATTTCTTGGTAATTTAACAAGATAAACACCTAAAATAATTATTTGTTTGCTTGAATTTATAGTAAAGGTGTGTCTCAATTGAACTTTTACTTAATAAATTCACTTTAATGGTCAAATTAGCTGCATTTCGCCAGGCCAATGCAGCGAAATGAAGCTGATTTGATGTTTGCTCCAAGAGAGCAGAACGAAGGTGGCGGGCTATGGCAAGCCGATTGTGTCAATAATAGCCACTTTTACCTATTATATGATGCAACGGCATGCCACACTACTCAAATGCCATCTAGTGGCTGAAAATGGTAATGTTCAATATTTTCAGTTCGAATGAAAGGAAACGGTCATCTCTCAGCCAAAAATTGGTTTATAAATATAGGAAAAATCCATAAATATGTCGCTTCGGCGTAAAAGTTGCAGGGCATGCAATTTATGCAAAAAAAACAAACAAAAAAACCCCACGACTTATAGGGCAAAAACAGTAGTAAAATAATATTGAATGTATCAAGAAGAAGAACAATAAATAATATATTCCCATTACATGTGGAGTTCCAAGCTTTATGGAACTGCATGAGAGGCCTCACTATGTATGTAGATTATCCTAAAACTTCTTGTCCCTCACAATGGAGGCTCATTAGGCTCTTTGAGGTGTTTTGATCACATGCATGAAGGAGTGAATTGAGTTCAAGATGGCCACCACTACCAAGCTCAGCAAACACAGCCAATTTGACAGATATTGAGCTAAGCTTGGTGCGTTAACAACACCTTCATCATATATTTCTAGTGCAACTCATTGCACATCTTTGCTTAAAATCTTGGCATAAACTACTGGAGGTGACTTTGTCCGACAGCAACATATCTCATGAACCATTGGACAGATTTAATGAATTTTTCATGAAGTAATTTTAACAATATTGAGTTCAAATGGGGTGCGGTTGTAGTTGCGAGTCATTTACAACACATACTCCAAGTGCTAGATCATGCGAGATTACACATGTTGTGTTCAAGGTTTAACCAACCAAATAGTTGTAACTGGCATGAAAGATGGCAGGCGTGGCATTTCAAGGAATGCCAGGGCCTTATAATATCCATCCATCCATCCATCCATCCATCCATCCATCCATCCATCCATCCATCCATCCAGCTTTTACCTGCTTCTTCCATTTTGGTCAAGGAGGTAACTGGTGCCCATGTCCAGCTATCTCTGTGCAAGAGGCGGGGACACCCT
>NC_056505.1:15256801-15280162 GCF_014905685.2 Nematolebias whitei
CTGGTGCCCATGTCCAGCTATCTCTGTGCAAGAGGCGGGGACACCCTGGACAGGTCACAAGTCCATCACCGGCCTTTGATTATTTTTTGTTTAAGAAAACAATTACAGTAGTTGAGCTTAAAGTGTAAACGCTAAATAAATCTTATACTTTTGGGGATCAGTCTCTTAATTCATAAATGCATGAATAAACACATTAACTTTATTTTGTCACATAAGAATCTGCAACTTATGCAATTCAAATGTGGAAGTGTGATGTTTCGGAAAAAAGTAAAATAAAATGTATATTATTTTCTTGACACTTTTTTCAAGTTGCTTGAATTTTGAAACATTTCCAATCTAGCATTTCTGAGATTTTGAACAGAGTATCATAAACTGGTATATAACTTATAGTAACATCTAATCTCATAAAGTTTAAGTTGAATAACTTGTCTCCAATCAGTGTTTATTTTTAACAGAGTAAGTGTGCGTTAGCAAACCTGAACACCATCTTCGGGTGCTTCCATATATTTGTCACACTTATATAAAACCCTTCAATCAGCAGACCCCAGTTTGACACTAATCAGAGCTCTCTCTCATTTCTATGAGACTCTGGGGTGATGCACACGAGCGCATGGAGACACTGACTCATCATTATCAGTGGTACCCATCCAACCACTTGAAAGGCGCTATGGACACAAAACAATTTCACATGCCTGAACTTCAGGTTTTAATAGCAGGTTTCCAAAAGCAGAGAGGATCTGCCATTTCTAATCACAATCAATAAGCAGAGACAAAAGGAAACTCTCCCACAAGCTGTCATGGTGCTTTCCAGCTTTCACGGATGCAGACAATTAAATTGACATAATCAGGTAACTGCCGAAGCGCAGCCAGGGAAGTACACATTAATAGTTCTAAAAGCAGGAATTTACACACTGCCATGGTAAGAAACAGAAGAGAATAGTCTTCCATTTCTAGGGACATTTTTTTTTAACATGATCTAGTCATGACTTCTTACCTTCAGATAAAATGTGTGGTGAACAAATATGCTTTCAATACAGCGATATTTTCTACAATACCAAATCCAAATTGAAAATGCAGTTTGGGAAGAACTAGACGATTGCTGCTAAACATTTTCTGTTGCAAGATTATGAATAATTATTGTCGGCGTAGATAGCTCTCTGAAGAGCCTTAGTTTGAAGAAATAAGACTTTAATTCTGACCAGATAAATGAGCTAAAGGTAGTCTGAGGGGGCCAAGATCAACACTTTGGAAACTGAAAATGATTTGACAGCAGATATTAACTTTGGTCCTGGCTCCACTCAAATCAGCTGTTAGCTCTTTAATCCAGCCTAAACTGAGATCATTTAAAAAGCTTTCTACAACGCGTAAAATATATAAATATTTGATTGTGACCTTTCCGCAGAACTCTTTCTAAAAAGATATACAGTATTGTACATGGTCACATTAAAATAATTGAGAAAAATGAGACAGAAAGCCATTTATACTATCACCCACATCTAGGAACTAGTCGGTTGCCAATGAATCTAACATGCATGTTTTGATCTGTGTAAGAAAACTGGAATAACTTTAGAACAATCTACACATGCATGGAAAGAGAACATGCACTTAAAAAAGCCCCAGGCTGGGGTGCAACCCTGTGACCTTGCAGAGAGGGAACAGCTCTACCAACTGCCCAACTCATGAGCAAATGTCCAAAAACGAGGAACTAAAACACAATTATGAAGAAGAGTTGACTTAAATCCCTCCAGAGAGATTCAAGAAACTGATTTTGTCATACAGAAGAGTAGTTTGAACCTACAAGCTATTCATCATATCCATTACATATCAATTGACTTGAATAATCCTGGGGGAACATGTAGATAAATGCATCCTAATGAAGGGTCATAATTGAGAAAATTAACAACTCCTAAAATTTAAGACGGAGAAACACACTGCTGAATCATAATCTTGTGAGAAACTAATCCAATAAAGCATGCAAATCATTGATTAGCACTAATCCTCTTGCTCTGCTCTGTCATGTACATCAGGGAACAATTAGCATTAGTCTTTGTAGATAGTGCACCTGTGGAAAGATGAATGAGTCGAGTTCTTTGGATTAATGGCACTGGTGAGGATAAAAAAAGGCAGGGCGGGAAGTGAAGTTGAGCGTAGAATCCCTAATCGTCTCAAAAAGCCCCCAACGTGACCAGATGCCAGCACTACAATTACTCTGAACCAATTAAGACAAATGGGTTGATGGTGGCCACTGATGCTTTTGTTTACTCGTCGTGCCTTGAGAGGAAAAAAAGCACTTTGTAGAAAATCAGTCAGAGAAAACTTTTCCATGTGTTTCTGCTTTAAAGTTGGACTTTACAATACAGAGAACTGTTATTTGTACAACAGCCACATACGATAACCATTTGACGTAAAGGGGAAAAAAGCTACCCATTTTCTGCACTCCACAAATGTTGCTGAGTGCTGCAGTATCTGCAGATGCTCCTCAGAGCAGTGCCGTGCACTGAGAAATGTGGCTTTTTGATCTGTTATACGTGTCTTCTGGGTGGATGAGAGGAAGCAGACAGCAACATGAAAACCAAATTGAAGAGGTAATAAAAACAGTCTGACGTTGGACTTTTACAATTCTTTAGCATTTCACAAAATCTTTGCATTACAGAACATGAACAGAAAGGCACCAGCACACAAAAAGTTTGAGGCTTTGCCTGAGCTAGCAAAAGTAACGTTTTTTTTCAGCACATGTGCCACTCATCTACACAAAAACAGTGTTGTTGGTGAAAATATATAAATTAAATCTAACTATTGCTTTATGCACAAAAAACGACACTCGAATTGTTTGTAGATTTTTCTACTGCACATCTCACTCACTTTATCCTGATTTAGTCACGAGTTATTGACTGTAAACAAATAACTTATGGAAGCTGAAAACAACCACAGCTGCTGTTATTACACACCATTGGTTGGTTCACTAACTATCTTTCAGATCGGATGCAATGCGTTCAACATAATGGTACTTCCTCCAGTTATTTAACAGTCAGCAATGGTGTACCACAAGGCTCAGTCTTAGGACCCACCCTCTTTACAATCTACATAGGTAATGTAGGTCTGATCATCCCTGATGCATCCTTACATTTCTATGCTGATAGTTGTTTGTTGTCGAGCCAAAACAGTTGCTAAGGTTTTCCAGCTTTTGCAATCCGCTTTCAACATTATCGAGTCAGATTTGTTCCATCTCAAACTTGTCCTAAACGCCAACAAAATCAAAGGGATGCTGTTTTCAAACAGAAAGTCGGTCCCAGAAAATCTTCCTTTGAGTTTAAGCTCGAATGGTGAGTTTGTCAATTCCTACAAATATTTGGGTATCTTGGTCGGCTCACATCTTTCTTTTAAGCTTCACGTGGAAAACTTGGTAAGGAAACTGAAAGTTAAATTGTGTTTCTTTTTCAGAAATAGATCCTGTCCAACTCTGAATACTAGGAAATGCCTTGTAACTGTGAATTTCCTTCCCTCCACTGACTACAGTGACATTATCTACATGAACACCCCTACAAGCAACTTGCAGATGTTGGATGCTGCCTATCACGTTGCATTAAGATTCATAACTGGTTGTAACTATCGTACACACCACTGCACCCTGTATTCACTGGTTAACTGGATGTCATTAACTTCAACCAGACTCACACTGGTACATTTACATCTTTAAATCACTTCTTGGTCTGTTGCCTTCTTACATCTCCTCCTCCATGTCACTGCATGAATGCAGCTACAGCGTGCGCTCTCAGGACATTATTACCTGCAGTGTTCCCTCAAAGAGGACTGAACTAGGCAAAAGGGTCTTCTCCTACTCTGCTCCTGTTTCCTGGAATATTTTACAAAAAGATGTGAAGCTCTTGACCTTGACCTCTCTAAGTGACTTCAAACATCTACTAAATTCATGGGAAAAACCAATGCAGACATGTTCTTGTTTTTAGTTTTCTACAATGCCTTATACTCTAGCTGTTTTTTTGGTTACATTTTCTTTTAAATACCATTTTATTTTCACTTATTCGTATGCAGCCTTTATGATTGTCTATGTGTTTTCCACTGTTCACTTAAAAAAAAAACAGGTCTCTCTTGTAAAAGAGTCCCCGAGGCTCATTGGGATTAACCTTTATAAAAAAAGGTTGAATGAATGAATGAAAAAAAACAACCACCTATGGTTCAAAAATGAGTGGTTCACATGTTAAACCCGCCATCAACACTCATCAAATCAACAAAGCAAAACTAGAACATCAGTAACAATCTGTTGATCAGCAAAACGTTCTTCAATTGGCAATTTAATCAAATGCCAGCACAAATGTCCTGATTTATTTTGTTTATTGGTGGTAAAATGATTTATATTTATCATGAGAAAACAAGTTTTAGGTAAAAATGAATGAAAAAAAAAAGATTATGTCATTATCTGGATGGGGAAAAAAAGCTCTTTAAGACATTTTAATATCTAAACATAATTACATATTGTAACTCTTAATAAAAATAATTGACTTACTTATAAGTGACTAACCATTTTGTAGTCCCCCCCACACACTTAAAGTAATGAGCTTTTTTCTTTTTATTGAGTGAGGTGATGAGGGGCAGCATCCCATAATGTTCAAGTTTGTTAAGTGTATGACTCACCGGGGTTACAGCGGTGGCAATCATTTTAGCTTTATTAATAACAGTACTTATTTCCTATTTAGTCCATAATTATCGGTGGGTGACCTGTTCTTCACAGGGGTGTGACACCAGAAATATTCTACATATGTTTTTATTTAAATACTGGATTTATAGCAGAAAATTCAAGTTTCCATACATTTAATTATATGTAAAACTTATCATATCTGTTTGGAGATCTTGTTTAACAGGAAAAGCTGCCATTAGGCAGTTGGAGGAAGATTAGCAGGGTATCAGCTCCTTTTTGCTCCAGTCAACGTGTCCAAGTAGAACCTCGAATAAGTATAAATGTGGACCCTTGTTTTGTTTCCAGACTGCCGATCCATTTCTCTTCCTTGTCTGGGTTCTACTTTGCAATTTTTTTCTAATTAGTACAATTACTTCTCTTGGTATTTACCATGTTATTTACTTAATAATTCCCTCCTTTTGCAAGCTCCTTCTTCCAGGCCTGTACAACACCATCATGTTTGTGCACCAGATCATACTTCTGTCAGTGTTCTGATTCTGAAGAGCTCTTCCTCACTTGCCAACAGTGTTTAGATGCTTGATGTTGCTGCATCTAGTTTACCCTAAAACCATCCCTTTATTTGGTACATCATTACATTTGCTAGTTACGTTAAATCCAAATTGTCATATACGCATAAAATGAAAACACTCAAAAGAACCAGACGGCAGAAACTTTAGTACCTAGAGCTATGTCAGTCATTAGGACTTGGGTTTTCATCAACATAGATGGAAAAAAAAAAGAAAGAAATAGAAATAGACAGCTACTTTGGCTGATTACAGCATTTTATTGAAGGCTTTGGAACAAAAGAGAGAGGAGAAAAGAAAACAAGGGTTAATTTTTTCATCAAAGTAAAAATGTACAGCATAAGCCAAAACACATCCCTCTAGTGGTTTGCTGCGTACATTAATGGTAAATGCTGCAATTAGAAGAAAATGAGGAAATAAATCATTTACTGAAAAGCTAGTTAGGAACTAAATGTGTTAGTAAAAAGAATATGATTCGAGGATAAGCATAACTCAAACTGCTACTCAACTCTTATCACAGTGCAAAAAGAGTGAGGAAGACTAAAATTGCAGTAACGAGAAAATGAGAACATTGTTTCATAAATGTCAAAAGAATAAATCATAAAGCTATTTTTTTAGTTTCAACTCATTTTTTGTTGGAATTACTTTGACAGCTTACATATCTTTAGACGACCATTTTGACTCTCGAGCCGATAAATGTTCTTATTGAATTATGAATGAACTTGTATCAGCCAATGTGATGTCATTTTCAAGGTGTGCCAACATCAACACGTAACTCGAGGGGAAAAAAATTACAAATTTTTGTCAAATCTAATAAATCAAAGTTTGATTATAAGAACAGATGTGGGAAAGGACAAAGGAAAAGGATGAACAGCTTTCCTCTCCAAGACCCCCCAACTATGAAGGTGTGACTGGAATAATCGCATGGGTCAGAATTCACCGTATCAGTTCAAATGAAACATTTGATTCCCCGACAGCATCTGACATGAACATGACCTTTGAAGGTTTTGCTAAAATGTGAGAAATGGCAACAAATTTAAAAAAAGTATTAATGCAACTTCTGTACAAATATACTTTTACCATTACCTTGAAACACAGAGGTGAAAAATGAAAATGTAAGAGTTTTTGGTTATTAAAGTGCTTTGACACACCATCTATTAGCAGCAGTATGTATATACATATAAATGTGGTTCAGCACATTTACAAGTCAATCATAAAAAAAAAAAAAAACTGCAATAATTCACTCCAACTTAATTTAATTTAAAAAAAGAAGAAGAAAAGTAAAACACTCAGTAGTCACTTCCCTCTTGTTCAGACAAAAGAAAAAAAAATGCAAATGTTCATCCATACTTTACATAAATACAAAATTACATAACCTTTTTCTCCTCTTTTAAGAATAGTCTGTAAACACTGCTTTAGGTTCTTCTGTTTGTTCTAATATTTTCTTCTTCTAATGGTTCTACTATAATCTGCGCACATGGTTTATGTGAACAAAACAAAGAAACAAACAAAAAATAAAAAATACAACAATTTACGAGGCTTTGACTGGCACCTACAGATGATGTTTGTTATAACCTCCCCAACATTTCCAATATCTACATCAATCCTCCAACTTTCTACCCAATCCTTCAAAAAAGTTAAGAAACACATAGAATTAAGTGGAAGCTCTAGTGTTTTTGTGAATGTTTACATGTTTAGACACTCACAAGAAATTCCACCTTTACAAAAAATGATAGATCAGCAGATAACATTGATGCAGATAAAGGTGTTAGCTAAGGACAGTTAACAAGGCTAGATGTGGGTATAGATAAGGCATAGCATGGGTACATTGTTGGGAAAAAATTAATTGGGAGTCCACACATTGGGCAGATTATTAGCCTTCTTTGTGGATTCTCAAAAAATGGTGGAAGAGCGCTGTGTTGGGCAAAGATGTTTCTATAAAGTAGAGAAGGCCTTCAGAAGCCTTGGAGGAACTCCTGGAGCTGTCTGACGAGTTCCGTGTCCACAGTCTCCATCAGAACCCCGAAGCCCTGGTCCCCCAGCAGGGCCTGCTGTGCCTTCAGTTTTTCATAGACAAACTGCTGAAGGGAAACACTGTGCACCGGGTCTTCTAGAGCCAGCTGCAGCAGGGCAAAGAAAGCAGGAAAGAAATGGCAAATTACAGTCAGGAACATAAAGGTCAAAGTCAATGTTTTCAAATTAAGACAGAGGAAAGAGACAAAAGCAGTATGTTCACAGAGTATGTTTACAACAAACGTTATCTTATCAAATATACTTTTGTAATTAAATGTACATTAACAATTAGACCTAAACCATTTTATTGAATTTAGACAGTTTCCTGAGAAGAAATAAATGCAAACGTGTAGAAAAACATGGATTCAGTACAGTAGTCCCTCGCTTATCACGGGGGATCCATAGTCTAAACAATGTTTCCAAACGCTCTAAAAGAGCACAGAATGTCATGATTTCCCTCTCTCTGCCTCCTCTGCTCTCAGCCACCTGCAAGCGTTCTTGGCCACGCCCACTTCTCCACTCTGCTCAAAGATCAGCTGATCAGCTGCAGCACAAAGCTTATCCTGCAGTGTGGGCTGCACAAAGGTGCAGGAGGTGCTAAATACTTTAAATTAATTTATTTAAAATAAAAACTCCTTGCGAACGTGCAGCTCGTCCATCAACCAGCCAATTGTGTGCCATGTCCAATCCTATTTTGAAAAACTGCGATAGAGCGAGTCCGTGAAAAACGAACCATGAAGGAGCGAGGGACTACTGTATTTCTGCGTATTTAGTTTTTCTCACATATTTGCACAATTATTCTTCCTTCATTAAGATTCTGGTCACGTGTGAATGAAAAATATTGTTCACTTTACTAAATCTATAAAATAGAATAGAAACAGCTTTTATTGTCCCACGAACGGGAAATTCAAGTGTAACAGCAGCAACAGATAAAAGCATACACAAAAAAAAGTTCCTAAAATGTTAAAAACAATATATAAAGCTATATAAATCTAACTAGCTGGATACAGTACTAGAATTTGGTAAAGTGTATAATGTAACACAAGAAGACAGTTTCTGGTCCTTAGTGGAGTTTGTCAGCTATGATCTAAAAAATCTGCAAATATAATGTTTTCTAACAAAATAATAACTAGAACAGTTACAATTTTATCTATTATTATGCAAGATCTTGGTATTTAAAAGGGATAAACAGTCAGCAACAAACAAATCTCTTTCCATGCAGAGGTCAAGAAACAAAGCAGTGCACCGTATGTGCTTTATAATCAGTTTGTCATTTTTGGGTCATTTTATGAAGAAACGTCATCATTTATATAATTACAAAACAAGAAAACAGCCATTTGCACATCATAGATTTGCACATTAACGTTAAAGCTGACTAAATACTTCACCGGGGCTTATAGGACTTTCATCAGTAATGCTTCAACAATTTTTGAGCCTCTTTTGATGAAAAGTGAGGTGAAAAGAAACGCAGACAAGTTGCTATTTCCAACTCTGACATGTACATCTAACAAAAAACTTGGGAGAAAATGATTCAGTATATGCTGTCACAGCCATTTATCTTATGCCAAGGAAAGTGCTGGAAAAACAATCCTTGACAATAGAGTAAAATAGCGAGAGAAGTTGGATGGCTGGCGAGAGCCGATGCATTTTGGAGGGTAGCAACACAGTCATTTATTTTCTGTGAAGTGAAGCAAGGGCACAAACAAACAGCAGCACAGTAAAGTTCGAGAGCCTCCACTCTGAAAAATATACATGAATGTAAACAGTGTGAACAACATTCAGTAAAAACGACTACACAAATAACTTAAAAAAAAACCAACAAAAAATGGTCTAGAATTACAATACACATTTAATAACCTTGATTATATCAAGAAAGATACATTTTCTATAATTGTGTTTATTATCTGCATGCAATCTGACCTCAACTGAATTTGATTTTACCAAAGATTAATTTTGTTACATTTCTCGTTGACCTTCTTCCTAAAACCTTTTGTAAGCAGGTCAGAAAGATCGAGTCCACAGGAACAAACCTCCTCAGTGATCTAATGTATTTTACTGTCTCACACAAATGTGACGATTTGGCTCTTGCTCAAGCACAGACAGTCTTAATGCGCAGGAAGGACGTATAAATAACAAGGAGAAGCAGAATGCTGTAATAAAAATGTTTAGTCACTAATGGATCAGATAACAACGCTTGTCATGCAAATTTTTTCATCATCCCAGCGCAATCAAATGAGTGAAGAATGGTTTGGTGGAAAAACTGTCTTCTAACTCGCATAATCCTCTTCAGCACAATTGGGACGTGCGAGCGTGCGTGTGCACTGAGGACCAACCAAATCATTATGTGTGCTCGGGCCACAAATAAAAGCCTTTATACGCTCTCTTAATTACTATAACATCATTAAAATAACATTTTGTTGATTTTGTTAAACAATGGGTTATTTTTTATTAAGAAGCCCCAAGATACTTAACCCACTTTTTAAAAGATGAACTGCAAATTTAATTAGTGTTTAAATATTGGCTTACAGTGTAATTAAATTATTGCAGAAAATGGTACCACATAGGACTGTGGGACAGATATCACCCAGCAACCATTCTGAATAATAATTTTCTGGATTAGCTTCTTGATCTCAACTTGCTGCTTCTGGGGACGGACCCTGCAGTGAGCAGCAGCTGAAGCAGATGGCCATGTCATGAGGTTGGGGTTTGGTTGTAACTTGATACCACTTCTATTTTGGAAAAAAAAAAAAAAACATTCTCCTTTTTTGTCACTGTTGGGTTTACTATCTGCATGCAGGGGTTTCTGTGTTCATTTGTCTACTGGGTCCAAAAACTTCAGGAAAAAATAAAAATTACAAGCACAAAGAGTGTTTTTGATCAATTCCCATTTGTTCTTCATTTTACTACTCTCAACATTTTTTTTTCTTTCAAGTCATGTACCTGTTTTGTTATCATATAATTCTTCCCATTCTGTTTATGGTCTTACCATGAGGCATTCTGTTCCTATAGATCCTGTACAAACTGGCAAAAAATACACCAACACTGGCTAAAGTTTGGCTTTTGTCTGAGATCACAAGAGATGAGCAGTACACCGATGTCCCCCGTCGCTGAGAGATTTGAATAGTGAATGTTTGTAGTTTTCAAGATAAATGTTTATCCGGACTGGAATCGATCAGGGAATGCAAGTAAATCTTAAAGTTTTGAGCGCAAGGTATTCAAGTGGGTAGGAGTTACACAGTGTATAAAAACTGTAGTTTTTTTTGTTTGCTTGTCCGAGGTGGCACAGAGTGATGGATACTGGAGAGCGGCGGGAGCATTTAAAAAAATTATTTTAGGAAACTACTTTTAAGCAATATAAAAACAAAAAAGCATAAGCTGCTTTGCCATTGATGAGTGCGACTCCACTCGGCTCTCATCTTATAGGTTCTTCTCAGATGTGGGTAATTTACCACTGTGACTTGTTTTCCTGCTCTGTGGGTTGAATGGTCAATGCAAAGTGGGCGGAAACGTAACAGGTCATTGTGTTCAGGCCACTCCGCCCGTTGCAGTCCTTAATTGCCCTAAAATCAGACTTTAATTTCTTTAGATATCCCGATGCATGCTCAATTTCTTTAGCTTATCCCAGCAGGTGCAGCCATGCTGCGCCATCATCTCTGATATATCTCGGTAAATGTGGTCCTTTCTTGCGGTGCCGTCCAGCTCACGCTGAATCCTAACATTGACCGATAAAGTTAGGAAGGTCTGTACCTCATCATTGGTCCAGGGCACTATCTTTGAAGCTTCCATACCAGAAATTAGCAAAAAACAAGACACACTCAACACGGTCAGAAAGGAAGTGTATGTTCAGATGTAGTTTGCAGTTCTGCTGGGCGGGTCATCCAGCAACGAAGAGCCACGGGCCATTTAATGGCTGCTGTCTGCTTACATCAAAACTGTCACCTCTTGGCAGTTCACTTGGAATGACAGACAAGGTGGTTCCATGAACCGGGTTGAGTAGAAGTGGGTACCGGCAGTGGGCAGGCTCTTAACTGGTGCGGTGTGGTGCGGAATCGATGAGTTCAGACACAGTGTCAAAAAGCCAATAGTTTTCTTAAATGAATGGGGTGGCCGAGTCTCTCTCTCTTTCTCACACACACACTCATGCACACACGTATATGTGTGTTTAAATACATGCCGGTACGTAAAGTTCAGATTTTAGAAGTGGTGTTTTTTGGACTTATCTGTTTGGAATAACAGGCAGAAGTTTTCTCTGATAAAAAACAAAGTAGTAGTTGGAAAAGTAAAAAAGCAACAGTATTTGAATCAATAGCCAGAAATTAACTTTCAGCTGACCCCTTCTTGGTGAAGTTAGCTCAAATGACTTATAAAAGCATCTGATATTCCTAATTAGTAATGCTTTAATCGTTGTCTTCATCAGGTAAGACAGTGATTACTGATCACCACTATATGTAATATCTCTTCAAAACATCACAACTAATTAAGTATATTTATTTAATGAAAAAAAAGATTAATCACAAAAAACATTTGTTAACGTGTTTACTACTGGGGGATGCTAATTACTCTCAGAGTCATTACAATTATTTGATCTAAGATTATCAATGTGTCAGATCCATTGGAGCATTGATTGAATGTGACAGTTATAAGGGAAATCCATCCATCCATTATCTTTATCTGCTTCTTCCATTTTGGGTCACGGGGGTTCACCGGTGCCCATGTCCAGCAATCACTGTGCGAGGGGCGGGGTACACCCTGGACGGGTCGCAAGTCCATCACAGGGACACATAGAGACAAACGAGACAAACAACCATTCACTCTCTCACTCACACCTAGGGACAATGTAGAGTTACCCATCAGCCTAACATGCATGTTTTTGGTCTGTGGGAGGAAACCGGAGTACCCGGAGAAAACCCACACATGCACGGAGAGAATATGCAACCTCCACCCAGGAAGGCCCCCGGACCGGGATTTGAACAGGCAACCTTCTCGCTGAGAGGCAGCAGCTCTATCAGTTGCGCCACCGTGCTGCCCTATAAGGGAAATCAATATTTTTTTTTAAATAACAGCAAACTTATATCAATTTTGTCCTTCTCTCCTGCAGTTGATTACAAACACTTTCAGTTATCTTTTTATTTAACATCTTGACTTCATGTCATTTAACATGATTTCATCTGTTTATCTTCAAAAAGTGTAAAAAATATGCAGTATGTTCCTTGTATAAAAGACTTAAGATGCAAAAAAAATGCTGAGAATCTGTGCTCGTGTTCACTTCTCCCAATGGAGCAACTATATATAATATAAAAGAAGCTACTCTCAAGAGTGCCGCCTCCTTTCTGACTTATCGCTGACTAGATAACAGAAAAATACAATCTTTAAAACAGCCTTGCCTCCTCTCTTGTTGAACTGAGCACAGACTGGACACCGCTAAAATTCAATCCATCATCTAGGGGAGCAAAGTTGCACTGGATAAAAAATGCTTTAAAATAGAAATGCAGCGATTGTGAATTAGTACACCCATTTCCTGAAATTGCATATTGTAAAAAAGAAAAAAGGATGAAGAAGTAGTTATACTGAGAAAAGCAGAAGAATGTTATCAGAATGTTACGGCACATTGTTTCTACTTTAACAGCGACAGTATTATGGTAAAAAATAATTCATTTACAACAGTGTGCCAAGCTCACGCTCATAACAGCACTGATACAGAATGATCTGTAGTGAAGCTGCTATCACCAAGAGCCATAAGTATGATCCACTGTCATCCCGAGGGGAAATCTGACGCAGAGGTGAGGAGACCAGAGCGGTTCGGAGTAGGCAATGGGAGAGGAGAGGTGAGAATGTAATTGCTTGGCAGAGTAGAAACATGAAAAGGAGAGTAAAAAATAAGAACAGTGCAACATGGAGATGCATAAAAAGAGACAGGATAGTTGTAACGCAAGGCATCAAGATAGAAAGTAGCAGACAAAACCTTAAAAAAGCCACCAGTGAAAAAATGATATGAAACACGGAGAGGGTACTTTGAGACTTACCTCTTTTTGGTAGGGCAGAGAGGGATAGAAACCAATAATCAATGAGCAAGAAAACATAAAAAAGTGAATGGAAACAAACAACTTTCTGTAAAAATGTCACCCATTATCATTACACCCCTGGCAACATTCTCAAAATAAAAAAAAAATTAAGAGTCTCTTATTAGTGTTGGAAAACAAACAGCCTGACCTGAATTGTATTTCTTCTACATCAGGCTGCTCTTAATCAAGTGGCACATTTGTACTTCAGCTCGAGATCTATAAAGAAATTAAATCACCAAGTGGAGCTAATGATGCAACAATCTGTACTTCTACAGCCTTTCTAATCCCTCATGGTGCCTCACGGAGAACTACACATCTACAGTACATGAGTGAGCAGAAACACTCCTGTGTGACACAGTGAGCAGCAGAGTTGTATGGTAAGTTGAAGTGTAAATTATAAATTATATACACAGTGTGAGTCAAACAGAAGAGGGTTTAATGGGCTAATGTTAATTTCATCAGCTCAGTTATAATGCATCATTTATAGCATCCCAGCCAGTAACCTGGTGAGACCAGTAAGCTGCTCTCAAGCAGTTACATTTGATTTAGGGCATAACATTTTTAAAACAAGTGATTCTTAGTGCATATTTTTTTAAAGAGTCATAATTATATTTGAGACACAATGGATTTTGCATTGTTTGAAATTTAGAGGAATCGGTGTACAGTAGTCCCTAACTTATCACGGGGGTTACGTTCCAGACACCCCACACGATAGGTGAAAATCCGCAAAGTAGGGACGCTATATTTATTTTAGTATTTATATACATGCAAGACTTTATAAACCCTTCCCACATTCTTGCAATGTTCTTAACAATGTTCTAAAAACTCTCTAAATGCTCTAAAAGTGCACAGCGTAGTGATCTCCGCTCTCTGCCACACCCACTTCTCCGCCGCAATTACACTCATGTTCACCACCTGTTTCATTCCCCAGTCTCTGCCTCCCTGCCAGACTGTCTGATCACCTCGTGCCTGACGTATCCATCATTCTTGTTCCTGCTCTTGTTCCTGCAGGCTTGGTTCGGGTCGCTCTTGATTATTTTACATAAAAAATCCATGCCACTTGTGTGGCTCACTCAGGTATGACAGACCCCCCCCATCCCTCCTTTCTTTTTATGAGGCTATCTGTTGCGTGCCCGCCTGTTTTGTGTCTCTGGAACACAATGGGGAAAGACAGACCCCACCCCGCCCCCTCCTTTCTCTATCTCTGCTGTGACAAACAACCTCGGAAAGAGAAAGGAGCGAGTGGGGGAGGGTCTATCTTTTACCTGAGTGAGCCATACTCAGCCACTCTTTTTTTTTTTGTACAATCTTATGTTGAAAACCCACGAAAGAGTGAGCCTACGAGTCAACCGTGACGTATTGAGGGACTAATGTACTGAGTTTAAACATTTAATGTGACTATTGGATGGTTTACAGAGCAGAATGTAGGGCTGGACGATATGGCCCAAACTTTTATCACAATATATTTCTTAATTTCGGTCGATAACGATATAATTTGATATCGATGTAAACAATATAAAAGCCTCAGAAAAACTGTAAAAATAAATTAATGTTCACCTTTTATTTGTATTTAGCCTTCAAAGAACTTTGAAATCACCGTCAAATAAACATAAAACTTTCAACTTTGTCAATATTAATAGTTGGAACTTTGAAAAAACAACATAACCTAACCCATGCAGCAAACATCTGCATTTGCTGCATGGGTTTTTCTTTTGATACAGCTGGGGGGGGGGGGGGGTTTCAGGGACACGTAGACTCAAACTTTTATTGTGATTCATCTTCAGACTCAGCATATTCTATCGGGTGGAAACTCTTTAGATGGTGGAACAAGTTAGATGTGTTCCTACCGTTAGTAGGAATGACTCTCTGGCACATTTTGTAGCACAATGAACATGCAGTTTATCAGATCTTAGATAGCCGAACCACTTCTACACCGCCAAATTAGTCTTTCCTCTTTTATCAATTACGTAATCTGCTTTCTTTTCACTTGTGAAAGCTTGTTCAGTCACATTCTGACGGTCATGGGAACTCATTATGAAGCAAAAACTTACTGTGCGTTGGAGCTTAGCCTAGCCTAGCCTAGCCTGCTATCGCTGACTCCTTCGAGCTGTGGTGTACGTCAACACGCACTTAGTAGTTGTGTTGTGGCTTTTTCTGTTTAGGTTGAAACTGAAGTGGCTGCTGCAACCCGAACAGAAAAAGAAATGTGTCAGTGATAAGCTGTAATCATAGCGTAATGTATATCGAAATATCGAAAATGTGCTTAAAACTCATATCACCGTTATTGAATAAAAGTATATTGTGATATATATCGATATCAAATTATTGTTCAGCCCTAGCAGAAAGTATGATTTGATTACTTACAATTAAAACAGAACTTTGGTACAGACTTCAGAACCACCAAGTAGCAAAGTTTTATGACATTCCAACACAAACTCTTGTTGTAACATTTGCTGTTAGACTTCTATTGTTCCCAACGATAGCCCCACTGCATTTGTTTTGGTTAATTCCAAAATCATAGGACATTTAATAATATATAGTTATCAAGTTAACTGAGTTGCTTAACACCTTATTTCACACAATATAGTCGCAAAATGTTTGGCAAACTAAAATTATTATTAGCCCACATGCAGGATTAAGAAGAAAAAAACAAAACTGCAGTGTAACCACGTAATGTAAATTTAAACCCATTTCAGATTTCCTTTCAACCTCCATTAAGATTAGCAATAGTTCTTTATGTTTTGTACCTTATCTGGATGTAACCCCATGTCATTATTAACTGTTAAATGTGCTAAATAAAAAAGTGAGGAAATTTGGTGTGCACAGTTTTCCTTTTGTTTGGGTAAGAATCTGTCTGAGGTGATTTATGATTCATGACATAGTGCAAGCATCATCTTGGTTGGAAGTACACATTCAAAGATGGTAAAAAGTGGCCATGAGTGTGTGAACATGGTCACCAACAGCTGTGCTATTCAAACAGTGATTGATTATGGGAGACCAAAGTGTACCAAAAGACCATTTTCCACACCATTACACTACTATCGCCAGCTTGGACTGTTCATCCAAGGTAGGCTGAGTTCAGACACTCAAGATGCTCAGGCCAGATTCTTCCACTACGATTTGTGTGGCTGAGCAAAAATACAGTTATATCAGACCGTTAATTTTGTACTCAGCTGTCTAGTTTTGTTAAGCTTGTTAAGTCTGTAGCCACAGTAAATGTCAACTACGTAAAAGTAAATGTGAAGAGAGCAGTAAAGGACACTTTGTTCATACATCAAAGTTTGTACAGGCTTGTACAAAATTCCAAAGATCCCAATCTAGAAAAGAGATTTCAGTTTCTACAATTTTAAAGACGCAATCTAGACCCAAATATATAATTTGTGGGTTCTTGGTTTAGATTTTTTTTCTGCCATGTTTCATAGAAATCAGTTTGGTAATTTTCAGCACAATTCTGTTGACAAACACATACAGGCAAGCACTAAAAGATACCTTGAAATATTACAACGAGAACAACACTCTTTAAATCAATAATTCATGCAATCAACATACACTTTATTGTAAAATATTATAAAACAGTTATACTATTGATCTACCTCAATTCTGCACTGTAATCAATGTGCATGCTTGGAAAATGTAACTGCTCATAAAGATGTGCCCTGCATAAACTGCTGTTGTAGGGTTTAATTTTATATAAAAACCCAATACTTTTAAAAGTTGTGTGCTTCACAATTCTTGCAGGGCATACACATAGCATGGCTGTTTTCATCTGAGATTCAATTTATGATGGAATGAGAATAAGGAATTTAATTTGTCCTATCCTAGCAAAATAACAACATAACTTAATCAGGATACATAACACAGTTTATGCACACTTCTATGTACTCCTAAAAAACTGTATTCCACAAATTTGGTGAATTCACTTATTTCATTGTGTAAAGATAATATTTGCAAACAATTAACAAATAAATAGTTTTTGTGATGTAAATGATGTGTGTGTTAAAAGTTATGATGTGTGCGTCATGAAAAGTTTTAATAATTTAATTACAACAACAAAACAATTACCTGGTAATGTTTATTCTTTGGTTCATGTCAGTATGAATGAACATTTAACACGTCAGTCAAAAATTGCGTAATGAATAGGAAAAAACCCTGCATATAAGTCGATTTGGACAATAAGTCACAGGACTGGCCAAACTATGAAAAAAAGTGCGAATTATAGTCTGAAAAATATGGTAAATGAAAATCAGAGACATACATCATATCATAAGTTCATCATGAACTTAAAATGAATAATATGTTCTATCAGAGAAGCAATAGGACAGCATAAAAGGGTCAAACCAAATGCACTGAAATAATTAATTTTAAAAATCCTAACGCAAACCTTTGTAGTGGACTAGGCCAGATGTCAAAACTGACCATATGGGACTGAAACTGTCATTTCATTGATTTGAATCCAGAAATACAGGTTAACCCATCCTGAGACTTTCTTTCTTGAATTAATCAAGTGGAAAAAGACAATTCTCTATGATCATTACTATTTTACAAATGTTTTGATAATCAAAGTGTTTTGGTTCAAACAATGTCTACATGTTGAAGTGAACTAATCATTTTTAATTACTTAAACAGTAGTAATGATTCTTAATCCTCAATTCAAAGTGAAATCAAGTTAGAGTACGTTACAGAGTAATGATTCAATTTCTTGATCGTCTGCTTTGAAGTGAGCAAATTTGTAAGTGTGTCAAAGTTCGAGTTTCGGTCAACTGAAAGTTTACTGAAAAGAAATGTCATGTTTAACTTTTACAGCGAGATACTTGGTGAGTGGCTCCACGAAGTCTGGTTTTTCCATGATATCTTTCTGTCTGTTCTTAAACAATCTGAATCTTTTCCTTGACTTTTAATAACACCTTACATCACAAACCACACCTCTGCTTTGGTCCATCGACCAATCAAAAGGCTCTCAAATGAACCGGAAGCAGAGCTCTTTAAAATGTGGGCACTTCCTAGTTCAAGCAGAGTTTTTGGAATTCAGATGCAGAGAGTTTGGAGTTCAGAATGCAGAACGCTGGCATTCAGGATGCGGCTGAATTAGAATCAAGCTGAACCAGAGACGATTTTGGGAATTATAACTTCTGTTTGGATAACCTCACACGACTCTCGAGGTTCGAGCTGTCCTCACGGAGACGCTGAAAGAGTTGAAAGGAGAGCTCTACACCGATGCTGAAGCTATCATCTGCAAGGTAAAAGTTCTATTTCGACCAAGCGTACCGTTGGCCCAAGCTGGAAAAGAAGGAGCGTGTCAGTTCTGGTTAAAACAGACAAATTCCCTCACACATCTCTCTGTAGATAAATCTCATTTTTCCATCTTTAAACTCTCCTATCTGCTAGCAAATTAATCCAGATGTCTTCAGAAATGTCTGTGGTGAAGCAACGGAAAATCATGGCCGTATGGTTTTCCTGGTTGTAAAGCTGATTAATTATGTCGTTATTTTTTCAATTCTTGCCAATTAATGTAAATGTGTGATGTGTTAAACTTGATTCTGTTAATAAATGACCCACTGTCGTGGTGAGTCAAAGATAATTAACGTCTCACGTCCACATTTTATTAAATTCACTGCACGTATGTTACACAGTCCAGAAAAATGAAAGAACCCGTTTTAACAGTATGAATATATCTCAGGATATGTAATACTACACCTTTAACTCTTGTTTTCTCTGAGAGACAACCTTCTGTCATGTATTATTAAATATATATTTTAACTTTTCTTGCAATAATGTTTCATGGCAGAATATTGTATTCTAGCCTAAACATAAAACTATAGTCATAAAAACTGAAAGAGAATCTGGAAAACAAACACAAAAATGCACAATACTATCGGCTTGGTATTGGTATCGGCCGATATTAGTATTCAAGTTCAATATCGGACATTCCATCAAAATAACTCCTCGATATAAAAGGTACTGTTTTTGTATGACAACCCAGTGACAAGGATGCCTGCAGCGGCAGAACGTGATGACGTCACGCGCGCCTACCTGATCTCACGGAGGAGAGGAAAATTCAAAATGTCTGCAGTGTGGAAGGTTTTTTTTGTTGTTGAGGATGTCGGATTCTGAAGATTTTTGGACTACGTTGAGCTTCACCACATCATCCCCAGTTGGAGATATTTTTCCGACATAAACTTACCCAAGTTACAAGCCGTCATTTCTGACGTCATTGAGAAGCTAATAGCTGATAGCACTTTTCATTCATTCATTCAACCTTTATTTAGACAGGTAAATCCCATTGAGCCTCGAGGACTCATTTACAAGAGAGACCTGATTTCAACAAAGAATGATAACAATGGACAACAGAGACAACAATAAACAGTTATAAAAAGGCATACCAAATTTTTTATTTAACAAATAAGATGGAAAAAAGTAACAAAAACCGCTAGATTAGTAACAAAAACAGCTAGATTGCAGACAGATTACAGATACAATGGATAGACAAAAACTTTGAACTTAAAAAAGTCTGTCCTTCATGCACAAGAGTGCATTTGATCCCACACTGCAGATAGGAACCTGGAACAAGTGAGACAGCATCGCAGGTGACTAATGCTAATAAATAACATTTAACACTTTTCATTTAATATAAGTTAAAGCGCTATGCATATCATATGGCCGTTACTGAATATATGTCACCAGCTTTTACAGCTGTTACACAATTTTTGTAGCAAATAAGCTTAAATAAGGAAAGTATATAAAATATCGGTATTGGTTATCGGCCAAATAATTTTTAACATATTGGCCAGAAATCCAATATCGTGCATCCCTAAAATGTACACTTATTTCATCTTTTTTAATTTTTTTTTTTTACTAAAAACATAGAGCATTATAACTTAGTACATAGTTCATATAGCTAGGTTAGGCTATTTAAGCCAAGTTGTCTATTTTAAATGTTGCTCTCTACAAGATTTAGTATTGTAAGCAGAAGGAAAGAATGTTTGAATAAAATATAAAAAGATACCAGCAACATGGTGACAAAGCAAGCAGATAAAAAGGCAATGATAACAAAGAAGAAATACTGCTTCGACCCTGTAAGAGGTGAGCCTACAATAAAATACTAGGAGGTAAAGACTGGAGAGAAGAAAATTGACCAGGGATCACCTGAAAGACAGAAATAAAGAGAGAAGAAAACAATCTGCTAGAATATAAGCCAACCTGACGGTGCACCAACTAAATATTCCAATCATAGCAAAAAAAAAAAAATGCATAGGAGAAAATATGAAACCTGTGGAATTGTGTGGAAGAAAATAAATCGAGTGATGATGAGAGGAAAGGAGTGATGATGAGAGTAAGGGGTGGAGGGAGAGTGACAAGCTCCTGCTGCGACTCACTGATAAAGAGGATATGGTCTTTATGCCTCAGAGAGAGCAGAAGATAAATGAGGCAGGATGAAAAGAGGAGAGACAAATGAGATGTGAAGAAAGTGGGAAGGGGTTTGAAAGTGGCCTAGTGAGCAGATACAGACAGCAAAAAAAAAAAAAAGAATATGGAAGTAGTCAAGATACAGAGCAAATATTAAAGCTAATTATTATGATGAGCATAATTATACTGTGCTCTCAGCAGTAAAAGAGCAGTCTGCTTTTACACATGTGCAATATACAAAATGAAGAGCACGTATTGAGTTTGTTTCCTCTTCTCCTACGTGGCTGAAGAGAAGGTGGCAAGCATTTTAGGACCAACAATGTCTAATAGTCTTTTTATGATGGTGTAGTTTCATTATGTGATAGTACTGTGCATTTTACCTTTGATTCTAATACTTGGCTGTGATTTCAGCTCACCCTTTTGTCTGATAAAAAAAAAAAACGCCTATTGGTGCCAATTGGCTGGAAAAACTGTGACGCCTGAGCCCCTACAAAAAGAGTTTGCCACTAACAACTGTAGGTTATTTTGTCCTGATCACAACAGCTTTACTAAAGCTCAAAAGTGAACATAAAAAAAGTAAAAAGACAAATCTAAACAACTGGTTCTGAAATAAAAACAACTGAAGAAATGCCAGTTTTAACAATTTTTGACAAAGTGGTATCTTTTAAGGAAGCCTTAATTCATACAATATCCTTTAATGTTTCCTTGTGTAAATTCAGAAGTTGGGTAAACCACCATATTACCAAAATAACATTATAGAAGACGTCTTGAGAAGTCGATACAAATTTTGGAATACTAAATAATAATTTAAAGGAGCAAAACCCACTATTTTATTAACATGCTAAAAATAACAAATCATAGTGTAATGTACGTATTGCATTAAGTATATTATATACTTTCAAAACAGCTGAAGTTTTGACATACAGCGGTGATTGAAAGTTTGTGAAGCCTTTAGAATTGTCTATATTTTTGCATAAATATGAACTAAAACATCAGATTTTCACACAAGTCCTAAAAGTAGATAAAAAGAACCCAGTTAAACAAATGAGACAAAAATATTAACTTGGTCATTTATTTATTGAGGAAAATGATCCAGTATTACTTATTTGTGAGTGGTAAAAGTATGTGAACCTCTAGGATTAGCAGGTAATTTGAAGGTGAAATTAGAGTCAGGTGTTTTCAATCAATGGGATGACCAACAATGGCAAATGAGACCAAAATAGAACATTTTGGTTTAAATGAAAAGTGTTGTGTTTGGAGAAAGGAAAACACTGCATTCCTGCATGAGAACCTTATCTGTGAAACATGGTGGTGGTAGTATCATGGTTTGGGCCTGTTTGCTGCATCTGGGCCAGGACGGCTTGCCGTCATTGATGGAACAACCAATGAACAAAAAGTTCTATTTTGGTCTCATCCATTCACAAAACATTCTTCCAGCAGCCTTCTGGCTTGTCCACATGATCTTTAGCAAACTGCAAATGGGCAGCAATGTTCTTTTTGGAGAACAGCAGCTTTCTCAATACAACCCTGCCATGCACACCATTGTTGTTCAGTGTTCTGATGGTGGACTCATGAACATTAATATTGGCTAATGTGAGACAGGCCTTCAAGTGCTTAGAAGTTACCCGGGGGTCCTTTGTGACATTGCAGACCATTCCACACTTTGCTCTTGGAGAGATCTTTGTTGGTCCACCACTCCTGGGGAGGGTAATGATGGTCTTGAATTTCCTCCATTTGTACACAATCTGTCTGACTGTGGATTGCTGGAGTCCAAACTCTTTAGAGATGGTTTTGTAACCTTTTCCAGCCTGATGAGCATCAACAACTCTTTTTCTGAGCTCCTCAGAAATCTCCTTTGTTCCTGCCACGATCCACTTCCACAAACATGTTGTGAAGAGCAGACTTTGATAGATCCCTGTTCTTTAAATCAAGCGGGATGCCCATTCACACCGGATCATCATCCCATTGACTGAAAACACCTGACTCTAGATTCACCTTCAAATTAATTGCTAATCCTAGTGGTTCACATACTTTGTCACTCACAAATATGTATTGAATCATTTTGTCTCATTTGTTTCACAGGGTTCTCTTTATCTACTTTTAGAACTTGTGTGAAAATCTGATGATGTTTTAGGTCATATTTATGCAGAAATATAGAAAATCCTCATGGCTTCACAAACATTCAAGCAGCACTGCATTCAAACAGTACAACAGATTTAACATGTATAAACATCTAAAACTTCATCCATTCATTAAATTCATTGCAACACAATGAGCACACAAAACGTTGCTAAGAATTGCAGTGCAAAGGAGTTTTGATATTGATTTAGCCCCTTGAGAAAGTGTATTCTTAAGATCAGATTTTAATGTTTTTCGTTAGCTGGAACAAATAGGCTTTGGAAGAATGCCATAAATAGGCTGGGTGTAAACAACTAACATATAGAGGACTCAGATTGTTCGTTTTTCTTCTTCTTGAAAGGGTAAAAAGGCCTTCTTCACTCACTATTATGCTAAATATTTTTTAAAGCTCAAGCACCTTCTTCCACACAATGCCGATATTTTGAACTGCATCAAATCCCTAATTGCAGGGGATTCTCTTTTGTTTTAGACCTTCTTCATCATTTGTTTATTTTATTTTATTTATTTTTATATATATATATATATA
>NC_056505.1:15280562-15284612 GCF_014905685.2 Nematolebias whitei
TGAATGTAACTTTTGGTCCAAAATATTATTTCACTAGAGAAGCTTTTATCAAATTATTTTTAAAACTTGTCCAGTATGCTATACTTTTGGTTTTCAGCTGAAAGAGCAAACATCAACATTAACTTCTGCTGGACGTCAAAAAGAAGAGTTATGTAATAAAAGCAATGTGCCCACTTCAATAACGGTGCAAACATAAAAATACAGTAGTCCCTTGGTACTTCGCGGTTTGACTTTCGTGGACTCACTCTTTTGCGGGTTTTCAATGTAAGATTGTACATGACACACGATTGGCTGATTGATGAAAGGCGACCAATCAGAGCATTGTGTTCTGTATCCCAGGCACTGATTGGCTCAGTAACCATAGCATCAGTCTGCCTGCTCTCATTCGCTGTGCTCTTTTAGAGCATTTATAACATTGTTAAGAACACTACAAGAGTGTGGGAAGGGTTTATAAAGCTTTAAAACATATATAAATACTAAGATAAATATAATGTCCCTACTTTGCATATTTTCACCTAAAGCTGGGGTGTCTGGAATGTAACTGGAATGTGAGGGTCTACTAAACCTCATTTTACACACTGTCTGGGAAATGTGGCTAACTCTATAATTGATTTTAATCATATACTTCACAAGTCACAACTATTGAAATTGACAACATTTTAAGGTCATCTTGTTTTAAAATGTGAACAGACATTCACTGACACAACACAAAAATAAAGTTTTATAATAGAAGTAATTTTAGAAAAAAATTAGTGCATTGCATAAAAAAAGGTTTGCAATAAAGTATTTTCTAAACCTTTAAATTAAAGCATCAGTACTATTTTACTAGACCATGAAAATACCATTGATAGCCTGTATATGATCAGTTTTTAGGGTCCTTTAAATGCTCAAAAAAGTGGTTTTGAACTTTTAGGGCACAGCTGTCATTATAAACTTCAAAGACAGGAATGAATGTTTGTATGCCAGTATTTATAGAGGCACGTGATAGCGTGGCTAAAGGATATTATTCAAGGGAGTGAAAATGTCTTTGTATGTGTATACGAGTAGTTTTCAGGGCTCTGATTACTGTGAGAAATGGGCCTGCTGAATATGTGAGTCTGACACTCGTTGCTGGTTACCTCAAACTTCTTGTACTCAGATCATTTTCCGTATAATTAGCTGTCGACCCATAGTATCAGACTACAAAACAGAGATGATTGATAATAAAAACAACAGTCAACATGAAAGAACTGCAGGATACATAACAACTAGAGAAATAAGGAAAAAAAATGCTTTTGAATTACCGGGTAATAGCAAAAAAATATATATATTTTTAGAAATGTTTGACAATGTTGTATTTGGGTTTAAAGATACTACCGCAGATGTAGAAGGTTGAACAAAAAGTGAAAACCCATAAAAAACTAAACGGACTTGAGACAGGACAGTGGATTGAGTATGATCACACATACAAGACAACATAACATTCAAACAGAATGGACAGATTCAGTCAGAGCAACTGTCCATGAAAACCAAGGGCAAATAAGAAGAGAAAAGCAGACATCAAACACATACAGACACATTCCTCTCTCCTCTGAGATTTCAATGGGTCATGGTCTGTGACTTAGAAGGAGGATTAGGTGTTCAATTGCAGTAATTTCCTCACCAAATGAGGCAGCACAAATTATAATATTCTCATTAGTATTGCACTCAAAGGCGTAAATACTAGAGCCTCATAAACTTTGTCATAAAAAAGGTATATAATAAAACCGATACCTTTCAAGTCTAGTTTGTTTCCCCCTTTTAAGCCCGAAACACCCATGCACATACCACAAATTGGGAAATGAACATAAAGTAAAAAAGCAAACTGCTAAAGATCTAAAGGTTTGTCTGGAGCTGTTGATTCCAAATGTGGTATTTGTGATTACAAGGACAAAAGTGACAAAACAAAAAGTGGATAAAACTTAAAACATACACGTGGATGCCCAAGAACAAAGTGTTTCAGTAATCTAACAAGAAATAACTGTTTAGGGATTAAAATAAAGTTCAAATTAAGGGGAAAAACTGTGTAGCAAAGCAAATAGGGTGAGCACAATCTTTTAAATTTGTATTTTAAAAATTGAACTCTTTGTCTTTACGATGAAACCAATCCTACAAAGAATAAACTCAAAACTTTGAAGTTTCTAGTTCTTAATAAGAGTGAGATTCTTCGAAGTCATCCGGTCTTGTCTCTAAAAATAATAAATATATAAAGACCCATGCTGTTTATCATTAGAGACTTAGAGCTGATTGAGGTTAATGCTTTGTTCAATTAATTAATCTACCTTTACTGAGTGAAGACCCATGGGTCACCTATTTATTGAAGTCTGAATTTAGAATGGCCTAAAGCAAGAAAATGAGGCAGACATGCAAATCAGACATGCTGATCAGGTCTCAGCTTAAAATAACCACAGTTTGATGTCTAGTCTAATGAGCTGTATGGTAAATGGACATTTTTTAAGAGATGCAATGATTAATTTTGTGACTTAAATCACACAAATAAACACACACACAAAAACCTCTGACTCAGTTACTATGGAATCCTATTTGACCTCTAACCCTTACCACATAGAAGTTTGCACTTGCCATTCTTGGCCCCACAAACGACTGTGCTGTTTGTGTAACATGTCAAGCACAATGCAAGTGGTGCTTGTTAAAACAGAAAGACCAGCAAAGGTCTGCAAAGAGGACTGATTGTACACTGCACGACTTTCTTCTTATAGCTTGTTCAATTACTGTAAATGTTTTGTGAACTTTGAAGAATGCTTACAGCAGAAAAAAATGCAGTAAGTGCATCGCCTCAAGTCCAGATATAAATGGCAAACATGCTATAAAGACGTAACAACTCACTCAGTCCAGGATCTATGTTTGAGTGTATTTTCAGCTTTAGCCCTCTCCCTGTATGTTGCCTTAGGGTGTCCAAAGTCAAAGTATAGAGCATCATACAGCTGTTTGACACTTCGGTTTACACATTTAAACTGCTAATATTGAAACACTTATTTATGTTGGGCTGACTGGTAACTAACATGTACCTACGTGTGAACGAGAGAGTGAATGGTTGTTTGTCTCGTTTGTCTCTTTGTGTCCCTGTGATGGACTGGAGACCTCTCACATAGTGACTGCTGGACATGGGCACAAGTGACCCCCGTGACCCAAAAATGGAAGAAGCGGGTAAAAGATAATGGATGGATGGATGGATTTTTGGAGATGTTTACATCTTTAATTCAAGTCAGATATTAGAAAATCTATGAGACCGTTGTCTTCGAAAGATTACTATTAGCTCCAATGACTTCAATCTCTAATGATGTTAACTTGTTTGCTTTCATGATTGATTTGTTAGCCATGTCAGGTAGATTAATTCTTAGCTCTGAAAACAAGCTCAACACTGTTTTTTTAAATATTGAAGGTCTATGCACCATTATGAACATTTATAAATAACTCTGCTATGTTCAGCTATCAGAGGGTGTATCAGTTCTTCTACAATAAAACTTAATTTAAACCTTATTTTAGTTAAATTAATTTAAAAAATAAATATGTTTACTATATTAACTATGATTATTTTCATTGATTTTCTTTAGCAAATCTGGACAAAGAGTTGACAGCAACTAGCAACACAGACTGAATTGATAGCACGTATAAAGTTATAGTTGTGTTTGCTCAAACAGAGGCCATGCATTTCGTGAAGGGAAAAAAGTACAAAGACGCACTATGTAATGATTTCTTAGTACTTTGCATATAAATGTAATCAAAACCATGTTACGGTTGAACCCCACCCTAAAGTTAAACCTTGATTATTCACTGTGATTTACAGTCAACTATCCTGAGACCAAAATGTTGTTTTTGGAAAAACTGTTGCCTCTATTCTACTTTTAACAAATTACAAAACTTTTCACATTTTTCATTTGATTCATTTATCTTTAAATAAACAATATGTAGTTGTGCTTGAACATATAATTGTATTTAAACATAATATTAAATAGTACAACTTCTTAAATATGACATTTAGGAACAAGAATACCAAACTGTCGAACCTAA
>NC_056505.1:15284712-15331615 GCF_014905685.2 Nematolebias whitei
ATATATATATATATATATATATATATATATATGAACACTAAAGCAATGTTTAATTTCTGTAAAAAACAGGACTATATATGTAATTAGAAATGAACCTTATGTGTTAGTTTAAACTGTCACACTATGAGAGACCTCAACTAATTGAATCTAAATTATGCAAGAACATACCTAAATTTGTCTTAAGTAAAAGTGGAGATTGCACAATTATAGCTAATCAATACATCTAAATGCTACAAACTCAAAAGATATTGTGCACTAACATCCTTTCAGCTGCTTCTCGTCTCATCCTCATTGGTAAGCAAATTTAAAAGGCTTCCCTTAGACACATACATACTACATTTAAAATGTAGCCAGAAAATCCAGTGACATATTTTTTTAATCTTCCAGAAACCAGTGCTGAATTTGAGGGTGATTTGTTTGTGTGGTCTCCTTCCTGGCTCTGGGAACAATTGTCATGGTGACATACTGCAGACACTATTTCCTATCGTAAAGTGAGGCGGCTCTTGCAAAATTGTAAGTGGTAAACACCAACAGATAACTGGAACATTAATGTTGATTTGTCAAACAGCTTTGTTTTTAACTTTGTGTGCCTAGTGAAGTTTGTTCGGTAATATTAAAGCAGCGGTTGGCTAAATTGAAGACAGCAGCAACTAATATTACTCTGAATAACAGCTTTGCTCTAAAACTGTATCAGACAGAGATTTTTTTTCAATGTTGGTGTCCTGTAAATTAACTACAATAGAATGAGGCAAGAGAAATACCGTAATTTCCAGTGTAAAGCTGCTACTTTTTTCTTACACTTTCTTTACACTTTTTTTACACACACCCCACTTGGGGGAGGGTTTTTATGACAGAGTGAATGCCACAGGTATTCATGACATTTCCTTCTTGCTCATGGTTCCAGTTTTGCTACTAAATACCCATAATCCCACTCTGTGCCATGTGACCAGAAGTCACCCTAATGATCAATGAGGTACCATATTCTCATTGAGTCATAAAAACACACCCCCAATATAGACGTGCATTGATCAGATTTCCTGTTTAAAAATCTGCTAGCTCCTCAGATAAAAAATGTTATTAACTGATTACTTTTATGGAAACAAACAAACAAACATCCGTCCATTTGATTACTTTTATGGAAACAAACAAACAAACAAACGTCTGTCCGTCCGTCCATCTATCCGTCAGGGCAGAACAACTCTTGTCTTATCCAGACAGAGGAAACAGTTTCACTTTCATTCAAGCGGAAAATTCCATTGGACTTTTTTTTTTTTTTTTTTTAACCAGCCATGTTAAAGGCATTGTTTATACAAAAAACATTTACCGTACTGTACGTAGCCTATTTCTGTGCATGCTACTGGTACATACTTAAATAAAAGTTTTTAAAAATCTTTCAGTGTACGGTAAATATCGCTCACAGAGAAAGAGAACAGGAGGGGGTGTTCCCCCTCTCCCTGAGAGTCATGACTCATGTGCCGGTAAAAAAAAAAAAGGTTTGCAAGCTCAATCCAGGTAAATAAATACAAAAAAGGTTAAATCATGTCATCTGGACAAGTTTCTTTTTTAGGAGAATGAGTCAGAGAGCGAGTCATCATGAAGACCTGTGACGATCACGCAGTTTGGGTGTTGAAAAGCAAACTAACTAACTAAGCATCTAACTAAGCAAACTAAAGTCTATGAAACACCATCTGGTGGTTGATTCTTGTACTACAACAAGAGCTGCACATTCTACCAGGAGCTGTATACAGTTTCTGATATTACATTTTGGACACCCGTGGCATGCACACCAGTGCGTCTTATTCATGTACAAAATCGTGTTTCATTTTAAATTTAGAATGCGTGGCTTACAGTCAGGTGTGTTCTATAGACCGGCAATTACAGTAGACACAAAATCAGGTTAGTGAGTAGGTTTAATGAAGGAATGTATGCTCCAACCAAAAGAGCTGCTGTCACTCTACATGTTCCACTTCATCCATGTAATGTAAGCATGAAGCAGACATTAATGCTTTCACACGCAAAGCACACAACTAGAGCACTTTTAAAAATTACACAGCACATTAGCTTTATGTAATATTTTGTAGCTTTAAAAAATGTTACTAACAAGCTTTCACTTGAGTACAATATTTTGTTGATTCAAAAAAACAGGTTTTTGCCACACTTATGGAGCCTTTTTTACTACACTTTTGTACAAGTGGCTATAACGATGAATAGTAAGAGAGATGAAATCTAATTTTGATAGCTGTGCATAAGGCCATACAAACGAGAATCTTTTCATCTTGAGCTGCAAAATAGCCTGGACAGAAAGGTCTGTTATTCAACACAACCAAATTATGCTGAGACTGACGGCCTGCTTGAGAATAGAGCAATAATAAAGCGAGAATGGCAAGTCTTCATTACCTATGCTTTCTGTGGCTCACACTGAAATGATAACACACTGAAACTCATTTCCTATAAATATAAACCTCTGCAGGATCTTTAGAGGCTCTAAGATTGCTCATTAAAATGAAATAATACAAACTGGTTGAATGAAAGGAACAACTTAATGTGTCATAGTAAATGCAAAACTTCACAAAAATACTTTCTGAGCAATGAGCAAAAATGAAGGCACAACCACTACTATAAGCTACCTAATAAAGAAATATTACATATATTTGTATAACAGCACATTTTCTGTCCTGTCTAGACCAAAATGAAAGCACAATAATTCATTTTCTAAACAGCAAAAAGTATGAAGTATGACAAAATATTTGTCATATTCCACTGGTTACTGATAATGTTTCAGTAGTTTTACGTCAAAATTTTTTGGATATTTAAACGACCGTTACTGATTCAGCCTAGTCATTTTGAAAATATCATTGCTTTTTATAGAACTATGTATTTTGAAAGTTTTTCCTAGGTGTACTTTAACATTATTGATTCATATGCACAAAATGAGCCCCAAATAGAAGAACATTTGTCCTAATAATTGTGCCCTGTTGACCATTATTGGCACAAAGGCTAACAGAGCAAGAGCGATCAAGGCTTATAAAAGAAGATAAGAATCAACATTCCCATCCCTCAGTCAGTTTAATCAATTGAGTAAGTTATGATGCATGATAAGAGAACGCTTTGTAGAGTCTCTGCTTATTGATCCAAGCAACGCAATGGTGTGCCACTCCAAAAACACTTGGTAGGTGTTTAGTAAGAGATGGTGAATGAACAACAATAGACTTTCAGTATGTATTTATCCAGCAGTTTGACTGTGTGGCACTCGTTAGCATGCCAGGAGAAGGATTAGAAGACCTGTAGTAGGCTAGAATTTCTCAAGAAGTTGCCAATATGTTACTGTTTTGTGCTTAAAATGTAAATGATAAATGGACTGTACTTATATAGCGCCTTTCTATCTTATGGAGATACTCAAAGTGCTTTACACTACAATCTGTGCCTCATTTACCCATTCATACATCACTCTGCTATATCTCTACAAAGCTAATTGAACAAATCATTCTAAAGAGACTAATCAAAGCTTTTTCACATTCATACAACGATGGGACACACATCTGAGGCAATGAGGGGTTCAGTGTCTTGCCCAGGGACACTTCGGCATGTGACTGCTGGTGGATTCAAACCCAACTCTTGCATTGGAGGACGACTGCTCTAACCACTCAGCCACAGGTGCCCTACCACCACTTAAAAGCAAAACATATTCACTACCCCAATTTTTAACTACCGGTATATGAAACACAGAACACATACAGATGTACATGGCCACAATTCATTAAAAGTAACACAAATATGACCAATGGTACATTACAGTAAATTGTTGTAGCTAGGCCCATGGCTAGCAATAGCTAGCTGCAGTGACTCGGGACCTGCATCCAACTCCCATTGTGACGGCCGGACAGACAGACAGACAGACAGACAGACAGACAGACAGACAGACAGACAGATAGACAGACAGACAGACAGACAGACAGAAAAAAGCAGAAGTGGATGTATGCCACCACAACACTACACAACACAACAGACAAAGCCCATGTCATTAGTACCCAGAGGACAAAGTCTTTGATGTTGCCTATCCTTCTTCATGTTTGATGGCGCTGGCCTTGTAGATAAAGCACAAGAATCAAATGATGCATTATGTACAGAGGCCCAAACACAGCATCAGTTAGCCGAGTCTAGTCGTCTGAGATACTCAGATCAAAGTGAGGGACCCTTACGAATTCAATACAAGACAGAGTGGAACAGTCAACAGCTTCCAGAACACAACAACAAACTCTCCTTGATGCACAGAAAAAAACAACATAGCAAGTCCAATTTAGGCAAAAAATCAGTCGACAGCCACAGTAAGAAGGCAGCCTCTCCACCTACAGACAGTATAAATCTGAAGAGGTGCACCCACAATGACTTCAGACTGTGTTTGGAATGGGTACTGGCATATCAACATACTTAAATTTAATAGGCTACTGGCATGCAGACAATTTGAAGTTTACAATCATACATATTCATAGTAGGTGTACATTTTTATTTCCTTTGTGTTTGCATCACTAATGATGAGCATTACCCGTATGCTCATAATTTATATTAGAATTTAGATACAATACTGTATGAAAACAATTACTAAAACAATCTTAAGATAAAGTTACTCAAATATCCAAAGCATTTTAAACGCTTAGCGTTTTGTTACAACAGATTTGTTTTTATTATCAGGCCCAAGCCCAGTTTATTAATGAATAAAATATTATTGTGGTTTCTAGGAGAAAAGTTTTGCTTGAGTAAGGTGCTTTTACAGTTTTTTTCCGACATTCAGCTTAGAAATAACTTATCCTAAAGTTCCTCATTAATAGGAGAATAAGTCGCAATCATAAGAAGCAGAAACTTGCTGACTGCAGCTTGTTTGTTTCTCTCCAACATAGCTGCCAGTAGCAAACACTGATGAAGAGACAATATGTGCGACTTGAACACAGTGAGTAAAACAATAACTGGGTGACAACTGTGTTGCAATCAGAGATTAATTAGATACTGATGAATGTGTAGAAATGTCAACAAAATAAAGGTATTAAGGATGATTTTACATGGCAACTTTCAGAAACCGAAACATTTGGCTTGTTTTAATCAAAATTAATGAAAAGAGAAACTGTTTAAAAGTATGGCAAAGTTTGAAGAGTTGGATAATTAGACAACATAAAAGCAAAAGTTCCAATTAGAGGAGAGGCCAGGTGAAGACAGCAGGATGAACTGATAGCCTGGTGTTTCTTTGTCCCTCCAAGTGTTGCTCCGGGACACAAGCCAACAACCCTTGGAAAACTCCGAGTTGGACTTTCTGTGCATGTGCAATGCCACCCCTCCCCCAGTCTTTTTTTTTTTCAGGTCATGAAAGCTGATGATTTTAATTTAAAATTTAAAAAAACTAACAAACAAACATCTGCTTCTTTTGACATACAATTTGAACACAAATTATAAGGTAAATACTGTATGGTAAATCAAGAAATACCATTTAGTTTTATTGCTGCAGATTGTACCATACCGTACCATACCATACCATACCATTTTATTTATAGAGCACTTAAAACAGCTACAAGGCCAACCAAAGTGCTGTACAGACAGAACAACAGGTAACACACAAAGCACAATACAAAATGCAGTACATCAGAATATAGACATAAAAACGATGCAGATAATGACGACAAACCAGTGTGGAGCATACAGGTTCAAAACACAGATCATTTGGTGTTGAAAGCCACCGAATAGTAGAGGGGTTTTAAACGGGACTTGAAAACCGAGAGGGAGGATGCCTGTCTGACAAGCAAAGGTAACTCGTTCCAGAGTCTTGGTCCTGCTACAGAGAAGGCCCCGTCACCTCTGCACTTAAGATGAGTTCCTGGAACTGTGAGGAGCAACTGGTCTGCTGACCTCAGGGAGCGTGGTGGGACATACGGTTGTAGCAGATCAGAGAGATGGTGGTGGGGGGGGGGGGGGGGGGCGCGCGAAACTGTTCAGTGATTTGTAGACATACATGAGTATTTTGAACTGGATTCGAAAGTGAACCGGTAACCAGTGCAGTGAGGCCAAAACTGGTGTAACGTGCTCTCTTTTGCCTGTACTGGTTAAAAATAGGGCTGCTGCATTCTGGACCAGTTGTAGTCGTGCAATGGAGGTTTGACTAATACCAAACAGGAGTGAATTGCAGTAATCAAGCCTAGATGTAATGAATGCACGTATTACTGTCTCCAGATTATTTTTGAACAATATGGGCTTCAGTTTAGACAGCCGCCTCAGTTGGAAGAAACATGATTTAACAATCATGTTTACATGATTGTTAAGTTTCAGGGAAGGGTCCATTATCACTCCCAGATTAGTGACTCTGTTTTTCTGACAGGGTTAGAGCGGAGAGGTCCATGCAGTGGTTTGTGATTGTGTCATTGGGAGGGAACAACATGACTTCAGAGTTCTTTTCATTGAAACTTAAGAAGTTTAAAGCCATCCAGTCCCTGATGTCAGCCGGACAGTTGAACAGCGGTTGAATAGAGCATGTGCCATTGTGTCTTAGTGGGAAGTAAATTTGACAGTCATCGGCGTAGAAGTGGAAGGGCATGTTGTGTTTCCGGAAAATAGCACCAAGCGGCAGCAGGTATAAAGAGAATAGGGGGGGACCCAGGATGGACCCCTGCGGAACCCCCCATTTAAGCTCTGCCGCTGCAGAACTAAAATCCTTGATGGAGACACAAAATGATCTGTCAGTGAGATAAGTTTTGAACCAACTGAGGGCTGATCCTGTGATGCCCACCCACTGCTCCAACCTAGCAATGAGGATCTCATGGTCGATGGAGTCAAAGGCGGCTGTGAGGTCCAATAGGACAAGCAGCACAGAATCACCGGTATCAGTGGTTAAGAAAATGTCATTAAAGACCTTCAGCAGGGCAGTTTCAGTGCTGTGGAGAGGTTTAAAGCCTGATTGGAATAGCTCTAAGATGGCGTGACACTCCAGGAAGCACTTCAACTGGGACTCGACTATTTTCTCCAGTAGTTTAGAAACAAATGGGAGTTTGGAGACAGGCCGGAAATTGGAAACGACTGAGGGGTCAAGGTTTGGTTTTTTCAGGAGAGGCTGGACAGCAGCATGTTTAAAGGATTTTGGCACCACGCCAATGGATAAACTACTGTTTACTATAGTAAGAATGGATGGACCTAGAGTAGGAAACACCTCCTTTAGTAGTCATGGGGGGACCACATCAAAGGGGGAACCAGAAGGTTTCAAGCTGCACATGACCTGCTCTAGAGAAGATAGAGTTATGGGTTCAAAATGGTCAAAAGGAGCTACAGATTGAGGTGGAATGGATGGGTCATGAGTTTGAGGGAAAATGAGAGCCAGGGTGGTCGCAATTTTTTCCAAAAAGAAATGTAGAAATTGTCGCACAGCTCAGTCGAGGCTTCCAGAGGTGATGGTTCAGTAAAGTGGAGAACAGAGTTTAGGGTGGAGAAGAGGACATGTGGGTTGCGAGAGTTTGAGGTAATTATATCAGAGAAGTATTTGGATTTAGCAGCTTTTACTGCTTTCTGATAACGGCGCCAACTCTCTAAGTATTTGAAAAGAGACCAGCCTGTCTTTCCTCCACTTGCGGAGCGCCCTCCTACATTGCTGCCTAACGGCCTTGGTGACGTCACTCAGCCAAGGTTCTGCTCTGAGTTTTGATTTGTTGGGTTTTAACAGGCGCAACATGATCCTGAACATGATTGTAACAATTTTTAAAAGCTTTAACCATTTAAATTCTCAGCATGATGTTTTACAGGAATAAAGCAGTAATGATAACTACAGTGCTTTAATTGTTGACATTTGTCATTTTAACAGCATTACTGCAAATGCACTGGAACGCAAATAGTAATTTAGCCTCCAGAGATCAAAAAGGGCTGTTTCTTTCTGGAAGAGATTACTATTATTATTTAGCGTTTTCATTATTTGGCACCAGTTTTTTAAGTAGTTTAAAGTTTTTTTTGTTGTTCATTTTGTTTTTGGTTATCAAGCATTATGTCACTGTGACTGACTAAATAATTAAAATATATTCATTAAGATAAAAAGTTAAAGTAAATACCACTGCATTGCATGACCTATCATATTTTCATTATTTTACCCTCCAAATGGAAAACCCATGAAATTGTTTCAGTAAAACTGTCCATAATTTTTGTTGTGCTTAGAACCACCTTTGAAAACAGACAAAAACAGAATTTCTAGAATTAATATTTTCTAAACAGTGAGAAAACTATTCTTGTTTTAGGTGCCCCATAGGACTACTGAAATGTAATTAGTTAACTGCAAATGACACACACTGATTTCAGAAATAACCTAATAAAACTTTTAGTTTTAGCTGATTTCAGTGATTAGGTGCATGCTTGAACAATTATTCTGCACTGCACACAAATAGGAACATTTTAATACAAAACCTCAGTCAATAAACATGCAACTATCCACACACCTGACATGAATGATGAACTGCAGCAGCCAGCCTTTGTCCCTAACTTTGCTCATAGAATTACTACAGTCTAAAGAGATGATCCCACTAAATCGTTTGTGTTAGTTTCATCACCTCTACAACTTCCAGATTTGTAATTCATAGGGGTTACATGTCATGTTCCACATAGCATTTTCCATAGCTTTGGCCTTTACCAGCCAGTTGACTGTCAGCAAAACCCTCCAGCTAACCTTGAAGATGATCACAAGCTGTGAGGACTGAATTTCTTGCCGCTGAGTTCAAGTACATCTAAAACATACTTATAATATTAAGGTGATAGCTTCAATTTTGTTTTGCTCAAACAATCCTGTCCTTAGTTACTGTGCTTTCAAAACAGCACAAGTAAAGCCTGCAGATGATGAAATGTGCATCCTTTCACAGTCGTGCACACACCTGACATAGTAAGAAGCCCTGAAAAAGCTCAAATGGAGTCAATAAATTTTCTAAAATGTCACAGATCCCCTTTCTCATTTACTTTCTCTTCAAACTAAAAAAAAAACTGTATCATGTGTGCACAGCCGTTGCTCTCACATATACATTCATCCACGTCTGCAAGCACACAGACGTGCACACATTAAGACGCAGGGTGCGACTTTAAGTCTACGCTTTTCTGTTCCCCGAAGCAAAAAGTCAGAGTCTGGGCTGAGGTGATAAGTGCACTGGGGTAGCACCTAGCAAATACACACACACTTGCACAAAGAAAAACGCTACACGAAAAAAACAAGTACAGCTGTATTTCCTCATTCAAACAGCAATGAATACAATTTTTATATACCTTTTGTATTGCTGAAGCATTCATTTGGAGAAGGAACACTTACACAAACCATTATAATTAAACTGTATTTTTACACTGAAGGGGAGAGTTACAATTTCTGATCTTACAGAGAGGGAGAGAACAGCACAGGAATGCATCCTCACACAGACCCATCTCTGTAGTTCAGTATCTCCTACTAATCTTAAATGTGTACAGTAGAGTTGCATTCAGGTCTAAAAAATTTGAACCGACCCGGCCTGAGCCCGTAGGCATTTCGGCCGAGCCTGACCTGACCAACTAACTGTAACTAGAAGCCCGCCCGAACCCGAAAAAAAAAAGAAAAAAAAAAAAGCTTTTACTGCTTTTGCAAGTTTGACATGAGTTTTAAAACATATTTTAAAGAAAGGGGGATAAGATTTCTTGTTTATGAACAAGTCACCAAATGGATATTAACATACAAAACGAATAGCCTAAAAAAAATCAACTCTAAAGATAAGCTATTATGCAGATGAACAAAAATATTTTTAAAACAAAATTATTTGGAAAAATATAGAGCAAGGTTATTTTAATTGAATGCGCTGCTCTCTTCAGCTTTTGTAGCTTCAGATGCTTCAGTTTCCTTCACCGCAGATGACAGAAGGGTGCGGAGCGGGACGCGCGCGGCCGATGATCCGGTGATCCATCTGAAGTTTAATGAGACTTTTTTTTTCCTCTTTCAACCGGCCGATCAGCGGATGTGCGCGGCTGATGATCCTGTTGTCTATCTGAAGCTTAAGACTTTTTTTTGCCTGTTTCAACTGGCTGGTCAGACCGGAGCGTGCACCTGACACACAACAGCAGGTTTCACTGTACTGGCTTTGCAAAGTGAGTTCTCCCGTTTTTAGCTTTTGTTTAATACTTTCCAGCTCCATTATGTTGCTTGTTATGGATCAATTGCAAATCCTCAGATGTGTGATAAAAGCAGGGCGGGCGGGGCTACATGCACAATTGTTGCGCAATGTGCCAACGCTACTCTCTCTTTTCACAGTCCGATTAACTTCTGCACTCTATTTTATTTCTTTTTTACCCTCAACATAGTAAATTTACAGCCTCCTCCTTTATAAGTAGATTAACACAATTAACACAAACTAAATAAGAATGCATAATATAAAAGTAGATTAACACAATTTTATATTGTGCAATCTTATTTAGTTTTCTTTGCATTATATGATTCGTAAAACCGTAACAAAAGCCCGAGCCCGCCCCGGCCTGCCCATCAAGCACATAATTTTGGCTCGACCAGGCCCAAATTTCGGGTTGGGTCTGGTTGGGGATGGGCTTGGGTTAGAAATTGCAACTCTAACCGACAGGCAAAAAATATCTGCTATTTTTTTCTATGACACAAATATTCAAAACCTGCACTTAAAAACACTTGAACAGTGTGATGAACATGAAACTGTGTTAAGTGTTCATGTTATGAAACAGCAAGTATTTTCTACTTGTTCCAATGTTAAACGAAGTGAGCAGTTTCTTTTCTCTGCATAGTTTTATTCTTGTTAATGTGCCAGAGTCAAAAAAAATTATAAAATTATAAAGTATTTTCTGTGCAAAGACAAATGCACCTAAAAGAAAAAACACAAAAAAACAACTAACTGATGACACAAACACATTCTTAAGTTTAAAATTTTACACAAATGGAAATAGTTCAATGTTTGCCAAGTTACTTGTGTGCAGTTTGTAAGTTTGACTCACAAGTTTCTTCCTCTTATCCTGCTCAGTTGGTGGCTCCTCTTCTTCACTTAGCTTGGGTTCTTCAAAATGGCTCATCAGCATGCAGCTGCAAACACAATAATATTCAACTCAATATTAATAACCACCCATAGACCTGCACAGTAGGACACAATCTCAAAACAAGCAGCATGTGCAAACACAGGCACACAAAGAAGGCTGAAGCCTCTGGCAATTTTAATAGACAGCTATAGCTGCTATTCATATGGCTTCATCTACATGCGGAGAGAATTGCGAGTAAAAAACCTTTGTGCGCTGTGAAGTTTTATTTTCTTTGTGCTCATTACTAAAACCCTTACTGTGAGCACAAATAAGGTGTAGGGGCAATGGGGAGTTTGAATGTCACATTTTGTGACTTTGAAATGTAGCAAGTGATAATGCGTGATCAGAAACTGAATTCTAACTAATGACATTCAAATAGCCTAAATAAATCAACTTTAGACTGCAACTTGACAAAATATGTCACTGATTTATGTACCAGTAATAAAACTGAGATGAAATATTACAAGGATGAACATTTCTTTAAAACTGTCTTATCAATATTTAAACACTGACTAACTCTCTGAAGTAAGAATGTCAGCACAGCAAAATTATACAAAACAGTGGCAAGCAAAAACACACTTATTTTCATTTTTCTACTTGACCCAATCTCATCAAGGTTATAGTTCTATTATATTCTTCAATTATGAGCCCTCTTTGGATTTGTTAATTAACCTGTATGCTTTGGGGTTTTGTCCTAAAGCAGCAGTCTCCAACCTCCAGGCCGCGGACCGGCACCGGTCCGTGGGTCAGTTGGTACCAGGCCGCACAGAAAGAATACATAACTTACATTATTTCTGTTTTATTTAGTATCTGATTCTGAACTGTTTTATTTTGGAAAATTACCAGATTCTCTCTGCCACATCTGTCTATGACTCACTCTTGACTCAGGTTAAGATGCTTGCCTCCATAAACATATATACATAGATGCCTTGTTGAGCGGGCTGGCCCACTGCAGCGGTACATCAGAGCGTCCGCCATATTGGATGTGGCAGATCTGCCGGTCAACAAATACAAGGAAATGGACTGAACTTAATAAAGCACCATAAAGTGACCCAGAGTGAGTAGTAAACAGCCATCAGTGTGCTAATGACCCATTGTTAGGCTGATGGTCCTTCTTGAGCATGTGATCAGCTGGTTTTGGTTGTCAGCAGCAAACTGGTTGATCCACTCTGAGAAGGTGCTATTTAAGAGACTGAGCTGAAAACAGCACCTCAGACTGAGGAAGTCTCTTGGATGAGAGACGAAACGTTTCTAGATTTTTTTGCTTTGTTGTTTTTTTTGTTGTTTTTTTTTTAATGTCCAGAGGACCAGATTGAACTTTTTTGGATTTTTCTACCTGGATTATTGAGCATGCATCAGGATACCATAAAGTGACCATAAAGTGTTTTAAGTTGATGCCATTTACACACACTAATAGATTTGGAAAACAAACAGGCACCAAAAACAACATTTGTAACTTTTAAGGCAATTATTAAAAATGATTACTCCTTAAATGATTAGGTTATAGGTAAGCACTAAACAAACATGTTTATTTGTTTGAATGTTTACAACTACTAACGTGTATAAAAATTACTGTGATGATAAATATAGAAATATCTATATTTAACATTTAATCTGTGTCTATAATAAACAAACCCTGAAGAGCACTAACGTGCCACATTCAATATGGCGGCAAAGTCAATGTACGATTCAGAGCTCCATGAGGCGTTGATGTACATATATGTCGATGCTTGCCTCGGTCACATGACTACCTTCTTAAAGGGACTGCTTGCGGCGGTAACACATAATATATTACCGCATTGTTTGAAACCCTCAAGCTAGCAAAATGGACAAAAAGCAAATGCCTTCGGAAAGTTTCTTTGTGCACAAACTGCCAAGGAATGGATCTGTGACAAATTCACCAACAAACCAGGGGAATCTAGCATGTCTATACAAGAAGAAGAATACAAGAAGAAGATCAACTGCTAGAGATCGCAAATGACGGCAGCCTTAAAAGTATGTTTGAGACAACAACTCTGCCGGTGTTCTGGATTAAAGTCATGGTAGAAAACCCTGACATCGCCACAAAAGCACTGAAAACCCTTTTGCCATTTCTGACATCCTACAAGTGTGAAACAGGGTTTTCTGCAGTGACAGAAACCAAAACAAAATTACGGAGCAGACTGAACATAAGCAACACACTTCGGGTGTCACTGTCTCCCATTACCTCTAGATGGGACCGTCTCGTTGCAAACAATCTCAGGGCTTCCACCGATTTAGCGTTATGGTGAGTTGTAATTTTCATGCCCTTTATATTTGTTATTGTGGTGTATCTTATTTTGAAAGCACGTTTAACCTTTACTATTATGACCAGAGAGTGTAAATACCAGTTTTTACGCCGGTCGTATCATTTTATTTTGTTGTATTTATCTGCTACACCCTAAAGGCCAGTCAGTAAAAATATTGTCTGACATTAAACTGGTCCGTGGCGCAAAGAAGGTTGGGGACCGCTGTCCTAAAGCATCACTCAATCATTCAGTGGAATGATAAATAAACTGCATATGTGTAACATTTTTGTCTTACTGATAATTCAAAGCATTTTAACTACACAAGTCACTTTTGCTCTAGAGTCTATTGTTACGTTCTTTCCTTCCTTCCATCCTTCCATCCATCCAACCATCTATCCATCCATCCAACCACCCACCCATCCATTTGTTATCTTTTAATTTAAATTCAATTCAGTTTATTTATATAGCGCCACTTTACAACAAAGTTGTCTCAGTTGTGTTCTTCTTTCTTTTCACGTCACAGGGGTCACTGTGTCCAGCAGTCACTGTGAGAAAGGCGGTGTATACCCTGAACAGGTCTCAAGTCCATCACAGGACCACACAGAGACAAACGAGACAAACAACCATTCACTCTCTCACTCACACCTTGGGACAATTTAGTTACCAATCAGCCTAACATGCATATTTTTGATCTGTGGGAGGAAACTGGAGTACCCTGAGAAAACCCCACATGCAAACTCCACCCAGAAAGGCCATGGACTGGGATTTGAACTGGTGACCTTCTCATTGAGAGGCAACAGCTCTACCATCTAAGCTATTGTTAAGTTCAACATCATAAACATCAAAATTATGTAACAAAAACTTGTATATTGATATTCTTTTAGTGAAAGAAATGTAGTCATAAATCATGATGATGCTCCCTCCATCATGCTTCACAGCTGCAGCAGTGGGTGTCTTTGTTCAGTATGTTTAAAAAAATGTCACTGAAACAAGGAGGCAGAAGAGAGAGGAGTGGGGTAAATGGGGGCAGAGACAAAGTTAGGGCTGTTGTCACTATTACATAACATAATAAGCTGGTGTTTGTCTTGCCTAAAAAGTCATAACTTCCTTTAGATTGGCAGGCTTAACTGGAATTGTTTTTTATACATAAAGATATCTTTCCATTTTTGCCAGTGGAAATTTCTCAACTCTTAAGATGCCTTGTGATGTGAACAAATCAAATTATATCTAACATTAAAATCAAGAGTTTGTAGTCCAGATAAAAGGATTTCTCAGTCCCATGGGAGCAATAAAGTTGCACAGTCACAGTAAACCTTTTCAGCTGTCATAAAGCCAAACAATAACACTTTCACCACATATCTCTCTCACATTTAACTGTGGGTGTTATGTTATGGTCATGTTACTGTGATTTTTGATCTAGCAGAGGAAGGTATAGACAGGTAGTGGATTAAATTATAAACCTATTGGAAAGTGAGTCACCAGCACAGTGGCACATCTGGTAGAGCTGCTGCCTCTCAGCAAGCAGGTCCCTGGTTCAAATCCCGGTGCAGGGGCCTTTCTGGGTGGAGTTTGCATATTCTCGCTGTGCATATGTAGGTTTTCTCCGGGTACTCCGGTTTCCTCCCACAGACCAAAAACATGCATGTTAGGCTGATTGATGCATAGACGTCCCTAGGTGTGAGTGAGAGAGTGAATGGTTGTTTGTCTCGTTTGTCTCTATGTGTCCCTGTGATGGACTTGCGATCTGTCCAGTGTGTACCCCGCCCCTCGCACAGTGATTGCTGGACATGGGCACCGGCAACCCCCGTGACCCAAAATGGAAGAAGCGGGTAAAAGATAATGGATGGATGGATGGAAAGCGAGACATAGATAGAGACTCACAGTGTGTAAAATCAGCTTCACCAGAAGTCATGCAGATTTTAGTGGTGACTGTATTACTGATGCAATGAAGAGTCAGATTGGTGATGTAAATCACAATTAGGAAAGTTCCACTTTTTAGTTAATATATGAAAAAAAAAAAAAATTTTCTCGATCTCAGCACTTATAATGCACTAATAAAAAAGGAAACTTTTTTTGTACTTTTACTGCACTGAGGTGGATTATCCAGTAAAATAAATCCTAGGGGTGTAACGATACATCGATTTACATCAAAATATCGATTAAATGATTGATGAGTCAATTATGTTGTGGCAAAACTAAAACATCGATTCATATCGTCATCTTTAAAATATGCCTTTTTTTTATCCCCAAGGCACGTCTGTGTCACCATTTCCGTGTGTGGCTGCGCTCTGCGGCCGCCTCAGCAACATGGCTGACGAGGCAGAAAACAAGGATAATGAAATTCACTCTCCTGCTGGATTTAAATCAACACTATGGAAATATTTTAGTTTCCAACAGGACGGCTCAACAGACAAAACTCGTGCCGTATGCAACAGGTGCCAGTGTGAGTTAAAATACTCAGGAATCACAACAAATTTGGCCGTTCACCTGAAAAAGAAACACATTGACAGCCATGTTATGTAAGCTCAACATCTATTTTTGTTTCTTTATAATTGAAAGGTAATCAGGGCACTTTTAAGTTAACTGGTTTAAAAATGCACTTAAACGTGAGAAATGTGAGATTATAATTAATAAGTCATTTATTTTGATTTTTTCAATGATTAATAAATTTTTTTTTATTTTATTTAAATGCCTGGTGCCTGTAATAACAGAAATAAAATGGTTAAATCATATTTGAATTGTTTTTGTAAATTTATTTATATGCAAATGAGATGGGTATTTGATATCGTAATATATCAATCACAGACTTGTGAATAGAAAAGAATCGAAATCGTATCGGGACAGACTTTGCGATATCGAGAAAAATCGTAACGTCATTCAAGCAAATCAATATAATATTGTATCATGGTAAAGCTGGTGATTAACACCCCTAATAAATGCTAATTTGTTTTCCAAAATGTATTAATAATAATAATAATAATGTCATCACAATGTCAGCACTGTATGTTTCCATACAATGGCGAAATTAGTCTCTGCATTTAACCCATCCACCACCAGGTGGTGCAGTGGGCAGCTTTTGAAATATTGCTTGTATTTATGAAATAAAATGTAGCTTTGTGTTGTTATATGCAAATTAGAGGATACAATCAATGGAAATTCCTCATTATGTGTAAATGCATAGATGTAAATTAAAATCCTGATAAAAAAAAACAAAAAAAAACAAGACTTTCCATTTAGATTGGTAATGACGCCAACACTTAAATTCTTTGACAAATACAAAAACACAATTTAATTTGTTCTCTCATGAAAGATTGGGGGGGAAGTAATACTTACTCTTTGTAGGTGCCTGTTTCTGATTCCTCTGTCATCACATCATTCAAAGCTTCAACACAAATGTTGATGATGCCACAAAACTTGTCCTGGATCACACTGAAAAGACACAGATTACATAAATTTGTTACTTGTGAGATCAATCGTTTAAAAAGAAAAACTGTGTGTGCGTGCTTATATGCATCTCTAAATGACAGATGTGTTTGTCCAACAAAGCACATGGTCAATTTATAGAAAATACACAACAGACCGCACCAATGATTTAAAAAAATCTAAGCGAAAAAACAAAACATATGGCTGTCAATTAGAAATTCCCACCACAGCTGTAGGAATTAACATTTGGTGTTCAGAGAAATGATGAGGCAGAAGAGAATAGAAAGTCTAAATCAAAATGTGAGTAAAATTATTTGAAAACATTTTCTTACACATGTACATTATTGAAAATTTGTACCTATTGAATTAATGAATCACATACGACATGATTTGACAAGTGCAAAAGCAGTTTTAATGCCTGTGGGGCACACACAACACAAGACAATAAATACAATTTGATGAGGCTTATTTTCTTAACAACTTGCATTGTTGTTTACTACAGTGATTCTTCCTGCGAAGAAGCAGCCCACGCTTTAAAATTTGCTGGCTTGCAACACCCACCTCCCAAGCTTGGAGACAAGCGACAATCATTGATGAATTATTTGAGTCATTCTTTGAAAGCAGGGGAAAAGAGGTGGGATCCCCACATCTAAAGGAATATAAAACCATGAAGGCACAAGAATACAAAAAGAGAATAAGAGTGGGTTTAGGCACTGATGCATCAAAGGCTGTCAGTTTATGTACTTGGCTAGGCAGATCCCAGGCAATGCTGCATAAAGTTCACTGAGCATGAAGTCTGGCAAAACATGGAAAACTCAGCATGAAAGCATGAAACCCTGACAGTAAACATGAACTCACCCCCACGATATCATATGTGTGGGAATCCTTGCCGAGCACACTACTCAAGAACAGACTTGAGGCCAAAACATCTCTGCCCTTTTTTTTACCCTTTTGAATCCTTAAAACTTCTGAAGAAGCAAGTCTTGTTCAAGCATTTTTCCAAACAACTGTTGCTGATTCAGGTTTATCTGTTGGATTTTAAATCAGCAGATGACATGTGCTGCTGTTTTAAAAATAATGTTTCTACCATGACAATGATTTGACTGACTGTGGCAAAATGTAGGTTTTACCCAAGCTGAAAATTGTACTTACAAACTGTATTAGGGATGCACTGAGCCACAATTTTTACTTCCGATACCGATACCTGTGCTTCAGTATCGGCAGATACCGATCCAATACCGAATTGACTTAAAACATTTGTTTTTTAAACGCAGACATAAATGTACTGAATTACAAAAAGCTGCACCAGTACAGCACATTTAAACACACATGTTTGACCGAGCTTCACAAGCTCAGTCAAACATGTAAAAACAACACAACTTAAATTTGTTCAGTCAGTGCAATTATGAGTATAACAGTCAATGTAAAATAAACAATAGTAAAGATACTGAAACTGACAAAAATAATAGGTTGACAACTTTGGTCAAACATGAAAAAATAAAACTTCAACAAACCAATCAAATGGTTCAGGAATTCTAAATATAATGTAAAATAAATAATAAAGGAGCTGAAATAAGAGGAAAAAACAATAGGTCACTAGCTTGGTTGGCAGATGTTTAAAATAAACAGCAATAAGCTCCTGTCCTTATGGATCGGTCACAGTGTCACCAATACCCGATCAAGATGTTTTTCCATATCTGTACCGATACAGATACGATATCGGTGCATCTCTTATACCCGATAATTTTTTTTAATATATATCGGAACCGATGCCGATACTAATATTGAATCGGTGCATCTCTATATTAATAGGTATAAACTCACAGTCCATCCATCCATTTTCTTCCGCTTATCCGGGGTCAGGTTGCGGGGGTAGCAGCCAAAGTACGGAGGCCCAGACTTCCCTCTCCCTAGCCACTTGGTCCAGCTCCTCTGGGGGGATCCCGAGGCGTTCCCAGGCCAGCCAAGAAACATAGTCCCTCCAACGTGTCCTGGGTCTTCCTCTGGGTCTCCTCCCGGTGGGACGTGCCCGGAACACCTCACCAGGGAGGCGTCCAGGAGGCATCCTAAACAGATGCCCAAGCCACCTCAACTGTCTCCTCTCGATGTGGAGAAGCAGAGGCTCTACTCTGAGTCCCTCCCGGATGATCGAGCTTCTCACCCTATTTCTAAGGGAGAGCCCAGACACCCTGCGGAGAAAACTCATTTTGGCTGCTTGTATCCGTGAATCTCGATCTTTCGGTCACAACCCAAAGCTCATGACCATAGATGAGGGTAGGAACGTAGACCAACCGGTAAATTGAGAACTTCGCCTTTTGACTCAGCTCTCTATTCACCAAAACAGACCGGTACAGTGCCCGCTTCACTGCATACGCTGCACCTATCCGCCTATTGATCTCACGCTCCATTTTTCCCTCATTCGTGAACAAGACCCCAAGATACTTGAACTCCTCCACTTGAGGCAGGACCTACTCCCCGACCCGGAGAGGGCACTCTACCCTTTTCCGGCTCAAGACCATGGCCTCGGATTTGGAGGAACTGATCCTCATCCCGGCTGCGTCGCATTCGGCTGCAAACTGCTCCAGTGAAAGCTGTAGATCACGACTTGATGAAGCCAATTGGACCATCATCTGCAAAGAACAGACAAGTGATCCTAAGGCCACCAAAACGGATCCCCTCAATACCATGGCTGCGCCTAGAAATGAATCTCACAGTGCATGTTTGAAATTACCTTTTACTAAATCACAAACAGTGTCCAAAAGTCCAGCAGATAGTTGAAGTTTATGTTGAAAGTTTCTTAAGTAGACATCTTTTTATCTAACTCCCTAAGACAAAGTAGCCAAGAGAACAATGCCACCACAAAGCTTATGACATTGATCTTAATACTTTAAGATCATTTTAGCCAAAGAGCCTCTGTCCAGCCTCTTAGATGAGTTTCACACCAGCTGTGCAGTCTGTGTGTTGTGTGCATGGATAATAAATTTTCATTTTCCCTCCCATATGTACAGATTACAGCATGCACACCTGCATGACAAAAACATCTTAGTGTGGCTCCAACTGTGATACAACTGCGTGCCATCTAAATTTTTGATGAACTGCCCACATTTCCTGCTAGAGACAGCTGTTTACATAGATATACATCATGAAACCTTGTTGGTCAACAAACAGACCTAATTCTGGCAAGGACACGTGTTTTAGAGTAGATTCAGAGTGGAGGTATTAGATGTTTCTTGTTTAATTAACAAGTAATTTTCATGTAATGCTGTACCTATGGCAATTACTAAAATGTAAAGATTACACGGAGTAACTGCACCACCGCAGCATACTTACAGACTATGTGGTGTATAAATAAAGCTAACAATAATGCATCAATTCAGCAATGCATGAGAAATGTATCTGGTGTAAAGCTGCCAACACACTGTGTCTAAATTGTTCGGACAGAAAATCACGTATAATTCTGCTGATATAGTGACACAAAAACGCAACCAGATTCTTTTCAGACAACAACATGGACACTCAGCTAAGGGTTTGATTTCACCAACGAAAATCTGATTCGACTGCAGTTTCATCACAGCATATAGGTCATACTACAGAAAGGCAATCATTAACATTGTGATTTTTAATTAAAAAAGTTTTCAACTATCTATTGTCCAGAAATAATACTTTTCGCTAAGATAATGATGAATTAACTTACACTAGCGTAACAGAAAAAGGAAATTAAACTGCGATTATTTACCATTAATTTAAATGCAGTCATCACCGATTAAACTCAAGTGGGGCCAAATGGAAAGATAAATAAATACAACATGATTATAAGGGCAGCTGCAGACAAGATATGGACCTCTTCAATTTTAGTTGTGGCTGTATATGTGATAGTTAATTTGCCACGCAGCATTTAACCAGTCTAAGCTGTCATAATCAATTATTGTTACAGACCAAGGACGGGGGCGTAACAAAGGATTTTACGCCTGTCTGTGTCTAAAATTGCCATATCTGGACTGCAGAATGCTGAGCTTTCCTAAATCTGGATAAAAAAGGAAATATTATACTATCAGACAAGACATCAAACAAAAAGTTGGTCTTTAAACACCACAGAGATTCATTTTAAAACTTTTCATACGTTTTACACTAAATTTGATTTGAGGTAGATCTCAAGTATAACCTCATAAATGTTTTTTTTTTTTAGTGTAGCACGACTACAATCTTAGATATATGCCTATAATGTACTGATATTTGAATATTTAAACACAAAAGTATCATATTTGTACTTTATTATTCAGCAGTAGTCAATTTTGATGCAGCTCAGCTTCAGCAAACACTGGAATTCACACCACACTTGCACTCTTTTGAACATTCAACTAATGAGTTATATAAAACCTTTGCGATCAATGCACAGTAGTACATAGGTACCCAATGCATGGAATAAAGCAGAAAAAAATATTTTGACTGAAGTTTTTTCTGCACACCTATATGACTCATTTGAGAGCTTTTTACTGAAAACAGGTCAATTCTCAAAAGTTTACATGTAAAGAGGAGTATACTGTGTACATGACCTTAGTAAAAGTACACAGTATAGTGTAAATAAAATGATTATTTCATTCAAAGGGATATTTACAGGATTTAAGCTTGTGTACTTATTTAATAATATTTATTTTTCATATTTGATCATTTCGGCCCTGTGATGGACACGCGACCCATCCAGGGTGTACCCCGCCCCTCGCACAGTGATTGCTGGACATGGGCACCGGCGACCCCCGTGACCCAAAATGGAAGAAGCGAATAAAAGATAATGGATGGATGGATGGATATGATAATTTCTTAAAGTGCATTTATCACAGTACAGTTACTGCACAGCACGGTTCTAAACATAATCAAGTTTAGCTCATCCAAACAGCCACAACACCTTGTTGTTGCTGAAACGCTGCGGAGAATAGAATTTTTCAGATATTTATGATAACCTACAAACACCTGAAACTGACTCTCACAAAGAGAACTTGGTGAATTTGGGGGTAAATTTTAAGTTAAATGGAAACACACATCTCTGATATAATATGGGGCATAAAATTTTGTCTTTTAGACTTAATACTTATTTAGATAAACTAAAGCAGCAGAAACAGCCTCTCACCATGAGAGAAACTCAACAGAATGAGCGCGCTTCTCTCTCTCTCTGACTCAAGAGTTCGGTCAAGGGCGCAGTTTGCACATGTCGGTACAATGATGACGACACTTCGAACACATTAACATTTAATTCAAAGTTAGATTTTAGATATAAAAGTCCCGAGGAGGTCAGGGATCCGTGCGGAAGGAGGGGGTGGGGGTACCAGTGTATCAGTTCCGGTGTCTCCAATATCTGAAGTGAATGGGTCACGTTCCAACACATGTTTAATTCGGACACATTTAATAATTTATTACATCCTCATCCGTGTCAAGATGGGGTGAGTGGTTCTGTTAGGGTAGCAGGGTCTCCTCCTTGGCTTGATGCAGGTGGACTTTCACCTGCAGCTTCTCTCTGCTGCTCACACCCAGGCTCACTGAGAACCAGACAGCACAACCCGCCCTGCTCTGCTCTGAATGGGTCAAACTCTGAAAGTGGTTCTCTTTATTAGTTGAAAGCAGTGTCAGTTTAATTCCTGTATTATCCGATTGGATGGCTTTAACAAGAAGACCACAACAGAACACACTTTTTTTTTTTTCCTCCTCTTCATTTTTACAGATGACGGAAATCCGTTCTGGCCAAGTTCAAAATGATGGAAATCCATTGCCGTGACGAAGAACTTTAATCCATGCCAATCCATACTCAACCTCTGCTTTCACTCAAAGCATTGTTTTGAGTGTTATGATGTGAATCGATGTTAGCTGTTTTTGTGGAAATGTTCTAGTACCACAGTTAACACTCGTCACAATAAGTTCTGGTATAAGAGGGCTTGACTTCGGAGTGTTTGTGATAATTTCTCTGTTTGCTCTTTATTGATGAGTGAAAGATGTTACCCAGATGGTGTTGACTCATAGCACAATAATCCTGCACACTTGAGACTTGTGACCCCCATTACGCATTTGCATTTTTCATCTCACTTAGTAAAGCCGGGGGTATTAAAATTCAAAGAAAGGTGGTAAATTGGACAAATTTTAAACTCGCACTGAGTTGAGAGTGTGTTGGGTTGAAATTATTTTGAAAACAGACTTTCACTCCCATAAACTCCAAATAAAGGATGTTTGGAAACCTACAATCTGTGTAGTCCAAACAGTAAAGCTGGTTAAGCTGGTGATTTTGTGCAGCTCATACTAATTTAATACAACATGCCGTCTATTTCAAACTACATCCTAAATGTGTGGATGAGAGTAAAATGATCAGTAAATGAATGATGTATGTTTCTTACCTGTTGTCAGATGGCAGCAGTGAAAGCAGAGCCAAAGACGACAGCTTCCTCCTCTCGGGCTGAGTGATGTTGTCCATGCGGTCGACCCACATCTCTATCACACTGCCCAATAACTGGTCCATCTGAAGAGGGAATGAATTATTTGTTTGCTTTATGCATATTTTTTCGATTCTGCTTCTCTTTTTACTCTCTCAAATTCTTTTGTTCACATTTAGTTTGATCTTTTAACTGCTTTGCCTGGTTTTGCCTCTTTGTGAATTTGTGTATGAATTTTAAGTTGATTTACTTTGGTATTTTCTGTCCTTCCTGATTTTTTTCTGTTTGTATTTTAGTTCTCTATCTATAGTACAGGCGCTGCATAGTAATTTATTAATAGAAAAGTGAAAAAGAAAAAAGACAAGAAAGAGAAAAAAAAACGTTTTGAAACACAAGGAAACAAAGAATCAGCAAAAAGCGCACTCACTTTATGGTATGTTCATGAATTATTTTTTTAATCTCTTGAAATATGTTTCTATTGGGTTAAAAAAGTCAGCAAAAATAGAATTTTATGCTTTTCATTGTACTTCCTGTTTTGTATTTTATAAAACAATCTTACTATGATACACATCTTTATGTTTGAGACTAACGTCGCAATGGGCAAATTACAGTAAGCAGTGATGCTTTCTAAGATCAAGTAAAGTAAAGATGGCAACATCTGATTTTCAGAGTGGAGGAGGCAGAGTCAAGATTTAAAGGCCTGAAAATGTTCCCCCTTTGTAACTCTCTGGCTCATTACTTTCAGCCTCGATCAGAATGACTCCTTTTTAACAGCCACTTTGTCTCTCGGAGACATGCAAAGAAATTGGTGCTGAGGCGACAGAAATGAAGGGCGCACATCAAGCCTCACCTCCTGGTTGCATTCAGGAGCCATTTGTGTGAGCAGAGAGGAGAAGAAGCTGGAATTCTGGAGCAGCACTCGACCCATGATGCCAAGGTAGGTGGACATCACCACAGGATATCGCTGTACAACACAATCACACAATCTGATATACAAACCGTTTGGTTTTGCATAACCCTTCAAAATAACAGGTCATTAAGTTTGATAAGGAAACATGAAATAGGGCTTTTGACACAGCAAAATCCTACAAAGGTCGCCTATGCCCTCTAACTTCTCTGAGTGATTATGCCACTTTACATTTAACTTACTTCAGAAAAGTACAAAGCAGAACAGTGCATGGTTAAACCAGACTAAGGAAACTCTCAAGTATGGTTAAAATGTAATACTATGCACCACATATACAAAGTAAAGTTACCCAACTGATTTGTTTTTCTTACTGGATATAACTCTGATTCATGTGTGCAAGAGGTAACGCTCACCTCACCGTCCACTATGCCTCGGAGGACAGCTGGCAGAAGGGGCTGAAACATGTGAGCTCCCAGTATGGGGCTAACCTTTAAAGCTATTTCAACCACCTGCAGAGACACAAGGAGATGGAGGAGGGAGGACACTCATGAAATATAGCAAAGAGAAAGAGACAGGAGAAACAAGCACAAAGGTCAATCACTGGACAGTTTAAATAAAGTAAATTTTACCAGAACATTGGGCATTTATTAAAAATCTCACCTACATTAAGTTGGAAGCATGACTGGCCATTTTCGTTTTACATGCACGTTTTATGTGCTCTGTTAAACATAAAGTCAAAGTGAGTCTAAAATCCAGCTAAATACTTTAAGAAGAACCCCCGGGCCTTTCCTTGTATAAAAAAAACTAAATAATTTTATGTCAGTGGTCATATTTCAGCACTGTTGCAACAAACCTATGACTCCATCTGTCTACGTGCCAGATGACCAGAAACCAAAAATATCTTATCCAGTTTATCCAAGATTAGACCACACTGTAAATCATGATGACATGAACACAATACTGTGACAGAGTACCATAGATGAAAGGCTTTTTCTCAGTTGGTACCAACTCCCAAAGCTCAGTGCTGCAATCTTGGCTCAGAGGCTGGCAACATCAATGGGGCTACAAGATCCAAGTTAATAATCTTTGATAGTCCAAGTTTCAAATGATACTAAAATAAAATGTAACAAACAAATAATATATAAGGTGGTTTCAGTCCTGTATGCCGAAAGAGATAAGTATCAATGGGACATTTTAAAGTCTGGTCCCAGTGATTGGTTGAACAACCAGCCATTTATATCAATTCGTCAAAGAAATGCATACTAATTACTCTGATCCTTCTGTTGTCAGGGTGCCCATGTGCTATGTAGACAGTATCATTTACTGGCTCTCCTGTCCCCAGACTAAAGAATTAGCTGAAGCCAGATGTTCAAGAACGCCAGCAGGCTTAAAGTTGCCTAAAGCGCACAGTTGAGCTTTTCAAACAGCACATAGGATACAAAAAGACAAATATTGGATCACCAGTCTAAGAGGATACTTATTCAACTGTTTTATTCTATATCAAAAAGAAAAAAAAAAGTATATAATCTCTTTTTCATACATTTAAATGGTTCATAATATTAGTGCAATTAGTAATATTAGTCTTCAAATTATAGAGCAAATTACAATAAAATAAATAAAAACACCTCAATTATAAAAAGAAATAGGACATTTCTACAAAAAAAAAACCTGTATTTTTGTTAGTCATGTTGTGGTCACACTTCCTGACAGCTCACAGCTCTAAGGGCTGCAGAAACACTATTTACTGCAAAACTCATGATCATATTTTGACTAATGTGTTTAAGATATGCAAAATACAATGTGATCTACAGCTGTCATTCCTAACCCGAACCCGGAGCCCGGCCCGACCCAGATTAGGGCTGGGCCGGGCCATAATAATGTGCTTACTGTATGTGTGGGCTGGGCTGGTGTCTGGCTTTTGATTGTGTCAGCGGACACGCACGGCTGACGATCCAATTATATGGCAACATATCTTGCCAAACATTCACCAGCTGCACGTGGCCATTTGACTGCACGCTGACCGGCCTTGAAAGACGTAAAAATAAGTTCAGTTAAGCTTCAGATGGGACTACTGCCAGCAGTGCCAGGTAGTGATCCATCAAAGCCCAAATGACGTTCATTCAGTCGCTGTACTCAGCGGACGTGAGCGGCAGATGACCCAAACAGGTGAGATCCCAAAATATCTGACATGTCAGAGCAGGGTCCGTGTCTGAATTATGCAGAATGCAAGCAGAAGCAGTGATTTAATGCATTTCGATGGTCATGAAAGGACAACCACCCCCTCAGCTCCGATCTTCTGCCCCCTTACTCAGCCGCACGTGTCCGCCCACCGTTAATAACTATATAAGGAGTCAAAGTTTAATTAAAAATGTCGGGAGTTTTTTCGGGTTCGGACCTGTAATTACTGTTAATTCATCGGGTCGGGTGGGGTTCGGAAATGATGGCTACAGGCTGGGGCCGGGTCTAATGTGATCCCACCACGAGTGTGTGATTTGATAACGTATCTGCATTGAACCAGGAATAAAGAAGTTTTTTTTATTTCAATCTTATAAGAAATTAAAGAGAAACACATTTTTAAAAATCTGGTTATTCTGAAAGTTAATTTCTAAAGTTTAAAATGTTTACTGTAAACAGCCTTGCTGATGTCTCCTCAGATTTTCTCAGATAAAGGAAGAGCTCTTTGATGTACCCTATGTGTAACACTTCTGAAATATCAAGGCTGCTCTTGACAGCTTAGGTCAGAGGCAGTGCTGACTGTGTGTTCCGCATATTGTTGCTTTTTATCTGAGCACCCCCTCTTCATCTGGACAGACAAAACAAGCAAGTCACAGAAGTGGAACTTAAAAAGAAAAAAATGGGAATTAGTCCTTGAAAATAAAAAGATGAAATCAAGTTATTTGCAATGTTGTACTCCATAAAGAGTTTGATTTGACTTGAAAGTGGTCAGGAGGTTGAGTACCTTAAGGACTTGGACCTGCCCTTCATTTGTGATGTCCTTTAGCAGATCACAAAAGGATCGACACAATGATTCACCATAATTCTGTAAAAATATTAATGAAATTAAAAGTATGGAACAATTAAACCTGCAATAGAATATGAGTGTGTAACTCTCACCTGCAGGAATTCGGAGGCAGACAGGTAAATGTAGGCATTAACAATCTGAAAACAGGTACGGAGATTCTCGGAGCTCAACTCTGAAACAAACATTTGAACATCACACAATGAACGTTGCAAGCTTGAAAAAAGTGTTTTAATTGTTTGACAAAAATGGAGTGAAGTACATAAAAAAAAAAATGCTTTAAAAAAAAAAAGTTTAAAATGTTTTGGTAACCCCTGAATTGTCATTCTTCTTACTGTTTTTTTTTTTTTTTTGTAAATTAAAAAAAGCTTTATTAAAATGTAAATTTTAAAATTTGAATAAATATATTAAACATGGAAAATCATGGGCAGTTTTCAGAAAAATAAATGGTGGGAAAAAAAAATACTGCCGTGTGAAGTTTTTAATCAGTTTAGAACAAACAAGAAAGTGATGCAACAAATGAACATTTGCAGCAACGGCTTCACAAGCTGAGAAGAAAGTTCAAGTGGCTCTTTTGCTGCTAAAATGAAAAGAGGTTGTGAGAACCCTTTAAAAAGAAGTGCATTTAAATTATTAAGCATGCTCTAAGATCATTATCCTGGCTTTTTAATTTCTTCTGCTTTGTCTCCGTCTTTCCTTTAGAGGTCTGTTGCCTAAATTAATGTTAACACAGAGTGAAGGCCCGCAGATTAGTGCTGGATGGGACATGGATGTACTCTGAGTCGAATATCTGTGAAGTATTTAAACACATCCTGACACTACAAAGACTCACAAAAGTACAGACTCAAAGGTGATTAGTTATAATGCAAAATTCAAATAGGATTAACAACAATAACAAATAGAAAACTCAAGAAGACAGGAGTCTCTTGTTAAATCATACCACAAGCAGTTAGGACTACAGAGGCCCTGAAGTTTAAATGAACAACATTTGAAAAAAATGGAATTACATTTCAGAAAATGAAATTACATTTGAAAAACACACACAAAAAAAAAAAAACGGAATTACATAAAGCCAAACAGAAAGTGGCCAAACCGAAAGTGGTGGAAAAAACGGACATGGTGGAAAACTGGAAGTGGCCAAACCGGAAGTGGTGAGGGGGGCAGAATTACATTTCAAAAAAACAAAATTACATTAAGCCAAACAGGAAATGGCCAAACCAAAAGTGGTGACCAACTGGAAATAGTGAAAACCCGGAAGTAATGAGGGGGTGCGGAATTACATAAAAAAAAAAAAAATAATAATTAAGCCAAACTGGAAAGTGGCCAAAAAATGGAAGTGGCCAGACTGGAATTGGTGAGAGGGGGTGCAGAATTACATTTCAAAAAAGGAAATTACAAATTTCAGTTAAATATCTTTTTTTATTTTTTCATATGTTTTGCTACTTCTCTGTTCCAAATGTTTCTAAAATGTAAATTTTATCTGTATAATATGCCAAATTGTTTGTGCAAATGTTGACCTGAGGAGGGCCACTTCCGGTTTGGCTTCATGTAATTGTGTGTTTTGAAATGTAATTCTGTTTATTCAAATGTTTGTTTAAACCTCAGGGCCACCATATAGGACAGTTCATCATTATAAAAAGGCCATACACTCAATCAAGAGTAGCCTAAAAAACAACCACAAATCACTAAAAACATTTTGTAGGAATCTAGTAATGCATCGAGATGTAAAATGCCGTACACAGTTACACGTGGGATGATGGTGTGCAGAAACGTGACTTCTATGCACCAGTCTAAGACCATTGTGGTACTACGGCTCTACAGTAAATGTCAATTCACTCTTGAACCATCAGTTGTGTAATAATCACAAGTGGATTCTCAGAGAGTTGTTGCTCAAAAATAATATGTGATGTTATATACTGTACAGAGAGTGCACTTAAAATGCTCACATGTAAAAACTGGTGTTGGAGATGAGGAAACACAGCTTTAGTGAACTTGTCAAGTCATTACAGAAATTTGCCAGGCTAAAAATAAACATTTTATTTTAGTCCCTTAAACAAGTGCAATGAATAAGGGGAAATACTGAAAAACACCAAAAAAAAGAGTAAAGTAAGGGCCACTTTAGAAATACGGAACATAGAGAGGATATACATTTTAATCAAATTAGCAGTAAGAAGTGACCTAAATAATAAAAAAATAAAAAAAAAAAAAGTCTAAACATTGAAATGCACTTAAACATGTACAATAAAACAATTTCAAGTTATCAGATAGAGGTCCAACAGAGCTTAATACCTACAACTTTCAACTTACTTTAGTCAAAATGTTCACAAAGACGCGAGTTAAGAAAGAAATGAGACATCGCTGAAAATAACTGATGTTAAGAAAGAAGGATAAAGAGAAACTGACACCTTCATTCTGACACAACAGATACAAAAACCACTCCTTACAGAATCTGCACCTACAACTAGGACATCTACATGAATAGTTGTAAAGTAATAAAAGCTGACAGGAGGCAATTATAATAAACAAAAAAAATTGCTGCATTCATAAAAGCTGATGGTGTAGCCAACACTGCACTCTGATAAAAAATAGTATTGGCATACACACACGCACGCACACTGTTGGAGTCAGCCTCCCCACCATCACAGACATCTACACCTCGAGATGCAGGAAGAGGACCACCTGCATCATGAAGGACCCCACTCATCCAGCACACACACTTTTTGCCCTGCTCCTCTCAGGAAGGAGGTTAAGGAGCATTGAGTGTAGAACCACTACACTGAGGAACAGCTTCTACCCTGAGGCTGTTAGACTCATGAATCTCTAACTAGAATAATCACTGTGAAAAAATCCCATCATGTTACTTCTGATCTGTTTCATGTTACTGTGTTCATTCGTACTCATCTACTCACACAGACTCATGTTTGTGCTGCTGTTCAGCATATTGTTTTGTACTACTAGTGCTTAAGGCATTTTTAGTTAACATTTTTCTTAGCTCATATCTTAGATCTTCTTATTGTTTTTCTTTTACATATTAATACTTTTCTTGGATGTAACTGGGACACTGTGTGCACAATTTCGTTCCACCACATGTACCACATGTGGTGTGTATGACAAATGAAGAAACTCTGACTCTGACACACACACACACACACACATACATATATAAGTTTGTGTTTCTATTTTTACAGGGACTTTGGATTCACTTCTATTAATTTTTCATTAATTTCTATAGCCTAACCCTGACCCTTACCCTAAACCTAACCATTACTATTACATACCTAACCCATCCTCAATTCACACCTTAGTCCTAAACCTAACCCCTAACCCACCAATGGCACTTCTTCTTATGAGGCCCAAGCTTTGGGCCCCATAAGAAGCAGTTGGTCCTCACAATGTAGTATAAGTTGGAAAAATGGGCAAAGACACACAATTTCAGGACCCACAAAAACATAATCAATATACCATTAATTTCATAAATAACAAGATACTTTGAAAGGGTTAAAAAATAACTATTATGTATTTTTTTTATTTTATTTTTTTATAAAATACATAAATGTAAAATAAAAGCTAAAACACTACCTGGAAGGGAAAAACAGAAAAAGGTCACAAAGCTTTTTATTTAATAAAAACTAGATGCTCTGGGGTAATTTTTTAATAAGTTGGAACTTAAGGGAACAGAGTTCATTGGTATTTTCATCCAAATGACGCATCACTTCCCAAACTTTAGAACAAACTCTGAATACGCGAATGGTACATCATATTCACTTATAAAGGGAAGACCACCACTCGGTGGTGAGCAGTGATTGTGGAGCCCACTGTGACTACGCTAGTTCCTACAGGTGACATTAATGTTGACGTTCACCATATGCTTTCTCAAGCATCTGTCAGGCATAATAAAGTAATGGGGATAATGTATGCAACCATCTGCTATGTGGTCAAGTATGCAATGGATTCCAGGGTCTATTTAGTCAGCACATCAGCCTGTATGAATATTCAACACTACACACATTGTATAGAGCCAAATTAGGGTAAACACAAGCAGTGTGCCAGCGCACAAAATGAGCACAATGATGGATTTAAAAATCCAATAAGCAACTGTGCAAACATTTGAGCAAGCAGAAAAGTTAGAGTAACTTCAAATGAGCAGTAAATCTATCAATGTACAGTGTCATTTTCACAACAAAACTTTACGACTTCAGTATATGTACATGATGGGGCATTTTAAAGTGAGAAAAAAATGACAGTTTCAAAATATTAATTTGTTGTCCTTGGTCCTATTTATTAACAAAAAGTGTGTTTAAACTGTTAAAAGTGTTCCAACACAGTCATATAGGGTCTGTTAAGACCCTGTAATTTAGATCTGTTTTGGGTGATCCAAATGCAAGTGGTCAGCTCTGACTGAGTGTTCACACCTGGTGGTTAATGCGCACCCTACAAACACTTTTGTGAACAGATGTCAATTAGCCGCTCTGTACGCAAATAAATACACACCAGCTACGTCACACACAGCTGTCAGGGGAAAAAACAGCAGGTTTGCTGATGTTTCTGTAAATATTACAATATTACAAACATCTGATTTATATTATTATTTTGACATTAACACTGGTTAGAATTGTAAGTCAAATTTTTGTTGCATTTTCAGTTGATAAGCTTAATCATCATAACAGACAAAAAGAAAAGCATACAATCAATGATTAGTGACTTTACAGAGCTCTGTGTCAAAACAGACCACAAAATTTAACCTGTAAAAATAAATAAATTAAATAAATTAAAAATAGCCAAACTGTGCACTGACTGCTGTCAGCTGTTTTACACAGCTTCACTAGGAACACAACATCAGTGCTGTGTTTGATTAGTTCCGTTCAATGTGACGTCATGTTGCTCAGACTGTTGTCCTGTGACAGACACAGCACATTAAAAGACCAGTACAATCAGTTCTAAAACAATAGAAACAAACAGACAAGAAACTCACCACACTGAGTTTTGGTAATCCATTCTGATTATTAAAGTCCAACAAAACAAACATTTTCATTAAGAAGGATTTGATCAACAGTTCACCTAAGCTGAAAAAAAAAAAAAACTACCAAAACATGTTTGTGTCAGTTCAGCAGGAGGTCCTACAACTTAGCTCAGGATTGAGTTTAGATCATAGACATATCAAAATACTAGGCCAAGTATCATTAATGGAAACTGAAGCCATCAGGAACTGTTTGAAGTTGCCATGTTGTATTTTTGGGACTCGTGTCTGTACACTATTGATGTAAGGCCTTTAGCTTGGGTACTACCCCATGGTGTCACAGAGGCTTTCGCTTATTCATTCAACCTTTATTTATACAGGTTAGTCTCATTGAGCAACGGAAACTCATTTACAAGAGAGACCCGTTTTAAAAAAAGAACACAGATGACAACAGCAGGCAATCATAAAAAAAACAACATATAAAATGAAAAGTAAATAGAAGAAATTATATAAAAACGAAACAAAAACAGAGACGAAACGTTTCTACATTTTTTTGTTGTTTTGCTTTGTTTTGTTTTTTTTTTGAATGTCCAGAGGACCAGATTTAACTTTTTTAGATTTTTCTACCTGGATTATTGAGCATGCATCAGGAAAAACATTTACATTATAAACCGGTGTAAAATACTAAAAACAGGAACATGTCTGCGTTGGTTTTGACCATGAACTTAGCAGTTGTTTAAAATCCCTTAGAGAGGTCAAGGTCGAGAGCTTCAGATCTTTTTGCAAGGTGTTACAGGTTACAGGAGCAGAGTAAGATAAGGCCCTTTTGCCAAGTTTGGTCCACACTGCAAGTAGTTGTGTCCTGAGAGTGCAAACTGTAGCTGTATTCATGGAGTGACATATAGGAGGAGATATATGAAGGCAACAGACCAAGAAGTGATTTAAAAATGAAAATGTACTTGTGTGAGAGTCTGCGTGAAGTTAATGATGACCAACTGACCAATGAATACAGGGTGCAATGATGGGTATGGTAATTACAGCCAGTTATGAATCTTAGTGCACCATGATAGACAGCATCCAACATCTGCAAGGTGCTTGCAGGAGCATTCATGTAAATAATTTCACCATAGTCAATGGAGGGAAGGAATGTAGCAGTTACAAGGTGTTTCCTAGTGTTCAGAGTTAGACAGGAGCTATTTCTAAAAAAGAAACCCAGTTTTACTTTCAATTTCTTTACCAAGTTTTCACGAGGTTTAAAAGAGAGAAGTGAATTAACCAAAATACCCAAGTATTTATAAGAATTGACAAACTCAATAGAGACACCATTCATAGATAAGATAGAAGGAAGAACTGCTGGTACTGCCTTCCTGTTTGAAAACAACATCCCTTTGGTTTTGTCAGAATTTAGCACCAGTATGAGATGCAACAAATCTGACTGGATGATGTTGAAAGGAGACTGGAAAACCTTAGCAACTGTTCTAGCTTGACAATAAACTACTGTGTCATCAGCATAGAAGAACATGAATTTAATTTAAGAATTTACATTTTACGCATGAAATATCAGTAACTAATTACAGCTAAACATATTGGAAAAAATTACTGGTAATAATTGAACACACAGCAGCAATGAAGGCACTATGTCAATCAACAAGAGGCATAACCGGAAACAAACAATCTGAGGTATATTTTTTAAAATGTAATTTTACCAACAGCAATGTTCCAATTGCTTACATGGTGGGGGCAGAATTGAAAACTTGTAGTGGAACCATCTGACAGGAAAGCTGGTCAAGTTCTAGCTTCAAATTCCAGGTCAATTTCAGAGGTTTATATTCATATATCGTCTTTAGTTTGAACTGCAAAGCATTTGCAAATAAATAGGGTCCAGACCAGGTCCTAATTAAGACATTTTCAATATGCATCCAAGTCATTCAGACCTGTGTTTAGCACTATTAGAGTGCAATCAAATTTCTCAAGATGGAATTTAGTGACAAGTCTGATAAGCCACATAAGCCTACTGGAAAGTGTGTTGTAGTAACACTGTGCATGTTTGGAATCCCTGTCCCAAATGTATTAACACAGCTGGCATAGGCTAACTTGTATAATACAGCTGTACACCAAAAATAATATAAATTCAGCAACAGCACATTTGATTTCTAAGCAGGCCTGTCCCTCACTTCATTAAAAATGTGTAAAAAATATTTGGAAGATGAATTTCCTGAAGAAAAATTGCTCAAGCAAAACTGATTAAATTAGATAAACTGCAAGTTCACAGCAACAGGGATATTAAACCTCTGGTGGCTTTCAGTCTAGAATGAGATAAGTGAACTGCTTTCACAGAAACCCACCAGCGACAGCACCATCGACTCCTCTGATATTGCTTTGAGCTGAGATGCCACTTTTAACTCCCCAAAGGCTTAGATTGGCACAACTATGGAATGGGGCATTTTTTGAGTGAGTTAAGAATCACTATCTCTGCCACAGTAAAATGACTACTCTGTTTAAATGGTAAAGAAACAAACTTGTTGGACTAAAAATTTAATAAAAGGGCACATGTAGGTAGAATTATAACCCTGGGATGATTAACTCAGCAATAAATCCTTGAACTGTCTTGATGCATGCTCAATAAACCAGGTAGATAAAGATAACAAGTTTGCGTCAGGTCCTCTGGAAGGATTCTTCTTTGCTGAAACGTTTCGTCTTTTATCCAAAATACTTCTTCAGTCTATAATTTAAATTTGATTTTTACCTTAAACAGACCACCTCCACTGCCTCATCAACAGGAATGCACGTAAAAAGTGATGTGACATTAAGAGATAATTATTTCAACAGTCTACAAGGTGACATCCCTCACTTTATCCACAAGTTCATGGTGTTCTGTATGTGATGCTATACAATACGATACTGTTTGAAAATATCTGGCATCTCTACTCATCCCTTTAGTTGGCAGCTCAGAACATCGTCACAAGGACAAAAGGAAGGTGGATGTACAGTGGCTAAAAAAAGTATTTCTGTTGTTGTTTGACTCTCTAATACAACAGCCTAAATAATGCCAGTCTTTTCATAACTGCCAAGAAATTACTGTCAAGAAACGGTGATGTTTAAATACTATGTACAGTGAGGAAAATAAGTATTTGAACACCCTGCGACTTTGCACGTTCTCCCACGTAGAAATCATGGAGGGGTCTGAAATTTTCATCTTTGGTGCATGTCCACTGTGAGAGACGTAATCTAAAACAAAACCATTCGGAAATCACAATGTATGATTTTTTAATAATTTATTTGTGTGTTACTGCTGCAAATAAGTATTTGAACACCTGCCAATCAGCAACAATTCTGGCCCTCTAAGACCTGTTAGTCCGCCTCTAAAAAATCCACGTCCACTCCACTTATTATTCTAAATTAGAAGTGCCTGTTTGAGGTTGTTAGCTGCATAAAGACACCTGTCCACCCCACACAATCAGGAAGACTCCAACTACTAACATGGCTAAGACCAAAGAGCTGTCCAAAGACACCAGAAACAAAATTGTAGACCTCCACAAGGCTGGAAAGGTCTATGGGGCAATTGCCAAGCAGCTTGGTGAAAAAAGATCAACTGTTGGAACAATTATTAGAAAATGGAAGAAGCTAAACGTGACTGTCAATCTCCCTCGGACTGGGGCTCCATGCAAGATCTCACCTCGTGGCGTATCAATGATCCTAAGAAAGGTGAGGAATCAGCCCAGAACTACACGGGAGGAGCTGGTCCATGACCTGAAGAGAGCTGGCACCATTGTTTCCAAGGTTACTGTGGGTAATACACTAAGACGTCATAGTTTAAAACCATGCATGGCACGGAAGGTTCCCCTGGTTAAACCAGCACACGTCCAGGCCCATCTGAAGTTTGCCCATGACCATTTGGATGATCCAGAGGAGTCATGGGAGAAAGTGATGTCATCAGATGAGACCAAAATAGAACTTGTTGGTCTTAATTTCACTCTCCATGGGGAACAACCTCCTTCCCTCAGTTAGAGCATTGAAGATGGGTCGTGGCTGGGTCTTCCAACATGACAATGACCCGAAACACGCAGACAGTACCAAATATTAACATTGATTTTCACAGGTGTTCAAATACTTATTTGCAGCAGTAACACACAAATAAATTATTAAAAATTCATACATTGTGATTTCTGGATTTATTTTTAGATTATGTCTCTCACAGTGGACACCTAAGATGAAAATTTCAGATTTCTAAGTGGGAGAACTTGCAAAGTCGCAGGGTGTTCAAATACGTATTTTCCTCATTTTAGATATGTAGATACAATAAAGTTTACCCTGGTTCAAATCCCATGTTTTTTTTTTCTAAGAACCAAATATGGCCAATAGGCTAGCCAATTAAACCAAAGAAATAAAAAATACAAACAGGTTTAAATAAGAATAGGCCCTTTTAGTACAAAACCATATAGACGCTGTTAAACTGACACCAAGGTGGCATAAAATAAAATAATCACCTCTTCTAAACAAAAGCACACAGACACTTTCATAACCAAACAGCCAAAACAACAGCTGTCGAGGTACTGATTTAGTTTCAGTAAGGACATAATTCATAGAGCTGGGCATATGCTCCTAAATTTGCTTTGTTTTTCAACATTAACTAGAAAATGAGCCTCACAAATGACTGATAACAGCCCATGAAGTATGTCTGATGTTAGATGGGGACCACAGCTACAGCTCTAAACTTTAAAACAAATTTCTGCTTCAACAGTATAATGTGAACGACAAAACTGAGAAAAATAAAGAGATTAAAGTAAAGCAGAAACAAAATCTCCAGATTTGTGTGTATTTGTTGTTATTTTTCAGCCGACATACATGTCAGAACTCTAGATTATGTTAAATGGCTTAAAATGCATTCAGCTAAAAATATGTTTATAATGACCCTATGACTGAGTTTTTATAACATAATGTGGATGATGTCCTTAAACAGGATATACTGCATGGTATTTTCTACTTAGGTTATCTCAAGATGTACTTACAGAACAAACAACAGAAAAGAATGGTGGGATTTTTTAACTGGAAAGTGTGTAAAGCACTTTTATTTCAGACTTTTTATTTATTTATTTCAGCGACTGAAATTAAAAAAAGACGTCATGCAACTGTAAAAACAAACTAGGACAGACTTCAATGTGCACGAAGGAAAACACGTTAAAAAGGGGCCAACAGAAGCGTGCACCACAGCTCAAAAATAAGTAAGAAATGCACGTGGTGTTGGGACTGACTTTAGTCTTCAATAAGTCATGTATGTGTACTATTGCATGAAAGAAGGAATGAAAAAACAAAACCCAGTATTGCAGATAGGCTCTGCACACATGAACGGACAGCAACATTAAGAAGGCTACAAATTTACAGTAGTGTGCCCCCTCAAATAATAAAAATAAAAATAAAAACACACATCTTGAACCTGCATTTGCAATTTAAAGAAACAGCAGTTCAAAGATTAATGAAGCAAAAGGATGTCAGAGATTTCAGGCCTACAACAATAAGTACAAGTCACTGCAACCTTTAATTCCACCTTTAATAAATACAATTCAAAAAGTATTTAATAGATATAACAATAGGTTCACTGCGTTAAATATGATCTAATACATCTAATTTCTGATAGCTATGATCAAAGTCATCTATTACAGTTGAGAGGCCTGAAACAAAAAGTTGTCTTCTAATGAGGTTGTCTAGATTGATCCATGAAGCACATCAGCTGGGCACTTAGCTGTGGGAGATTTAGCATGCCTTTAGTGGAGATACATGAATGAGCTACAAGTACAACTCTTGGCTGTACCAATTATCGCTAATGAATAAAAGGATGAGAAAGCAAAGTTTTGCCGTTTCATTTTGTAAATGCTTAAAATCCACCTCGATGTGGTGTTTTAGTTCATGTTTATACCGTCTTACTGTAAAATGTACGGAGACAGGCTGCGTTCACTTGATTACCTTTAAGGTACATTTCTTAACGTTAACTAGATTAATCATTTTACAAGTTCAAGTATCTTTATTGTGATTTGCATCATATGTGGTGCATGAGGTGGAACAAAATTATGTACTCAAGTTACACCCAAAAATAGCAAAAATATAAAGTATAAAAAAAAAACAGTACTGTATAAGGATCTAAGATATACAGTAAGATATACGCTAAACAAACTCCAAACGGTATGCTGAAAGATCTAAGATGTACACTAAACACTAATAATGTAAAACAATATGGTGTAACAACAGCAGTCTGAACAAGAGTCTGTGGTGAGCAGATGGGTTCGAATGAAAAAAGCAGCATGAGATAATCAGCAGCATGAGATAATCAGCAGCATGAGATCAGCAGCATGGACAATTCAATTCAAATCAGTTTATTTATATAGCGCTAAGTCACGACAGAATTCGTCTCAGGGCACTGAACACAAACATTCATACTGTATATACAAAATAATAAGTTAACACTATTTATATGAGGAGCAGACTGCTTTGAATTTAACTCCATCGCAGAACTTTCATGTTGCGCAAGCATGAAAGCAACAGTGGAAAGAAAAAACTCCCTCGTGAGGATAATCAGCAGCACAGATAAGTCACATATCACCAATTAAAGTGGCATTAGAGTGATCTTTTTTTAATCTTACAGTGATTATCCTGGTTAAGGATTTATGAGTCTAACAGCTTCAGGGTAGAAGCTGTTCCTCAGTCTAGTGGTTCTACCCTTAATGCTCTGCAACCTCCTGCCTGAGGGGAGCGGGGCAAAAAGTGTGTGTACTTGAGAGTGCTTTAACTTTTATAATTTTTATACTACCTTTATTTAAAATAATAAAAGCAATTTTGATTACAATATGGTAAGGACAAGCTTGTGGACTTCTGGATATTTTAAGACATTTTTACTTTTATCAGCCAATTTGTTGACTAAAACAATCGAATCAAGTAACAGGCAAACCCTGAAATTATTTAAAGAAGCATTATTTTTAAGAGGCTTCAAGTCTAAAGTCAACACAAAGACAAATATTTTCATCATTTTTTTTTACTTTCTTAACCAATAAAAGACCAGAAGTTTTGTAACAGTCACTCAGTCTTGCAATAATTTTGTTAATCATTTATAAACTGCCCGTTTCAAAAACCTTTGCCAGTTCATTAGGTAGATTGCTTCTCTTTGCCTAGACGGTGTTTGCAGTGAAACAGAAGTGTTAAAATAGCATGGCATGAAAATAAACGAGCACTCGAACTCTATCATGTGCTTGCACTAATCGGTGTTATTCCTACTTACTTCCTGTCAGCACAAGTCAGTGCACCACATAAACAACAGAAACGTGTCCGAGTACAAAGTGTAGTGACAGTGATACAGAGTGTTGACTTAGTTTAACAATTTAGCTGCAGCAAAGCTCCTGACATACTAATCAGGGAATTTGCTGCGGCAGTTTAGCGGTGATGGAACAGGGCTCATTATCAGACAAACCAGGCCACATACCTGGCATGCCTCAACATCCTCCTGAGCCTAACTCTCAACGGCCTACATCCTTCCACTCCTCTCTATGAAACAAAAATTGAACAACTGGTCTCTCAAATAAAAAGCAGCCAAAGAGGATAAGTGACTAAAGATTGGCAAAAAAATATATATATTTTTTAAAGATTGTTGTTTTTTTCCTAAATTTTTCCCTCTCAATATATGTAAATAAATGCAAAAAGATTGCGTAACAAACCTCGCTTTTCTTTTTCACGTTGCTAAAAAGATTCATGTGAAAACCAGGTGCTAATTTGTTCTGACCTGAGACCAGACCTTCCAGCTATTATCTTTTATCACAGCAGCTCTGAATACTCCATCAAAGAATCGCAGTGACAAGCTAATAGCATTCAAGGCTATTATTGCGTTTTAAATGTGCTAAAGTAACTAGAAGAATATAATGTATTCCAAGTGGGATAAAACGCGTATAAAAAGGCAGCAAAGCGTAAAAAAATGTCCTGACAATAAGGTATAACTTTAAGGGGGGCGTATAATGAAAAGTATAACTTTTTGTGCTCTAAAGATTACATTTTAGTCTGACGACACAAGGGCTGAGGATGTGCCGGCCTTTTTATTGAATGAGCTTTGCATTTACAGCAGATTGATCCAGTCTCCTCATCTTTATCTTCATCCAACTTCAACTTCAAATGATGCTGCAATCACTGTATCTAGGTATTGGGAATTCAAAACGTGTTTGCTTTTGCTTTTTGCCTTGCCTTAAAGTCTAATCAGAAGTTATATGCTTGTAATAATGAAGCAGATCTACATTTAAAGATACTTCTCAACTCTTTACTTTCTCTGGGATGAACGGTACCTGGATATAAATGTTAAGTGAAGGGGTTCATAAATCTCCACTATAAAAAAAATGGGAATTCAGCCATAAAGAAGCAACTGTCTTTTCTTTTTTTACTCAGTTGTAGAATGTCTGTTGTGTTTTTTGGAGACATCGTTCAACTAGGAGTTTCATCACGACATACACGCCCAATGCACAGTCTTTGCGATCATAAAGTTCTGGGCTGTACATCAACAATAAGTCAACCACAAAAGAACCTGAAAGACTCATACACATCACAAAATTACACATCACACCCGCCTCACTGTTACGCACATACTGAAACCACAGACCAAAAAAAATAATCCATACTAGAGTATACAATATTAAAACTCTTTACAATTTTCTAATTTTCTGAGACACTGAATTTTAGTTTTGCATTAATTGTAAGCCATATTCATCAAAATTACAAGAAATTAAGGCTTGAAATATCACATATTGTGTAAAAAATCTATATAATTAGTTTCAATTCCAGAAATGATTGACAAAAAATTTGAACTTTTTCACAGTATTCTAATCTTTTAGATGCACCTGTGAGTTAACTAAAAACGGCAAATGTGAAACAAACGTTGACTGCAGAAATGTCCTCGAAGTGACTTTGCAGTCTATACATTAATCCAACCCAGATTCTGTTTCCATTTGTCACTCCTTTAAACCTACAACATTTTATCACTTCATGCATTTGACCTTCAAATTTCTCTGCTCTCCAACTAATACAACAATCTGTCACTTCTCCCTCACTCCATCATCAGGGACATCATCATCTAGTACTGTAGCGGTTGATTAGTGTCCTCCAAAAAAAGCTGAAAAATCTTCATCAGTCATGGAGATACAGGCAATTGCACCTCAAGTTCGTCAAACCTTTGGAAATCTTCCAATAAGATTTGCAATATCAGTCAGACTTTATTTTAGTTTTCCAAAACCTCTGCCATCTTCACAGGCAGAAGAAGATTAATTTTCAAACTATTTCAGAGTTTCTGTTTGCAATCATTCTGTTATCCCTTCTTCCCACGCAGCTTCAGCTTTCTCACAATTTTATTCAAAAGGCCTCTCGGTTACGATCAGTTTTGTCCCCTTCCAGCCTCCCATGTGTAATTTTCTGTTATTGTGTCGAAAATTTAATCTGACTAAAGGTGACGCTTTGCACAAAATAAATAAAGACAGATTGAATAAACAGTTCAATGTTTATTTCTGTTCAGCTGAAGATAAGGGACTCTTATCTTTTATCCATTCATGTCCAAGCTCAGTACAACCTCTCCTTTTTCGCACCATCGCTCTTTTAATTCGTTTCCACCTAGCAGCTCCTTGGTATGTTTCATTCAACTCTCCGTCTTCTTGATCCTCTGTAATTCCCTCCTCCCCCATCACTCCAATCTGTGACTGTCTTCCTCTGTTCTTTGATTTTGTGCTTGTGATTTTGTGATTCCTTATCCATACAATAAGTGATCCTACGCACCAGCAATTCCAGTTATACCACACAAGTGGCCATATTATCCCGAGTTACCTGTTATGTGCAGATACTAAATACGTACTGCCTCTCATAACACTGAAGGCCAAACACACACACACACACACACCAGCATGTGAGGGGTCCCAATGCTCTGAGCTGTGATAAATCATCAAGCAAACAGCTCAAACTGCAAGCCTTCATGGCTGCCAACAGTCTAACAGCAGTAGCTTAGATGTCTTCAGGCAGCAGAAACTGCCACATCTACAAGCTTTATAAGCTACAACACCTCAAGGAACAAAATTAAAAAACGTTTGTCACAACAAATTTTATCAATGTATTCTTCAACATCAGTGATGGAAGGTTTTTGACCATGTATTGTTTGTTTTTTAGAATGTTTAACATGAACTTGCTGTTCTTCCTTTTATTTTTTTTCATAAGTTTATGTCATATGTGTTTTGAACAATATGTGTTTTTTGTGTCATGCACAAAAAAAAAATCATAATATTTTAATTTATTATATTTGCATAGCCTCTGATTAGGCCTGTCGCGATAAACAATAAATCAATTAATCGCATGATAAATGAAAATTATCGACCTCATTTTCATTTATCGGCTTTATCGTTTTTTCAGGTCTCTCTCTTTCTACTGAAGACACTGGATGACAAAAGGCTCAACTCTGGTGCTCTTCACTGACCCCTCCCTTTCTCTTTTCTCTGTAAAATCCTTTGCAATCATCCAAAATCGCGTTTTCGGATTGCTAAAAGCAACTGAGCTGAGAAGCTAAGCTACAAGCTAAGCTAACAGACCGACGTCAAGAAAAAACCTCTGTCTTGTCGAAGCTCCAAACTATGGTTGAAACCCGTGCCTTTGTGTAAAAAGTTGTTTTTCTCTGCAAAAAGAAGCTGCAAATTTGTTTACAGATTTTTTATTAAAAGCTTTATGTGAAAAATGCTATGCTAAAGAGCTCAAACCACACAGAGCTTCCGCCATTTTGAGAATCGAAAACAAGGAAGGAAAGACAGCCCATGTCACGTCAAGGGGTCTCCCTCTCACTTTTCTTAAAGAGACACGCTGCTCACTCCCTCACAATCCATCCTTCAGTTCAAACGTCTTATACTGCCATACGGTGGTCAAAAAGGGTACTACATGCAAAACAAATTAACCAACATTTCTTCTTAAATTTGACAATAATTATTAATTATTGTCAAATTTCAAACAATATTATCGTTTATCGCAATAATTTCTGAGACAATCGCTCAGCAAAATTTGTTATCGTGACAGGCCTACTTCTGATATGACTGCAGTCTCTGCTAACTTTATTTATATGTTAACAAATAAAACTCAGAGCAAACTGTCAAAAAAATGAAAGAAAGAAAACTAAGAAATCTAATGAGAGCTTACCCAGCAAAGCTGACATGTTCTGGAAAATTCTGAGCAGCTCTGGGGTGATGGCTGGGCTGTTCTCCAAAGTCACCAACCTACACAATGAGAGGGAGGGGACAAGGAGGGCAGGCAAAAGAGGAGAGTAAAAGCGAAAGATGAGAGGAAGGAAGCTCAAAAGGAATGATAAAACAGAAAAAGCAAAAGGTTGCCAGAAAAGAGTGCAGAAGGCATAAATTAGAGGTGGCAAAAAAGGATAGGGTGAGAAATACAACAGAACAAATTACAGAGGCAGAAAGAGGAACATAGGAATCACAGAGGTGAAATACATAATACATTGCAAAGAAGGTGTTAAAAAATAATAAAAAGAACAAGTAATTTTAGTTTTCTGCTCAAACTCAAACAGGATCTAAAAATACATGTATTTTAGAAAGAAATACCTAATGTGTATTTGCCAGAGCTGTGTTTAGTTTAAAAAAAGAGTGTTACAAAAATCAATTAGACAATTGACCACTGATGGAATTCACTGTGAAATAAAAATTTCACAAAAAACTTCTCAAGATAATAAATAATGAGCATGCTATATACAGAAATGACATGCACAAAGAGGAATAAAACAGACAAAAATAAATGCAGGAAACAATGACACAAATTTTGTAAATAAAGGGAGCGCATGCAGGGTACTGCTATTTATCAGGCAGCATATAAAATCTACAATAAGATACAGCACTGATTTAGGGGCAAAATAAAAGATAATGTGGTCAAATTATCTTTAAACAAACACGTTTTGTTATGATTTTTGAAATGGAATGCAGTTTTTTTCTGTAAAAAGTTACTGAAGTGGCTAAAAATATCTCATTCCCAAAATAAAAAGATAAAACCAAAATTGTGAGCTATATAAATATCAAGCAATTAGTTGCACACGAGGAGTTTCTGGCTGTGAAAAGCCAATTTAGACAAGATGCAACAGTGAGCTCATTAAGCACTGCTTTTCCACAAAATGTTTGCATCTGGCTTTCAAATATGGAATTGACACAAGTCAGGTAGTAAATGAGGCTGATACGACAAAAGGTGGTTTCATTAACAAATAGTATCAAAGAGAAAAGGTAACAGAGAAAGACAGCTACAGCCATAGTATTCATATGTATGCATGTAAGTAAGGGATGGAATGAAATCGCTAAGTGCTTCATAAATTTCTGCCTCAGGGAGTTTTTTTTTCCTCTGTAACTCATGAATGTGCACTGCATGCTGATCCATACCAAAGCTCCAGTCCATCCTCTAGTAAATAGACGTGTGGTGGTTGAGACACATCAGTGCTCAGCTGAATGACAGGAAGAAGGAAAGGGTAAAGGTTCTTACTCTCTGCCCCAAGGCCCTGAAAGAATAAAAAGATGCAAGAAAGTCAACGCCACTAAATGCCAACATGACAAGAGAGCAGACAGGAAAGTTCAAAACTGTACATTTTCTTCGTGCTTTGTGCATTATTGAGGTTCTTTTGAGATCATCTGAACAGAGCAGTACAGAGGGACGTATTTATTAAAAAAATAAGGTATTTGTACAACAGCTCTGCCATATTGTTTCCCAGCACATGGGGTCATCTTTGACTGTGCATAGCAATTTATTTTTCAGATAGAAAACAAGGAACAGAAACAGAAACTTCCATATTACAAAGCATGAGCATCTGTTCCTATTTATAAGGTGCCAATAAAATTTGGTATTTATATCCAAAGTCTTTAATTTTCCTGCTAAATGTTTGCTTTAAGCAGCAAGGGTTATTTAGTTATAATGTGTTAATTTTATGGGCCCTTTTAAACCACCTTTTTAAAACAGTTTGAACCCATTAAGTTTGATTACTTAAGGGGGAAAAACACTGGGGCATAACTGCAGGAATTAAGTCACAGCTCATTTCTTGGTCATTTAGATGACATCATTTAAGATGATAAGTGTGTGAGTAGAAAATGGCATAATTTTCCTCCAGGAATGGTTCCCAGGCATAGTTTAAATTTGAAAGCACTTGTTTTACAGAAACATGTAAAGATTTAAGGAGAAGTAGTTAATTCTAAAACTGTAAATAGAGAAAACTGAATAACAAAATTCTAGTGTTAACAAATGCATCTTTTCTTTGATCCAACAATATATTTTAGGGATGCACGATATTATCGGCAAAGTATTAGCATGGTATCAGCCGATATAAGTGATAAAGGTAAATATCGGACAATGGCCATTCCATCAAAATAACTCACCGATATAAAAAGCACTGTTCAGATATATATATATATATATAAAGGGTGTAGTGGGTGTACTGAACCGTTTCGGTATGGCACATTTGGTCAGTCCACGTGTGTACTGTTTCGGTTATTTTTTCACTCATTAAATTTTATCAAATAGAGATTATGCGCCGCGGAACTAAAATTCCTAAGCGTGTTTCAGCACGGTGCTATTATCTTGCAGCATGCGTAGCATTAGCAGCCTAGCATCTCATTGTGGTCTCCCGTTGGGGAACATTATGGCTTTCTTGTTAAAAGACAAATGTAAATCCAAAGCTGTGTCGATGTTGTTTCACGGACACTGGCTCTGCAGCAGGCAACGTGTCTAACTTGTTAACGCGCTTGAAATGACATCATCCGAACATGAACGTCTCTTCTACATGCAAGAAACGCAGCTTGGTGCAAAGACCGAAAGCAGCAGTAGCATTTAAACAACCTTTATCAGGTAATTCAGATCAGTCCAGAGCAATAACACAAGCTGTAGGAGTTTTTAAAACTCTGGATCTATGTTTCTGTTTTTGATGTGCCGGCTTTAAAGTTATTGATGCCCGCTACGACATCCATCACGTCAACACTTCAGTCAAAAAGTTCTAGCAGCACTTTATGAAAAAGCTAAAACTGGTATTGTGAACAAGCCCTGGATCAAATTAAAGCCCTGTCCTGATGATGATGATGATGACCCAGAGATTCAACCACCTCATAACAACCGTTCAAGAAGAGGTATTGTTATTTTATTATTATCTAATTAATTTTTTTTTTTTTTTTTTTTTTTATATAACCTTATTAACTCATTTTTTTTTTTTTACCTCTTTGTGTTTTATTTCCAGTCTGGGACAAAGATAGCAGCTGAGTCTTCCTCGTCAGAGAAATCCACCAGAGATCACCTCCAGCTAAGAAGTCTGTGATGAGTGAACTCTGAACTTTTCCAGGGACCTGTCCCACCTGTGGGAGCAGGTCCAAGAGGTTGTGAGTAATGAGGCCAAATACAGCCACACTGCAAAATTAGCAAAGCTTTACCTCTCTATTCCTGCTACTGTTGCTAGTGAGCGGTTTACTCCACCGCTGGAGATATTCACTGCAACTTTTGGCAGAAAATGTGGACAAGTTTGTCTTTTTGGCCAAAAACTTAAAACTTGATTAGTTAGATTATAAACGGTCTGTTGCTGCTTATTGTTCTGGTTCTGACTGTTATTGTATTTATTAAGATTTTCATTACTGTTAGTATAGTTTATTTATTGTGCCGTTTATTTAAAATACCATCCAAATGGGTCACGCTTATTTATTTTTATACAAACGTATTGTTTACTTGGCATATTTTCAAAATAAACGTTTTGTAAGTCTTCATTTTGTCTTTTTTTTGGACCGAAAATTAACCGAACCGAGCCCTACTTGAAAATGAACCGAACCAAAATGTGATTTTAGCGTACCGTTACACCCC
>NC_056505.1:15331715-15356955 GCF_014905685.2 Nematolebias whitei
TATATATATATATATATATATATATATATATATATATATACTCGTATATATTAAAGGCACTGTTTTTGTATGACAACCCAGTGACAAGGACGCCTGCAGTGCCAGCACAATGTAATGATGTCACATACGCCATTGAGTTTAGATTTGTGAAAATGTACAAATTTGCACTGTTTGAGTGTTGTCATTGTGTTAGGAGTAAATGTCATGAATAAATTTGACATTAAACATAATCCAAGTGAAGTGTTACATCATTTTCAGCCCCCTTTTTGGTTTCTGCATTTGGTAGCAGGCCAAATGGACAAAGACAATGTTGTATTTTAATTCCACAGCAGAGAAAGCTATGTAGTCTCTGTAAGTAGGTCTAGGAAAAAAATATTGCTATTCGTATCGGTTATCGGCAAAATAAGTTTAAACATATCAGCATATCAGATATTGACCAAAAATCCAATATTGTGCATCCCTAATATATTTGATAGCTCAAACTGCTGCAGTTACCAAAAACCATCACATATAAAGCTGGTTATGAATAATGCACTCTGAAATGTTCCTTACATTTGAAACTGCTTTCATTTTTATACACACATAGCTTCAAACCCCTGATTGTCAAAGAAGACTTAACCAATGTGTCCTTTTAAGCATCCAAACCCATCACATTTCATGTCACTTTGTATATTCACAGAAAACACTCCCAAAAAGTCCTGTGAAGAGATGAAACTAAAACCGCACTTGTGTGTTTGTGTGTGCATTGGGGTGTTTAGAGTAGAATTATTTAGTATGAAGGCAAAGAGGATCGAGAGTAGTGTTTCAAAACTGTCAACACTGTTTCACTGATGGCATGACATTAATTTGCTCCCTCCTGCATCAATGTGGGTGTAGAAGAGAAAGATCCTTGCTCATTCCCCAAACTGGCACAACCTTGTCTCCCTATCACAAACAGCAAATATGTCTTACAGGCAAAATGAATCCAAGTTTTGGAAACAAATGAGTCAATATGGCTGCTTTTATGAGCTTAAGAATTGACTTAATGCCATCTGATCATTAGAAGACAAGATTAGTTTGCAGCAGCGCCAGATGGACTGAAGTTAAAACGTCAAAATACACATTTTGCAGACTCAAATCTTCAAGCTTTTGCAAAAAGATTAGAGTACTGCAGCTGTCTCTTTACACCACCCATGCTTAATGTTGGCCATGCCATCAACACTTCTGTATGCTGAGTGGAGCTGTACACAAAGATCACATGTAAACTACTGAATAAAAGATGTGTCTTTTTCTTTAGTCATTTGCATGAATTTGGGCAGAGTATAACATTTATATATACTTTAACAAACTCAAGTTAGTTTTGGGCAATGCATCTGAATTATCCAAGGCCCATCTACAGTGCACCCCAATGCTTCTCATTTAGTTTGCCAGATGTTGTATTGCATTATTTATTCAGTGGAGGATTGTCATTATAACTGAACAATTCGTCTGCTGCCAGTAAGTACTGCGGCCACACAGGGGTCCAAATCAAACTGAAGGTTAAGGCTGGCAGCGTCAATCATCGGGGTAGCAATGTCTGTCAGCAAATTTATTTTTATTTTTTTAATTTTAAGAAAAATTGTGGAAATGTGACCGACATTAGAACAAATGACTAAAACTGCACCATCTAGCACAATATAGAGCCTGCAATAAATGAAAGCTAAAGTGCTGTACCTGAACCAGGTGGATAAGTGTAGTAAGAATGGCACATCGAAGCATGTTGTGTTCTTCTGATTGTTTCCAGAGCAGAGGCAGGTATTGAACCAGACAGCCTACATATGGTCGAATCTGCAGCAGAAAAAACAAAGAGAAAACAAAATACACTTATCACAGAGAAATTCAATTCAAGAGCTTCCCAGACACGGTCTTTCAGAAGAGAAATGATGAAAGGTTCAGCGCTTTCTGAAAGACTGTGTGATTATTGCAAAGACTCAATATCATATTATTTATGATGTGCAGTATGTTAAAAAGATTTAGGAAGTCCAAATAAATCTTTCTATGCATAATGTCAGGGACAGGGCTCAATGTCAAAATTGAAAAGCCCTCAGACAGCAACTGGAAAATAAGGAGAAAATCATTGTCGGTATGCATTTGTTGTTGCTGGATCAACAAATGTGAGAGACTTGTCATGCAAAGAACAAAAAATGCATACCTACTTGGTCTGTTAGTTTAAAAGTCACATGGGAAAAGTAACCTGCACATTTGTATAAGCATAACTGTTGCTGAACAATGTATACAATTTCTGAAGCAACAAATTCAGACGTTTTGTAAGAAAAGAAAGCCTTTAGCAAGGCAATTTGCAACCTCATCTTGCACATATTACAGCAGCTCAGATCTATAGAAGCATGATTCAGAAGTTTAATTGAGCAGACGGTTCACCTGGTGAAAAAAACATATATCATGAGGTAAATTTGAAAATAAAGGCTCGGAGTTTTTCAGCACTGAACATCACAAGCAAGTTTATAAAACTGGTTTTATAACATCCCAAGTTACTGTAGTTACATGCACTGTGATATTGAACAAAGACACCATAAGGATTTTTTTATTTTTGCATCCATTACAAAAATACTCTGTTTCAGTGACAAATATGTTGCTTTTGTATTAGATTCAAATGAACACGTTCTTATTAACATTTTAGAAGAGCTCCACATCAAACCATCAGCCAACATTGACATTAGGCTACGCATTGAAATTGATTTGTCAGTATGGTCACCAAAATGAATAAACTAAATTGATGTGAAGTCAACTGGAATTTCAATGCATAAAATGTACTAAATCAAGCATAAGTTCAGAAAACACTCTATATGGGTTTATTCAAATGCATCAGAAATGCTAACTTACAAGTAATTACATCAGAGATGTATTTAATTTGAATTATGTTGGGAAAGTAAAAACAAATATAATCATTACAAAACATGAAAGTACTTTTTTGGAACCGGTGGAAACTGATTAGGGATGCACGATATTATCGGCATGGTGTCGGTATCGGACGATATTTGCGTTAAAGTTAAATATCGGATATCGGCCATTCCATCAAAATAACAACAATATAAAAAAACGCTGTTTTTTTTTTATAAGGCACAGTTTTTGTATGACAGCCCAGTGAGAAAATTTGACATTAAACATAATCCAAGCATAATTTTCAGCTCCCTTTTTGTCATCTGAATTTGGTAGCAGACCAAATTGACAAAGACCATGCAGAATAATGTAGTATTTTAATTCTACAGCAGAAAAAGCTATGTAGTCTCTGTAAGTAAGTCTAGGGGTGGGGGGTGGGAAATATTGATATTGGTATAGGTTATCGGCCAAATAAGTTTTACCATATCAGCGTATCAGATATCAGCCAAAAATCCAATATCGTGCATCCCTAAAACTGATGTTTTTTTATTTATCTATTTATAATTGGATGCTAAATTGGCTGATACAATGCCATCCAAATTTGTTCATTAATTTATGTAACATTTAAACTAAAATCATGCCTTGGGTAGTGTATCCTCTTCTTTCTGCTGATTATCACAAATCGCTTCAGATGACCAGTTTTTGTTGGGTTTTTTTGCCGTGCATGTCCCTTTTATTCGCACCACATCCATTAATCTCCTCTGTGCCCTTCTCCTCCTTTTTACCTGGCAGCTCAATCTTCAGTATTCCTCTCTCACATACAGAGACTATCTCTTCTGGTTTAAACCTACAAAATTTCTACTTTCCTATTTGGGATGAGAACAGCCCAGCCTGATCTATTGCACTCATTGGTACTCTAGTCTTGTCTTGGTATTCTGAAAGCAAATCCTGTAACTTCAACTCTGCCCACTGCCTTTTTGTTACAGCCACCATTTCCACATTTCATAGCAAAGCTGACTTGTTCACTGTCCATAAAACACTGAAATAGATATTCAGATATTGACTAGATTTGACATTTTTAACAATGAATGTGCTCCATAAATTTAGACCCCATTATTAGTATTTTATATAATTTTTCTACATGAAAACAATAAAAAAAATACCTGGTAGCTACACACCATGCCTCATTTTATGCAGAATGCAAATGAAATTATGAGGGAAAACAGTAGGTGCAACTACTCTGCTTAAAGACAACTTTATAATAGACTATAGCGCCAAATTCATGATTTCAATACAAGTCATTTTCATGTTTATTTCATGCTAACCATTTTTTAGTGGCTGTGTGGTCATGCTGCAGACCCCACACTGGGATTTTTTTTTTCTCAATTACACCTTCAAACAGGGCAGGTTATGAGCGGGGGAACAGTAAAAAGAGAAACACGACATGCAGCCCTGAGGAAGCAGATAAAAAGTGAGAAAACCAGACACGCTAACCAGCCTAGGGTGACACTCATGAGATTGACAGCAGAAAAGGAGCTAAATCTCAAATCTGTCATCGTGTTCATTTCAACTCAAGTTGCACTCGTGGCTTCATTGGTTAGCATTTTACCCCCAACTGCTGCCACGCTGTGGGTTTAAAATGCCCTGTGAGGAACTAGAATATTAATGGGGCCTCCACAGTCTCTGAAGGTTTAGTCAGGGGCAGCTGACTGGTAAAGACATAACCAAACTGACATTCCACTAGCATGAAAGCAAATTCTGTAGCAGATGTAAACCAAGGAATTGTTTAAGCAAAGGTGCTTAGAATAGATATAAAATAAAAAGCATGAGGGGTTGAGAGGAAGGTCATTATTTTTAGATTGACATTCAAATGCATTAGTGACTTAATGGATAACCAGAAAAAAAAGGTATCTTTATAGTTACAAAAGCATTGCCGAGAGTAAGTGGTGCTCGAATGGTAAATGAGAGCAGACATCAGAACAAGTGCTGCCTGAGGCCTGAAGCTTTAGGAAGAATCGGGACTACGTCGAATCGTACATCCCGATGAAAAATGATTCACGTCTGTTTATCAGCGAGGTCGTTTTGTTGTTTTATGTTTGTGGTCAGGGAGGGCACAAAGTGACAAATGTTTTATAGCTGTGTAATTATTTTCCCTTAGACATGCTTTTTAAAAAAAATTCAGGTCAAAACCACCAAAAGGTGATTTTTATCCAGCTTAAAGCAGCTGATCGTTTACTAACAAAAGGACTCCAATAACCAGGAGTTTGCCTCACTTTCATTTCCATCCTATAAGTGAAACTAGGAAATTTAAGTATTGTGTGACCCACGATCCAGAAGTTTAGTTCGATAACTCACCTGGATGTTTACTCTCTCGATGACGCAGGAGATGACATGAAGAACCTGCATTTTAGTGTCACATTCTGTCACCTGCTGCAACAGTTGAAACAGAAGTCCAAAGATGGACTCCAGGTACTAAAACAGAGATAACAAACAGCATTAGATGTGAAATTGAAAACTGGTTATTTTAAATATCTGATGTAAAAAAAGAAGAAAAAAAAATGATTTAAAAATTATACTCACTGGAAGGAATTGGTCTGTCCTGAACTCAAAGTCATCAACGGGTGATAACGAGTTAAGTAATAAACCAAACACAAAAGGATCAATTAAACACATGCGGACTGATAGATTTTCAAATAGTCAACAATGCAGTGTTTTCAAGAATGTATCAAATCTAAATGATCAATTTGATTAAAGCTAAAGTTCAGATTGATATGAAGTCTTAGAATTGAAAGGATATTCAGTTTGAGTGTTGTTGCTGTTTCAATGCGCACCTGTGAGGACGGAGAAAAAAAATATATATCAATATCAGTTTTACTAGAAAGTTGCACAGAAAACTAAACTTACAAAGTATTTGTATTAGGAGTTTGTAGTAACCTAAAACATGGATAAATATGACAATTTCAGGATATACAATAGAAAAATACAAAAGCTGCAGGGCTGTAACCAATACAATTAGGGATGCACAATATTGGATTTTTGGCCGTTATGCGATATGCCAATATGTTAAAACTTGTTTGGCCGATAACTGATACCAAAACCAATTTTTTTTTTCTCTAGACCTACTTACAGGGACTACATAGCTTTCTCTGCTGTGCAATTAAAATACTACATTATTCTTTGTCAATTTGGCCTGTTACCAAATGCAGATGACAAAAAGGGGGCTGAAAATGATGTAACACTTCAACTTGGATTATGTTTAATGTCAAATTTATTCAAGACATTTACTCCTAACACAATGACAACACTCGAACAGTGCAAATTTGTAAATTTTCACAAATCTAAACTCAATCTGTTCACAAGCGACCAGTGAAAAGTGCATAAGTAGTAGCATTAATAGATATAATTGATAGGTTTTTTTTTTTTTAGTTAAAAATTTACTTAAAACATAAGCCTTTTATATCGGTGACTTACTTTGATGGAATGTCCGATATTTAACTTTATCACTAATATCGGACAATACCGTTACCATGCCGATAATATCGTGCATCCCTAAATACAATAACAAAGAACATAAATCTATTTGACCAAACTTGTTAAGACCTAATGCCCCTTTTCAAATAGGTTCGAAAACATGAGCTTTATTTGAAAACAGCCTTTTAAAAACTTAAAAGTCTTGTGAAAAACTTTACAAACAGCCACTGTCAATTTTTACCGTTTTTTTTTTCAACCTTTAGGAAATAAAAATATGAAAGAACATGAAATTGTAGACATTAACTTTTATTGCAGAAAACTTATTTTGCTTTAGCATGAATCCGAATTGTAATTAAAACAATTAACTGTAGTGTCATGAAAAACACAGTCCGGTTTAAAGCCAATAAAAGCTAAACACATTCTTTAAAAGAAGCTACAGCATGACATTTATATAACAACAGCATAATCTAGCAGTCAGAGCAACGGGGGTGGGTATTTTCACCAGGGACAGCAATCAGATGGGTGGAAGAGGAGATTAAAGAAGGTAAATGAGTTCAGAAAAAGGTGAGGAGCTGAGAACTCAATTACTGCTGATTCTTTCAAGCACAAAATTTATGCATCTCAATGGCGCGTTGGTGAGAGGGATTTCTATAAGTGTGTAATCAGTGATAGAGATAAATACAGATAAACGTAAACAAGTGCAATTTATTTGTTTTAAAAAAGCCATGCAAGCTTTGTATTGTAATTTCACTCCTAATGTAATTAATGTGTAAATGACCAACAAGTTAAATAACAAGCATCTTAGAACAAAAGTAGAAGCTGTCTGTTTGTAAATTATTCATACGGTTATTCAGCAACCAGAGCAACATATCACCCATTTTAATCAGTGACACTCCACACAATGCAACACAAGACAAGCCTTCCTCCTTTGGGTTTACTCTAAAGGGGTTCTCGGTGAAGCTCTTCGCCTCATGTATCATTTTACATATTTAAGCAAAGTGCAAACTGTTTTTGAGGCATTATATTCAAGCTCTTTCGTGACTGAAGTAGCCCTTATTGGAAAGAACATGATGTTGTTGTTTTTTTCCATTTTCATCACCTTGATGCCCTGGACTCATTACTATTGGTGATGTCTTCTGGGATCATCATTTGTTTCTAGTTTTTCATCAAGCACATACTCTCGCTCTTTGCTCTATTGGCAACAGGCCAGAGCAGTTCGTCCTGGCAGCTACAGCTGTCTTTTCCTCAGTCTTGATGAAAGTGATGGTCTTTTCTGGGCCAAGGCACATAAAATGACTAATCCCTCTGCAGATGGTACCTGTTATGGTAATTCAAAACTTGAACTTCATCAAATAGTCCTATACAAAAAAAATTCTGATAAAATACAGAATACTCAAAGGCTCAGCTTTGGATGGGAAAGACAGAGTCTCAGTTATGAGAGCACCCATGATGTGTTAAAATTTATTTAGATTTTTGGTTTTCTTCCCCTCTATGTATGTATATCCATCCATCCATCCATCCGTCATCTTTTACCCCACTTCTTCCTTTTCAGGCCACAGGGGTCACTGCTGCCCATGTCCAGCAGTCACTGTACGAGAGATGGGGCCAACATGGACAGGTCTCCAGTCCATCACAGGGACACAGAGAGACATACGAGACAAACAACCATTCATGCTCTCACTCACACCTAGTGACAATTTAGAGTTACCAGTCAGCCTAACATGCATGCTTTTGGTCTGTGGGAGGAAACTGGAGTATGCGGAGAAAACACATGCATGGAGAGAACATGCAAACTCCACCCAGAAAGGTCCCAGGTCGGGATTTGATCCGGCAACCTTCTCGCTGAGAGGCAACAGCTCTGCCAACTAAACCACCATGCCCAAATGCATACTAATATTTTTAAATAAATAATAATTAGTTTAGAGAGTGCCAATGGATTCACTTCTGTGATGCCGTTAGCTTTTTAAACCCATTAAACTATTTGACTTGGTTTGAATACAGTTGGCTCCCTTGGTCTTGGCCAGTTTCAGTGGTTTTGGTTTGAGCTCCAGTGCGTTTGTTTGGTCTGTCTTCTAACAAGGGCTCCAGTTCATGTAGTGGAAGCACCAGATTTATTACTTGAAAGTTTGCTCATGCTTTTACCAATCTTACTGTAAACAAAACAATCAAATTAGGTTACTTTATTTTATTTTATACAATATACTATGCACCTATCAATCCTGGAGAAGCAACTTTTTTTTGAAGATTAACTACTTATATTTTCCTATCTGATCAAAAGCCCTTTAGTCTGAATTCAAACTGATAATTAAATGTAAACCACAATACGGTATGTAATATTTCAATTTATAGTAATAAAAATAAAATTTATTTGAAATGTTTTTTATGTAATAAGCCCAGACTTGTATTTTTTTTTTAAGTTATTAAGTTTTCACAAAAACTAAAAAAATAATAAAACAATTTAGGAGTCTCATTTAAGGTATTATATTGCCATTGGAAAATTTACCAAGAACAAACTGTGTTTAAAAACATAAACATAAACAAAACATAAAAAGGTAAACGCATAAAAACATAAACATATAAAATGGCTATTATAAAAAATGAAGGGAAAGTAAGACAAAATAAACTAAATATGAGCAAAAAAAAATCATGTGGTGTCTTATTTGAAACTTAAACTTGAAAAAGAAATCAGCAATTATTATTATTTACTATTAAGTCAAAGAGGAGATATATGGATGCAGTTAGAGGATATGGAAGTAGTTGGAGTGAGGACAGAGATGGAGGATGACTCGTTGACGCAACCTCTAAAGAGGAATAGCCAAAAGCATATTCATTATTATTATTATTACTATTCTGTGAAATCTACAAGTCACTAGTTAAACTTGTGCCATGGTTACAACAAAAACAACTTCAATAATAAATTATGCAAAAATTTGAGTAAGATTTAATATTTAGCATGAACCTGTTTAATATTTAAAACTGCATTATGACAAAATGTGTGTTAATTAAAATGCAAAATAATACATGCTTTAAATTTTACTTAATTCACTGTGTCTTTAACTATTATAACTATAGAAGGCTTATTTAAAAAAACTACAACTACTATAAGCAGTTTTTGCATAATGAGCAACACTGTAAAGAAATAGCCATCAAATGTAAGATACATAGATGGAATAAAAATGTGCATTACGTTTCTTTAATGCATCTGTTAAGTTCTGTGCTTGCGGTCTATTTCTAGTTTAAACCAATCGCTGCAATAATCAGCAGTTTAAGAAATGTGTCTATCAAAATGTTAAATATAATGGAGGAAAATAATTAAAAAAACTATTTGAATAAAAAATTTTCACATTTGAAATCCCTTAAAGTCTTTCGACAGTCGAGGGAAATAAAGTCAGCAAAATATGGGATAAGCTTGAAACACAAGCTGATGCTTAACAATTTTAGAAAAGTTGAATGAAAAGTGGCCTGAAAATAGCACTTTAATGTGTCACTAAACTGCTTTAGCTTTGACTCAAAGTTTGTCATTAAACATGAGCTAAGTTTGCAGCTGTAAGACAGGATATTTCACGAAAAGAGACAAGGAGCAGAAAACAGGCCCAGTGAAAGCAACAGGCATCCATGACTAATGAATCGGCTCATTAATGCCGCTGATTGATGAGAATAAACAGTGCACACGTCTTTGCATCGCAGCCTTCTGGGATGTGTTAAATTATCGAATAATTTTGCACCTCTTGAAGATATTTTTGTTTCTCAAAGACACGCCCACTGTAGATTTGAACAAAGCATGTAATGTAAGTTATCAACTTAAAAATCAATTTCTATGGAAGAAGGGGTGCTGGCAAGACATGTTCTGTAGCTCCAAACTGTTTTATTTTGCCACTCAGACAACAATCATTGTCAACTGATGGCCCGTGCCATGAGCTATTACTGTCTGATAGAATATTTATTACAATATTTATATGTTACATGCAAATCAAAGTTGTAGCTCATTTTTTAAAATACAGTGCCTTGCGAAAGTATTCGACCTACTTGAACTTTTCAACCTTTTGCCACATTTCAGGCTTCAAACATAAAAATATAAAATTTTAATTTTTTGTGAAGAGTCAACAACAAATGGGACACAATCGTGAAGTGGAATGAAATTTATTGGATGTGTCAAACTTTTTTAACAAATAAAAAACTGAAAAGTGAGGCGTGCAATATTATTGGGCCCCTTTACTTTCAGTGCCGCAAACTCACTCCAGAAGTTCAGTGAGGATCTATGAATGATCCAATGTTGTCCCAAATGACTGATGATGATAAATAGAATCCACCTGTGTGTAATCAAGTCTCCGTATAAATGCACCTGCTCTGTGATTGTCTCAGGGTTCTGTTCAAAGCGCAGAGCGCATCATGAAGACCAAGGACCACACCAGGCAGGTCTGAGATAATGTTGTGGAGAAGTTTACAGCCAGATTTGGATACAAAAAAATTTCCCAAGCTTTAAACATCCCAAGGAGCACTGTGCAAGCAATCATATTGAAATGGAAGGAGTATCAGACCACTGCAAATCTACCAAGACCCGGCCGTCCCTCTAAACTTTCATCTCCAACAAGGAGAAGACTGATCAGAGATGCAGCCAAGAGGTCCATGATCACTCTGGATGAACTGCAGAGATCTACAGCTGAGGTGGGAGAGTCTGTCCATAGGACAACAATCAGTCGTACACTGCACAAATCTGGCCTTTATGGAAGAGTGGCAAAAAGAAAGCCATTTCTCAAAGATATCCATAAAAAGTGTTGTTTAAAGTTTGCCACAAGCACCTGGGAGACACATCAAACATGTGGAAGAAGGTGCTCTGGTCAGATGAAACCAAAATCCAACTGTTTGGCCACGATGCAACACGATATGTTTGGCATAAAAGCAACACAGCTCATCACCCTGAACACACCATCCCCACTGTCAAACATGGTGGTGGCAGCATCATGGTTTGGGCCTGTTTTTCGTCAGCAGGGACAGGGAAGATGGTAAGAATTGTGCTCTTATTGTTTCTGTTTTAAATTCAACCTGTATTTTTTATTTCTGTAAAGCACTTTGTGATTCTATCTATGAAAAGTGCTACATAAATAAAGTTTACTCACTTACAAGAAAGGAGTGAAATAACTACGAGATGTTGGAGATGATGGCGCAGCATGGCTACACCCGCATGTTGAAGCCAAACGCCACAATGGCTGAAATTATTATAAATACAATTTAACGTACATTTTAATCCAGATACAGTGCAGAACATCTCTCTACATACAATTCATAATCTAAATTACTCAAGTATGAGCGTAAAACAGTAAACTTAGGAAAGCAAACAAGTAAACTCTTATTGGGTTAAACCTGAATGACTTTTTAATAATGATTGACATGACAATTTATACAATCCAAGTTATTGCAGACAAAACTTTAGATTCACTACCATTCAAGCTACATTGACCACTGTAAACAACCATATATCTTGATAATTAATACTTACTGATGGAGGGTTGTTTATCCCTTTAGCATCTTTAAAAGTTCATGATCAATAATTAATTATGTCAAATCGTATCAAACTGAACCAAGTAATATCGACTGAGAAACACAACATGATCGACGAACTGGTCAGTGATGTAAAAGTAAGCTTGTGTTGGAAAAATCCACTGAAACTCTAAAGGCCATAATTACCCTCATAAACCTTAGAGTAATTTCCAATTTATAGCATGAGTAATCATCATATTTATTTAGCGTTACTGGAGGATTAAATGGTGGTAAATGGGCCATCTAGTAATTGAATATCACTGGTCAAATTTAAATATACCCAAAAGTTACTGGGAAAAAAATAAATTGGCAAACTAAACACACACATGTACACACGAATGCATACGCGCGCGCGCACACACACACACACACACACACACACACACACACACACACACACAAGACATCTGCATGTTTCAGCAAGTCAGATTTAAGAAATGTTAAGACCTTTTTAATGCCACCTCAACTGAAATTTAGAAATTTAAGATAAATATAAGTACATAATACATAAATATCGGCGATGGTTGAGGGATGGTTGAACAGCTGTATGTATAAGTGCAGTAATTGGTTGGAAACATCCCAAAAATAATACATCTGCTGAATACATTAATGACAAGAGGCTCAATTGTGTCTAATAATTAAATTTATTTATTTATTTATTACATGTCATCACCTTCATAGGGGCTTAGGCAGTTTTCTTAGGATAGCCGGGCATACTCTTTAAAAAAAGTACTGTAAATGCTGATTGGAACTTTTACCTGCAGTCTCTCTCTGCTCTGAACTCACCGTGTATCAGACAGCATGACCTGCCCTGCTCTGCTTTGATTGGGTCAAACTATAAATGTGGTTTTCTTTATTGGTTAAAAGCAGCATCTGTTTAATCCCTGTATCATCATTAGATTGAATGGCTTTAGACATGTTTTTTCCCCTCCTCATTTTTACAGTGCAGTTTCTTTATATAACACCAAATCACAACAGAAGTTGTCTCAGGGCACTGTACAAAAACATTCCCATAGATACAAAAGCCAATTTGTAAAAGTTATCTATCTAAGGAAGGAAGCCAGCAGATGTGTTGAATCTTCATTTGGACGCAGTCTCCCATCCTGAGCAAGCATAAAGGTAACAGTGGAAAGGAAAAAACAACTTTAAACAGGAATAAACCTCCAGCAGAACCAGGCTCAGGACAACTGGCCGTCTGCTTCGACCAGCAACACAGGTGACAGAAATCTGCCCAGGCGACAGCCAACGCTAATTTAACGTTAATTTTTCATTCAGCAGGTTAGTGTTTTTGTAAACCTTGGAAAATTGTTAGCGGAATTAGCTTCTGATAAATGATGCCTTGCCAACTTTAAGTCAAAATTCACAAGCTTGTTCCTGTCTGTTGTGGCCATGCCTCAAAGAGCCCATTATGCAGCGGTTATGGCTTACTATGTATACACGACAAGACGTGACTGGTCGATGCAGTAGAGTCAAGTCGAAGGTAAGCTATTGTACTGGCTTGCTATGTGTACACATGACCAAATGTGACTGGTTGACACAGCTTCTACTGGAAGGAGATAAAAATGTGTGAAGCAAACTAGCTGACCGTTGTCTTAGCAGTTAGCGGATTAATGTTAAATGTAGTATTCTATGTATTGTGAACACAAAACTGGAGTGTTTAATGTATTTTTCTCCTTTTGATCATTCAAGCCAAACAGTGGAAACTAAATGACACATTGGTGTGTTTAAGTCCAGCAAGCAGGTGTTGCAAAATCAACTGAGCAAGAAAAGTGCAAGAGTGGTGTGCGGCTTTTGCCATCTCCCACTTCAGATAACCATTTCAGTTAGCCTCTATGCTTTCCTCAGCTGCTGTCTGAGAAGCATATTACAGGAAAATGTCCCATTCCTGCTACGTGCTTTAACACATGATCCCAATGCACAAGAGGGCATCAAAGTGCTGTGTGAAAAGGCTACTACTAAAGCATACAAAACAGAGGACGCATTACATATGTCACAACTGGAGTCATGAAATTAGTGTTGAAGCTAAAAAAGAAGGTAATTTATTGTGCATTGTTCTATTACACACACACACACACACACACACACACATATATATATATATATAAATATATATATTTAAATGTAGCTTTAGTGTTACCATGGGCAAAAACTTATGCGTTTGTGTCATGTTATGATCTGAGCTACAGGGCAATCTGAATATTTATCAGAAATAAAGACAAATCCCTGTTTCACAATAAATTCCTGAAAAGATTCATGTACACACCAACATTTGTTGGGTTTGTCTCTTGCCTACTTATTCACCAGCATTCATGAAATTTTGACAGGTAGTTCTTGTCAACATGTACTGTACTTTGACCTCAAATACACATAAAATATTAAGGAATGCTCAGGTTCCACCTCTTCATACAGTTTCATGAAATTCTGCCTGACAGTATGTGTGTCATCTTAGTGTCATGCACACAAACCAATGTCAACATGCACCCCCACTTTATATTTTGCCTTGGCAGAGATTTGCAATATAATCACATTACACTGTACGTACTTGACACACGAAATGCAAATGAACATATATCTGAAAACACATTTCTTAAATACAAATTATGAAGGAATACATGATGAAAAATGAGGTTCACCAAGAGTTTAATGGGGCTGAAAGTTTGATTTCTTTGAATTTAACTATTGAATCAAACATTTCACATTCTTTAATTAAAAAAAAAAAACAAGAATCAAGAGCTCTAATGAAATTAAATCAAGGTGAAATGTAATTTAAATTGAGTATGACTTTTTAGAACGATAACAGCCTCTTTTCCCAAACAAGAAATCAGATAAGGCACAGCTGATTGTACTTGAACAACAGAAGGCTTTGCTTTATATTAAAAATGTTTTAGTTATTTTTGCAACAATAATACAACTTTTAAAAAGTTTCTAATAATAAGTTGAGAAACAAAATGACAAATCTGTGACAATTCTAATTTAACTATGTATCTGGAAAGTTGGCAACAAGGGCAGAAAACAGTATTGACCTTCCTCTCTGCCTAAGGATGCAATAATAATTGGAGGAAGAGAAGAGACTTTTTAAAATCAGGATGTTTTAAACATTGTTGTCTGACCCAGACAGAATACTGTGAAGTCCACAACAATTCGTATCTGCTAACGAGGGTGGAAAAAGTTTAGGTTTTGGCAAAAAGCTCTAAACTTAAATAGTCTATTTTAGAAAAATGCAGTGTGCTGGTGTATTTTGTTGTTGCAAACTAACATACCAACACCCTCATTCTGAAAAGTTCTAAAGAGATGAGGTTGCCGTTTGTCCGGATGCATTTCTAGTTTCTCATCATTGAGCCATTTACACTAAAATACAGTAAATTAGTTTTTATAGGTAATATTGAGCCATGTCTCAAACTTGTCACTGATGATTGATGAACGTTGTACAGTAAAGCCACCTGACTGATGTAATGTAGCAGCTAAATGTTTTCTCATTTCATCAATTTCTCTTCAGTCTTCACAGCCTAAAAACAATGTTTACAACAAACCAAATGCCTGAATACAATACCGGGAAGAGGAGAAGGACAAAGGAGCACAGATAAAATCTGTGTGGTTAATTAGTCCTTCCTTGCAATTTAAGTAAAATATATGAATAACAAAAAAAATATTTTCTACAGTTAACTTTGTGTGTAGCTGACTTACCACAAGGTCAGGATCTTGCATGAGGCTCAGGATCACTTCATACAGTAAAGGTCTAAGGTCAGATTTGAACTTGACAGAGATCCATTGCCCTATTAACCAGATGACTCGTCTTCGTATCAACTTGTACCTGAAAGAAAAAAGTTCTGATTTAAATTTAAACATCCTTTCTTCAGTTAAAAATAGCTTATTCTCACGTCTTTTTGTCATTGAATTGCTGTAGACAATATACTGTAACTGCACTCTTAAAAAATAGCAAATTTCTGCTGCAAAACGTATTAAAACTCCCTTATTATAGCTAATGTATAGCCCTCTTTGAATATGTACATCACTGTCTTAATGTGTGCATGTCTATAAAACAACAGTAAAGATGATGCCAACATAAAGAAAATCGAAGCCCATTGCAGTGGTTTTTTTTATAAGTAATGTCTTATAAAACAACCAAGAGGACGCATTTAGTTTAAAAACAGCAAGAAGATGACAGCCTTAGAAAAAAATATTTTCCATGTATTTAAATTAATGTATGAGGGCAAAACACCACAAGCCTGATGGGGAACAGCGGTGGCACTAAGCAAAAACTAAACAAAATAAAAGTCCTTGAAAACCAGAAGGTTTAGAGTCCCACCTGGGCCTAGTGGGGTATGTAACAAATTAAATTTTCTTGGACTGTGTCAGATAGTGATGGTTTTTCAACAGTTGTTTTGAGCATGTGTCCCTGAGCATCTGGCCTTTTAGAACCCAAAGAATAATTTGTTTCAAGAAACCACCTTGACAGAATGATGTGATGGAGGGATGAGTAAACGGAGAAATGAGATGATAAAGGAAAGGAGATAACACTCTAGCTGACCTCTTGTCAAATATCCACAGGGAGTCAATAGACCAAAGTCTGTACAACAGGTCAGAAGACGCTAAACAACAGCTCAACTGTGGTCCCGGAGATGGCAGATTATGGTGTATTAATGGCTGAGTGTATGTAGGAGAATACAACACAGATTAAAGGAAATCCATCGCTATTAAAACTCCAACCAAAAGGAGATGAGATGGCATGAAATTGATTTTTACACAAATACAGACACCTCCAGCTATTTTTAGGATGAAACCCTAATTCTTAAAACAGATACATGGTAAAGCCTAAACAATACAGATAAATGCAAATATATAGGATCATGTGAAGATACATTAACAGAATACAGTCTGAAATAAAAATAAGCTGATGGACAAAATATAAAATGCACCTTAAAAAACTGCTGTCATATTTCTACTTGTTGAATGTAGAAATCTGTTTTTATTATTTGTTTAGTTTTTTCTTGTTGTTTTCTGCAGCAAAAATTCTTAGAATGTAAGGTATTTAGACTGTTTTGCAATAATTTGCTTGTACTACATATATTTGAATAAATAATTATATGTCACCTAACGTAAAAGTCAAATAGACTATGATGTAAGATATAAGGATATTTAAAAAAAAGTTGTTTTAACAAGACCTTCGGGGGTTAATTGGCTTTTTGGTAAAAATTTGACAACTTTAGGAACTTTAAAAAGTGGCCAAATTTAAGCTGACATGTCTCAGTTTTGAAACATTCTACAGAAAGAACAAACTTTTATTTGCAGAACATTTATTAAAATCAGCATTGGGGGAAAAAAAACAGTTTTATTTTTACAATACTCCGACACACTTTTTTTTTTACCATCTATAAATACCCCCAGTTAAATTTATATGTTAAACTGTTTCAGATAAAAGACATCATATGGAAGTAAATATGTGCCATTAGAATTTGAATTAAAAATGCCACTAAAATGTTAATGTTCTATGTTCACATTTAATTTTTCAGTGTTAAAATATATTCAGAATATATTTTTATCCAAAGAAAAATTCATTGTCACTATTTCTATATGTTTGAAATTTCATTTATTTTCACTTCAAGCTAAAAATTCACATTATTTCAAAGTGATCACATTTTCAATAGCTGTTTTTCAGTTTAACTTTTCAGTGTTAAAAAAAATTGGCATTAAAAAAAAAAAATCAACCTTTCAAAATTCAAGCTCAATATTTTCAGTCCTGAGATTCAACTAGCTCAGTTTCGCTGTCTGAAATTCAACGTCTAAAAATTCAGCGTAAAAAAAGGCAGGGTTACTTCAGGTCACAGACATTAGCAGAGGATGTCAGAATCCAACACCCACATCCGCTTTCTTAGTCACATGACGTTACGCTTGTCGCGGTGATTTTGAATTAAAACAGCATGTCCGGGGAGGTCATGGAAGCTTAACGATAACTCAATGGTGAGTTTAATGCTTTCATTTGTCTGTATTTGTTTTTTTGCGCAGGAAGTTCAATACTACATAAACTATACTACAGAAAAATGAAAGCACTAAACTTACCGTTGAGTTGGGGTTAGCTTCCATGAAAGCCTCGGACATGCTGTTTTCCTTCAAAATGAGCGCAACAAGCGTATCGTCACGTGACTAAGAAAGCGGATGTGGGTGTTGGATTCTGACATCCTTTGCTAATCTCTGTGACCTGAAGTAACCCTGCCTTTTTAACACTGAATTTTTAGACGCTGAATTTCAGACAGCGAAATTGAGGCAGTTGAATCTCAGGACACTGAAAATATTGAGCTTGAATTTTGAAAGGTTGATTTTTTTATGCCAATTTTTTTTTAACGCTGAAAAGTTCAACTGAAAAACAGCTATTGAAAATGTGATCACTTTGAAATAATGTGAATTTTTAGCTTGAAGTGAAAATAACATGAAATTTCAAATATAAATGACAATGACTATTTTTTTTTTGGTTAAAAATGTATTCTGAATATATTTTGACAATGAAAAATTAAATGCAAACACACAACATTAAAATTTCAGTGGCATTTTTAATTCAAATCCTAGCGACACATATTTACTTCCATATCATAAGTTTCTTGACATCTTTCTAACTTGTTTTGATTGGCTAGGACAGATTTTTTTTTTTTTAAATCATGGCAATCATAAACTTTTGAATGTGTGATCTAAAGCTTGACAGTGATAGTTCCAGTGAAGATTAGGGAAAATGTGGCAAAAGCATTTACATTACAGAGTATTGTAGTTGACTTCCATTGAATTTCCTGCATGACAAAAGTCTTCTTTCAAGGAAAGCACAAGAGGACCTAATTTTCTTTATGGAAAACCAGAAAACCATTTCTAACCTCTGTAATAAAGTTCAAACCTGATAAAAGGTTTAGTGGCTGCCACAGATATTATTGGGATGGGGGCGGGGAACTAAATTGTTCTAGCAGTCCCTTCACAGTCTTGCAGCTTGGCCAAAAATTCTTATTCCAGCAGTGTACTACTTCATCAAAAATGACTAAAAAATTACTGTAGCAAGATTGACAAAAATGAGCATAGTGCGTGTGTGCATGACTTGTCAAATATGAAATATATGCTTCAGCTGAAGAGACTGTAGCTGGTACTGTTTATTTTAGAGCACACTGGCAAAATGGAAGCAAAGAAGGAAAAAGCAGATGGAGGTGAAGGCTGACAGGAATTTGTGTCCATCAGTCATAGGTCAGACATGATTCATCCACACTAAACCTGTCCTCCTACATAACTTCACAAAAATGTCAGAATCCCTGCTCATCATTCTGGAAACCACGCGGGCCATCCATGTACAAAATATGAGCTAAACCAAAAGCAGACTCACACTTTTACAGAATCTATGGACAAAATTATCTTTATGTCTATTTTGTGGATTTCCAACAAAATTTTGGAAAATCCATTGTGACGTATGCAACAAGAATGTTATGCCTATTTTGATTTAGTTCATGAACACAGAGAATTACAATTTTTTGGACTAAACATATTGTAAAATAAAATATTTGGTGAAAAAGTCAGATTGAAAAATTCAAACATAAAAAAACCTGATTGATTGATACAGCAACACAAACTATAAGCTGGGTAATTAAATTAAATTTAAAAGGTTAATCTTCTTCTGGATTTTCCCTCTTCAGGATCTCCACAGCGAGTCATCCTCCTCCATCTCCCTCTGTCCTGCATCCTCTGTCCTGACTCCAACTACCTCCATGTCCTCTCTAACAGCATCCATATATCTCCTCTTTGTCTTTTTTCCTGGCAGCTGTATTTCTAACATCCTTCTACCAATACACCCACTGTCCCACCTCTGGACATGTCCAAATCATCTCAGTCTGGCCTCTCTAACTTTATCTCCCAGTTGTTCAACCTGGGCTGTACCTCTGATGATCTCTTTCCTAATTTTATCCATCCTTGTCACTCCTAAGGAGAACCTCAACATCTTCTTTTTTGCCACTTCCAGTTCTTTCTCCAGTCTTTTTGTCAATGCCACTGTCTCCAGACCATACAACATAGCTGGTCTCACAACTGTCGTGTAAACTTTTCCTTTGACCTTTGCTGACATAATTTTGTCGCAAATCACTCCAGAAACTTTTCTCCATCCACTCCATCCTTCCTGCCTGGAATCTCTTTTTCACCTCTTTACCATATTCCCCCATTTTCCTGGACAGTGGACCCCAAGTACTCCTGCACCTTTGTGAGCTCTGCTCCTTGTAGCCTCACTGTTCCACCGGCCTTCCTCTCATTCACACGTACTCTGTCTTACTACAGCTGACTTTAATTCCTCTTTCTTCTAGTGCATACCTCCACCTCTCCAAGTTCTCTTCCACCTGTTACCTGTTCTCACCACAGATCCCAATGTCATCTGCAAACATCATAGTCCACTGGGATTCCTGCCTGAACTCATCTGTTAGTCGGTTCATCACCAGAGCAAATAAGATCAGGGCCGATCCTTGATGCATTCCCACCTCCACCTTGAAGCTAACTGTCACTCCTACAGTACATCTCATCACTGTCCTGCTGTCCTCATACATGTCATGTACCAGTCTAACATACTTAACTTTAAAAGGTTAATGTGATGGTTAATTTTCTATTCAACAAATCAAACCAATATTTTACTGTAGTTCTGTGATACAAAGCAACGTAGTACAAATTATATTTTAAAAAAATTTGTTGCGTCAAATTGTAATTGTGTCAAGGCACAAGAGGTAATGTTAAAATGCCAAAATGTTTTTTCAGTCTTTGTGCTGACAGTAAAATGATAAAACACCATATATTTGTATCGTACTGTCTTTGAAGGTGACACAAAACCTTTTTTTGCTATTCATGTAATGACATTAAGGGCCTGCATAGCTATGTGCTCGAACAAGCCTGAGTCCTGCTGGAAATGTGCATTCATGTTTGTGTACAGTACTTCATAATGACTTGCTGTGTTTTTCTGTGAGCAAAAACTTTGTTAATGTCAAACGTCAAAGGAGAACAGCCAGAGTAGTTTGAGATGACGGAAAGGCAACAGCAGCTCAAACAAGCAGTACGTCAATGTCTCCCATCACTGAGAGATAAAGTGAATGATTGTAGCTTTCGAGATGAGTGTTTTTCTGGACCGACATTGAAAAGAGAATGCAAGTAAACCTTATTGTTTTAAGAGAAAGATATTTAAGTGGGGAGGAGTTAGATTGTGTATAAGAAAAGATAAATTTGTTTGTTTGTTTGTCCAAAACAGCACAGAGTGGTGGATTCTGTCAAATGAAGGGAGCAATTTTATCCACCACCAATGCAATGGTGGAGGCAGGGGGGGCACTGGTGACCTTGGCCACACTAGACTAATATTTGGTTACCCCAATCATTTGAGGAAACTATACTTTAAGCATTATAAAAACTAGGAAGCACAGTTTCCTCAACTGATATGAGGTGGTCAGTTTACATATAGACATGATGGTGGCCATCTTGGATTTTCACGTGGCAATTAAATTTTCAGTAGTGACTGTACATGCAGCCATGCAGCCACACACAAAAATGGAAGTTGGAATGTTGCTTAATTTTCAAGTTATTTAGCTCACAAGGTTAACATACACACATATATGGAAGCAGCCATCTTGGATTTTGAGTGGCAACCCATTTGTCGAAAGGAACATTTCTGATGCCTAGATGTTGCCACACACCAAAATGGAAGTTGGTACCTCACCTAGTTTTCAAGTTATAATGCTCATAACATGCACACACGGATGAACGGAGGGTAGTTCCAATTCTCCCTTTGCACTTCATGACAGGGAACAATAACCACTCATTACATATAAAGATCCACAGAACACCATCTCTGAACAAACATGTGCAACCTTGAAGGAGATGGGCTACAGCAGCAAAAGGCCATTCCTGTCAACTAAAAACTGGAAACTGGAGCTACAGTACATGTAGACTTACCAAAATTGGACAAAAAGAAATTGAAAAGCAGTGTTGTGTCTTGACATGTTACGCTAACTTTTAAAACAATTATATGGTGTTTACCAGGAAACATAGTAAACCTTTAATTATTATTTAGTAAATTTATTAGAGAAGAGTTTTCAGATTAAAAAAATTTGAAATGTTACACTAGGATGTCTAAACTACAGGCTGCTTGTTCCTAATATATTCCTCACAAAATCTAGTAGACTTTGGTGTGTGTGAATGTTAAACTGATTATTATATTAATATTAGGCACTGAACAAAAACAAACCAATTTATAAATTAGCTATAACTTGCCCTGGTTTCTAAAGATTAGCATCAGCTATTAAACACTGATCATTGATTGACCTCTACTTTTCCCTCCCTCATTTTACTCAGTGCTGCAAAAAAACATGAAAAGTGACATGACATTTATTTCATGTACTGTTTTCAACACTTAAAAAAATACTGGTAACTTTCTAATTCTGGTATCTTACAATAATAACCTTTTTACAAAAAAAAAAAATCACAAAGGCAACGTGTCTACAACATGCATTACTACACTAAAAGAGGCTTCGCTAGAAAAAAATAGCTCTGTCACCAAATGAGAAGACAGTACATTGACCCTTGTTGTATATTCATTGATTGTTGATGAAGATAAGTGAAGACAAGCGAGATCAATGCATCTCACAAAACGGCCCATGAATTGATTCAAACCATATGTGAGGAGGGGGATAAAAATCGATACGGTGTCAAGGATATCCTTCGCCAAGGAGATAGCCTAGCAACCGGCATAGTCATACTTTAATCCCAGAAACAAGTAAACAAAAGAAAACTTTGCAGGTGTTGAGGAAAAAGAAAGTTCAGACCACTTTAATGACATGTTTAAATCAATGCAAGAAGTCTTTACTTAAAATCCAACTCCTAATAAGAAAAAGAGGGTTAAATCGTGTCATCTGGACCAGTTCCTTTAAACTGTTCCTTAAAGGAACTGGTCCATGATGACACAATTTAACCTTTTGTGTTGTTATCTACCTGGATGAATGAGCATACAAGACTTTTTCCAACTCCTAATGTTTGATATGTTATTGCTGTGTGTTGGTAATATGTGAAAAAATGAGTAGATCAAAAATAAACATGCTGTAATAAACAAACACTCCAACAGTCAATACCCAAAGGACCAAGGGCTGCAGACAGAGGAGCAGCTGGGAGTGTTCTGTTAACAGTGACAAATGTGCAACAGACAAGTGAGTCAGCCAGAAAATCTGTTTTGAGTGTGGCTTCTGGCAGAGACCAAGTAGCAATTGTTATTCTGCTTCTCTTGAGAATTTGCCAAGTTGGGGATATATTTTCAGCCATGAAGCTGCTTTGCTTTTTCTACCATTAATGTTATGACAGTAGAAAAATCAAGTCAATACAGATTTATTACTTGCATTAAATATTGTTGTTCACATGCGCATTGAAAAATAGGATATATTAACCTGTCGGTAGTTAAGACTAATGCTGCATAAAGGCCAACTATATTTCCCATGACAATAGAAACATTGTGTACAAAGTAAAGACTCTATGGACAAACAACCCAAGTCATAAATTCTGCTCTGCCCTCCAAACCTGGACTTCACCACAGTACACATTTAAGCACTGCAGCAGTCCAGCTAAAATGTTGTGAAAACAACTTACAAAGAGTTTAAAAATAATTATAATAATAGTAATACTATTTACAAGACAGTTCGTTGTATTTTAACCCTTTATTTGAGGGAAAACTATGACACCAAAGATTGTTTTCTGCTGGTTATATTTGGAAAGTTGTGTCTTGTGCATATTTTCAGCAGTCACTGTGCGAGAAGCAGGGTACACCCTGACCACGTCACAAGTCCATCACAGGGCCACATGAAGACAACACAATCACTCACACTCCCACCCACACCTAGGGACAGTTTAGAGTTACCAGTTCACCCAACATTCAAGTTTTTGGTCTGTGGGAAGAAACTGGAGTACCCAAAGAAAACCCACACTTGCACAGAGAGAACAAGGAAACCCCACCTAGAAAGGTCCCCAACCAGGAAGTGATCTTGCAAACTTCTCACTGAGAGGCGACAGCTCTAAGCACTGCTCCCACCCCTCCACTGAGACTTGAAAATGCTAAACTGAATAGAGATGGAATGTCAAACAACATGATGTGAGGACAGTGTGAAAACGTACACAGAAAGAAAAGTGAATGCAGGCGAGGTTGGAACACAAGAAAAGCAAAGCTTTGGATTGCTACAATTAGAAGCATAACTCAACTTGACGGAGATCACCAAACATGCTCTCTTCTTTTAACGATCACAGAAAATTTACATTTCCAGTTTAGAGGACTCTTTAATAAAAGACAGTGAGAAGACAAAATCTGACAGAAATACACCTTTAAATAGCAGCCAAGAACAATGAGATCAAGCGGATTTGGTGAATCTTACATTGTGTATAAACAAAACCAAAGACGGTGTAAATCTCAGGACATCCTTCTTTTTATGAAACCTATCATTTGACAGTGAAGAAGAGAGGTTTGTCTTTATATAATCAACAAATTTATTAGGAATATTAATGCCAACAACAAAATTATAATGCAAACGGTTATAATCAGGAAACACTCTTTTCAATAATCAACAAAGTAAATGCATTTTATTTTAGCTCAGCTCTGTAGCTTTTTAGTTTAATCACCAATTAGTATAAATCTTCTTTAAGCAGATATGTCACTATTGCCTGCTTTTCTGGTTAATAAGCTTAGAACATTAAAAAAAATAAGGTTTTGAGCACATGCTCAGTGTTTTTTTTCTCCTTTTGATCCCATCCCAATGTTTATCACCCTTCATTTTTTTCCAGCAATAAGATCAGAATTTATATAAACATATGTTTCCATTGTTATGTACAGTAAGTGAACTAGAGACTGAGATGTCAAAAGAGTAACAAATTTGAGCATATTCTCTTTGACAAAAAGAAAAAAAATGCTTTATCAGATTCTTTTTTTCTCCTATCAATGATTTTATTTTTTTTTTTACTTACCCATGCTGCATAGTGTGGAAAACTAGAGACAAACCTTTCTAAAAATATATTTTTGGGAAAATATCACAAAATTATGTTTTAATAGGTATACAACTTCCTACAAAATATTGCTTGATTAAATAAATGAGTTACATTGTATTTAGTGTATTCAAATTTTAATGAATAGAGCTATAAAAACAAGAAATGGTTATATGTTTAAAAAACTGTCTATAAAAAAAGCCATTTTCAAAAGTCGAGGTAGAGTGGAACTCCTGTACGCAAGGAATGGTAAAGTTAATAGAGGAGATTAACCAAATTTATATAGTAATAGATCAAAGTTTTCCGATGAGCTATATTTTTCAAACTAAACATATATATATATATATATATATATATATATATATATATATATATA
>NC_056505.1:15357055-15366586 GCF_014905685.2 Nematolebias whitei
ATATATATATATATATATATGTATGAATGGAAGACTCAAAATACAAAGGAATAAAGATCCAGGTAAATGTCCAGGGTTTGGTCACATCTGCACAGTGTAGACTCGGGGTCAGTGTAACAGCACCATGCTTGCACTCTGACGTCAGCACCAACCTGAGTAGACGACCTTTTGAGTGATGTAGGCTTTTGTGTTTTGTTCACTTTGGGGTCTGTGTGTGAAGGGCACTTCTTTGTTCTTCATTTCAAACAAGCCACCTCGCCTCGGGCACTCTCCCTCTTTTACAACTTTTTCTACATGCATGCGTAAGGCAGCTTATTGTGAGTCATTTGTTCTGACTGTACCCATGACATCAAGTTCCTTCCCACTTTGTATACTTGTGTTTTAAACTTGTTTAACTACCTGAGTGCTCACACAATGACCTTGGTTGTTATTAATAAGAAAAAGTTAGTATAGCCTAAACAGAAAATGAGTGAACTTGTTCCTTGATTTATTAGCACTTATTCACTGAGCCACTGGCTATAATAGGGGAAAAGGTTAAAGGCCTTGACGTACTTCTACACATTTATGTGTAAAGCCATTAGGGATCTTGCCAATGCAAAGATACTCATTCACACTATTGTTAACCCCAATGTTGTATCCCTTCTTAAAAACATTTCATTTTCACTATCCTGCAGTGCAACAAGGGAAAAATTGCTGTGTACAGATCTCTGCACATTTGCCGAAATAAATGCAGTGTTTCCCATACCATTATTCAAGGAAGGTGCCCCGACCTGTCGACAGCAAGAACCCCGCCTAGAAAATCTCCCCCACCCCCAGCGGCAGACAGCTCCGCTACTTCCAGATGGGGAGTGGAGATTGTAGCAACTCAAATAATTTTTGAAATTGCAAAACAGCAAACACAATACCTGTGATGAGTGACTTGCAGTTCTCCAAGAAGTTGATTCTTGAACCACTGGTCAAAGTCCACATTGTCAAACAACTCATATGCTGCGAGACCCACTGCATTGTATACTGCAAGTGGACAAGAAAAAAGAAATGCAGTTCAAGCTTAAAGTGACTAAAAACACATAATATCAGCTTTATTGAAAAAGAGTAACATAAGAGGCAGTATTTTATGGAGCATTTATGGTTGTACACAGGTATACATAAATTGCTCTCACTCTGCGCAGAGGGAAGAATAATGGGTATAAAAACAAAATAAAACAGGCTGAGATGCAACAATAATATGTGAACAGAAAATAAAGAAGGCACATCTAACAAGGTTGTCAGGTCCTTAGGATAGATTCTTCTTTGTTGAAAAGTTTCATATTTTATCCAAAAGACTTTAGCAGTCTGAGGAGCTGCAAGAAACCTGTCTTAAAAAATGCACCTTCTCATAGTAACTCTTCTCATCAACCAGTTATTAACCATAGTAATCAGTTACTATGAGAAGGTGCTATTTATAAGACCGAGTTTGTTGCAGCTCCTCAGACTGAAGAAGTCATTTGGATAAAAGATGAAACGTTTTAACAAAGAAGAAACCGTCTAGAGGACCGGACTCAACCTTGATAGATGTATCTACTTGAATTAACAAAAATGAATCAGGACATAAATAAGGTACAAAAACAACAAAGTGGAAAATAGTTTGTATTTTCAATTCAAAAAGTTTCAACTTGTGACTTGGTGTTAAAAGGGGAAAATTATTAAGATTGTAGATTATTTAATACAAGAATAAAGTGTTTTTCATTGGTTCAATTTTATTTCCTAATAATAAAGCTTGACAGTGACAGTATTAGTTTTAAGGTTAAAAAGCTACTTTTATAGATAAATAAAACTGATGTGAACTCTATAAAACTAAATGTGGCTACATTCTTTCTTATGAAGTTTGAGATGGACGAATCCTCCCTTCCTTCAGTTCTTTTCCTGTTATTAAATTACAGTACAATATTTTGACACAATTTTATTGCCCTGGAGATACATTTTAATTAATTCCTGCTCAATTTCATTGCTGCATTATTGCAACTCTTGAATGAAATGTTCATACCTTTGCATTTATAGAAGTTCAAAAATAGCATCTCAAGCACCTAATGTTCTGCTCTAATATACTCGCTCATTTTTAATGGACAATTGTAGGTAGTAGTAATAATAGGAAGAGGAAGATAGTGATGTCTCTGCAGCTGTTAAAAATTATAAATTAAGAACTGTTTAAAGAGCTACAAGGAAAAAAAAAAAACACATTTGCACATCATCATGGATCTCTCCAATATGAAACATTCAAATCATCACTGCAATACAGGAAATTGTGCAATAAATTCATGTCACCAGTAGTGCCAAGGACTTCTTAGGGCACACATAATCTAAAAAATATTACATATTTATAAATCAAATAAAGATGTTTTATGCTGGGAGCTGCAAATACTTCAGAAACAAAAAGGAATGTGGGACAAGGGCAAAAGTCGGGGACAAGGATGTTTCTCCCTACAAACTCAACCTTCATAGTGATGCCCACGACACTCATTTATGAACCTTTGTGTCTATCTTACTTGGTTGCAGCATCCATCATGCTGACAAAAATCTGGTCTCAGAGACACATAACACCGCCAGGCAACGCACTCAAAACAACCTTTGTTGTTTCAGTAACAGCAGGTGACATGGTGGTTAAAAACACATCTAACTATAACACACATTACCAGCATTACAATGATGCCTCAAAGGTATTATAAACAGTGAAATCCTATTCAAATATTTTAAAGCAGACTGTAGTAGCTTCATAAGCAATAGAGTTGTTGTCTGCTGTGTATGAGATGTTACTAATGTCTTAACAGCACACACTGCAGGGTGACTAATTTGTCTTGAATCATTGTGCTATCTTGCTGATGAAAATAAGTTGTATTTCTTTGTATTTGTAATTATTTATATCCTTAACATCTGTTTTTTTGTCTTTCTCCCAATAGAAAGTACACCTGGACCTGCCATTCTGTGCTCGTTTGTTTCTCCTTCATGTTCCTCTCAAACCCCAGTTGGTCGAAGCAGATGTCCGCTCATCCTGAGTCTGATTCTGCTGGAGGTTTATTCCTGTTAAAAGGGAGTTTTTTCTTCCCACTGTTGCCTTTGTTCTTGCTCAGTATAGGAGACTAAGACGAAGTGAAAATTCAACGCAATCTGCCGGCTTCCTTAGATAAATAACTTTTACTAATTGGCTTTTTTTAATGCATGTGAATGTTTTAGTTCAGTGTCCTGAGACAACTTCTGTTGTGACTTGGTGATATAGAAATAAACTGAATTGAATTTAAATCAGATTAAGTTTGAAAATAGGTGTGGTTTGATTCATGAAGTGTGTCAGAAGGTGGTGATAACGTTCACAGTACCAATAGGTCAAAATACAAAGGATGAAGATTTTGACAATAGAGCATGATTCTTCCAACAACTGCAGCTCTTTTTTATGTTTACAGTTTCCTAGCAATAATTAACCTACCCAACACAAAAATAAATTGTGATATTGACAAGGTCGACAATGGTAAAAATAGTTGAAATAGCACTGCTTTTGCTGTGCTTTCTGGCACAACCTTAGTACATAAAGTAACAGTAGACAAGCACTACACACAAAGCAGACTCAGTGATCATGATCATTGCTCCATGAACATGATCACTGTTTCACAAAATAACTAGAGAAGTACGTAAAAAAAACCATTTGAAAATGTTTTAGTTATTCCTCACCTAAGTGGAATTTGTATGTAAAGTGCAAAAGAAAATGAAAGTTTGTTTTGCAAATTTTTTCTTGGACAGGACCTTAAGAGCCCAGCATACTTCATCTGAAGAGGAACATTCTACTTGTGGTCAAGTGGTTGCAGGACGTTCATTTCCACACACACCTTTCATAGTCCACGAGACGCAGAGCTCTTGGGAAGTCTGAGCTTGTCATCGTATGTTCCCATACAACGGCAAAATTAGTTCTTGGCATTTAACCCATCACACCTGGGATACACCCAGGTGGAGCAGTGGGCAGCTTTGTAAGTGCCCAGGGAGCAATTAGGGATTAGGTGTCTTGCTCAGCCACACCACGACATGTGGGAATGGCTGGGAGTCGAATCGCAACTTTCTGGTCCCAAGTCAGCTGCCCTATTTCTAGCCCATCTCAGCCCCCCTAACCACTCCTACTGTAGTATATGTCACCACACGGGTTTCTTCTCACCAGAGTCTCCACTCCATCTCTGTATGCGCTGTTTGGCTACAAATTTATCATGAAGAAAGTGCAACACTTTTCAGCAGACAGACTCTTCTACACAATGTCTGCACAATCTCCATCCAGGAGTTTTTGGCCATTTGACTAATTTAGTGTTTGAAATGTCATACAGCTGAATGACCGAGCGCATTTCTGCATTGACGAACACGCCCGCAAACTTCTGACCAACAATACTTGGTACATACGGCTGTCAGAAAAAGTTTGGTCAGGGTCTTGTGCCAAAAAGGGGCGGGCGAAGCTGCTCTGGGAACAAAATGACACGATTCTCATCACGCCACTACGTCAATGAGAGACGATTTTGCAGCTTTGGATGGAGTATGCCAGGCCATCAAGTGTCATCTGTCACATGATGGCAATTCATCAATAAGAAACAAAAAACAGGAGAAATTTTATTACAATAGGTGTGGTCTAAAAGCTCACACTGCCTTTGCAAAATTGTATTTTTTTACTTGTTTTATTTATTTTTCAAAAAAATTATTAATAAACATGTCTACATTAAGTGCATGTTGGGCTCCTGAACCCTCTTTATCACAGCACAGTTTCATCATGCCAATGGAGCTTACAGCTTTAATAACTTGGAGATATCTCTACAAGTATCCAGGATCAGTGACCCTCTTAACACACAATGATTTATGTGTGTATGCCATAAATCGTAATAAGTGGCAGTCTGGGCATGCCAAAAGAGTTATGGACAGCAAAAAAAAAAAGGTAGAAAGGAGAATAGAAGCAATAAGGGGAAAAAACATGAATATGAGAGACTGATTGAGTGGTGGAGCAGCATTGTTAGAATAAAGTTCATTATGCAAATGCACAAAAGAACAATCTAAAGATTAGACCAAATTTTTTTAAGTTGAAATTCTGGCTTCACAGGCAAGGTGAAAGTGACTCTTGTTCATGCTGACCCAAGAAACTTCTGTTTCACAACTGAGGCATTAGTCATTTTGCCCCAAGTGCAGCAGGAGGATTAATCAGTTTAAATATCATGTATTGTTTACAATTAAAAAAATCTCAAACAGGCAATTTTTATAATTATTTAGAAAAAAAAAAAAAGGTTCATATATTTTCGGAGTTATCAAGATCAACTCCTAACCCTAAAACTGTAGATAACTCTTTGACTGACCTGCATCCTTCATTAGCAACTGAACACGGTCCTCCACATCGGTTGGGCCTGCAAACATACATTTGAGTCAGTTTAAATGACAAGATAACTAGATAACAAAGTAAGCCATATACTTCTTTATTTTAAAAAACTGTTTAATGACAACAAATGATATGTGGAATGCAATGGATCCCGTTCCAACATCGAATGACAGATCAAACTTAAAGAAGCCTCGACCCCACAGTATTAATTGTGCTCAAGTAATTTTACCAGAGTGCTCTCTCTTTCCATTAGTCTGTGCGCTGTAAGACTTCACAAATCAATAGATGCTTTCTTTCAATTATAGCATTACTAAATCTGGCTTTTTTTGCCTCTTATTCCAGCAGAGCCAATTTCCACTTTGTCACTAGAAAAGGGGAAGTAGATTGAAAGAAAAGTGCAGAAGCAGGCCCCTGTGATCCACCCATGTGAGCAATGGCACCACTAATTCAGCAACAGGACAGAAGCTCCACACCATTTCCCTCAGGAGACCAGAAGCTGTGTAACAAATGTGTGTATTTGACTGGGTGACTAGAGAAATGAGAAGAGGATGTGCAGGTAATCACCAGGGAACTTCACCGTACTGTCAAGACTATAGATTACATGTTACTGATAGCAGTGACTTACTTTCAGCAATGTGAAAAAGTGAACACGTTTTGTGATTTCCTGATGTATAAAGTACGTCTTATTTACTCAGACATAAAACTCTATTACATACCAGAAATTTTTCAGGTCAAATATTAATAGTAAAGTGACCTATTACCATTAATTGACATTAAGGCTTCCTGTGCAAGCAAGGTAAGACAATTATCTGTAAAGCATATTTTGAAAACAAGTAATTTAATATTGGATCATTTTCCTCAATAAATAAATGACCATAATATTTTTGTCTCATTTATTTAACTGGATTCTCTTTATCTACTTTTAGGACTTGTGTGAAAGTCTGATGATGTTTTAGGTCACATTTATGCAGAAATATAGAAAAGTATAAAGGGTTCACAAATTTTCAAGTGCCACTGTATGTCATCTGTCGTTTTTCTTTTTATATTTACTGTAATTTCTGGACTATTGAGCATACCTGAATATAAGCAGTGCCCGTTAAATTTAAAAAGAAAATTAAAATTTTGCATAAATAGCTGCACTTGTCTATAAGCCGTGGGTGTTCACGTTGTAACATGAGATATTTAGAATTTTTTAACTTTTAATTAAATACATACCAGTAACACACACAAATACAGTAAATGTTTTTATTTCTGAACAGTGCCTGTAACACAGCTGATAAAAAAAATACAGTAGTCTTCCAGGAAGTCATTGATCGCTACCCCACAAGAGAGATGTATATTGGGCAGCTATGTGAGTGCCTGGGTGTAACGAATCTAAATGTTTTGGTGGCATGAAGCTCATTAGCCCATCAAAAAATAATCCATAAATTTGCCGCAGCATTGTATAAGCCGCAGTGTTCAAAGTGTGTGAAAAAAGTAGCAGCTTATAATCCAGAGATTAAGGTAGTTCGCAAAAAGCAAGCTTTTTTTTTTTTTTTTTTGTGATATTTTAAATTGGTCTAGATCAATAGCTCTTCAGGCTTTCTGGTTGATTTTTAAGCTTTTATTTGGACTCTGGCCATCTTTAATTTATTTTTCAGTCCATATTTGACAATTTTTTTGAAGAATTATTTGTGTGTGTGTGCGTACGTGCGTGCGTGTACGTACGTGCGTGCGTGTACGTGCGTGCGTGTGCATGCATGCATGAGTGTGTGTGTTAAGTCCCTGAACTCTGACCTATGAATCATTGAAGTAATGTGTAGCAAACAAGAATGATTTAAAATATTTGCACATCATTGTTAATACTTGTTTTAAAAATATCTCGGTATTGCACCACAAACACACAAACTGAAAATGATTTATTGATTAAAGAAGTTCATTTTCGAGCCAGAGTAACCACATTAGCTTTCACTTGAATATATTTTTGTAGCATAAGAAAAGTATTTGCATTCACTCAAAAAGTCAATAAAAAAATGTGTCTGTTGAGCAGCTAGCAGATGGGTGAATAGTTCACTGACCTTGAAGATTCTGAACCATGTCCAGTAGAACAGGTGTCAGGGTCTGGCTGTAGTTGTGGAAGATATCCAGGAACAATACCTCTGTACAAGGCTAAATAAAGTAATACAGCAGAAAAACAAAACAACAAATAATTAATTGGCATGTATTAACACAACTCTCCACAAGCCTTGCAGCTACCTGTGGTTTTGTTTTCTACCGAGAGTCGGTAGGAAGTCGCATGAATAGGTGACATCAGGGCAAGGAAGAAAGTAAAACTAATGTAGGGAAAAACAATGTGTTCTCTGTTAAATAAAAAAAATTCCCATAATAAAAAAAGTCAATATTAATTTGTCAGGGGAACATTGTTTCTGTTGTTTTTGTTTAATAGAGACAAAGCCCAGTCAAAATAATTGATTTATTGGTTTAAATGTCAAGCAAAAATATTAGAATAAATAGATCTAAGATTTCTGGCATGATCTGGGTCGCTTTGGGAAAATGTAACAAGTAAATAAAAAGCTTTGACATGACATAAGATTCTTCCCATACCACAAACTAGTATCAGGTCACTGTTGCTTATCCATCTATAAGAGGAAGAAAAAGATAAAGCATCTAATCTACATAGACTGATGATAATAATAACAGTGGCAGGTCATCTTTAATGAACTGCTGGAAATAGTGACCATGTAGCAAGTTCAAGAGGGCTGACACTTGATCTATCAGAGTCAGAGTCAGAGATTCTTTATTGTCATTCGTACCTCGTGGTACATGTGGTGGAGCAAAATTATGTACACAGGGTCCCAGTTACATCCAACAATAAGATGTAAAAGAAAAACAGTAATAACATCTAAGATATGAACTAAGAAAAACATCAAATAAAAAAACACTAAGCACTAATGGCATAAAAACATTACGTCAAACATCAGCACAAACATGAACATGAGTCTGTGTGAGCAGATGAGCATGCATGAACACATCAACATCGAAACAGAGCAGCAGCAACATGAAACAGATCAGTAGCAACACTGAACAGATCAGCAGCAACACAATGTGATTTTTTTCACAGTGATTATTCTGGTTAGAGATTCATGAGTCTAACAACCTCAGGGTAGAAGCTGTTCCTCAGTCTAGTGGTTCTACACTTAATGCTCCTCAACCTCCTGCATGAGGGGAGTGGGGCAAAAAGTGTGTGTGCTGGGTGAGTGGGGTCCTTCATGATGCAGGTGGCCCTCGTCCTGCATCTGGAGGTGTAGATGTCTGTGATGGTGGGGAGACTAACTCCAACAGTCTTCTGTGCAGCCTTCACTACTCTCTGCAAGGCTTTTCTTTCTGCAGCTGTGCAGCCTCCATGCCACACGTTGATGATGGAGCACAGGATGCTCTCCACTGCACACCTGTAGAAGGAGGTGAGGACTGAGCTTCCCCGACCACCTCGTCTCAGCCGCCTGAGGAAGTAGAGCCTCTGACGAGCTTTCTTGATCAGGCTGGTAGTGTTGTTGCTCCAGCTGAGGTTGTCATTCATATGTACACCCAAGTACTTGTAGCTGGAGACCACTTCCACTGCAGATCCTCTTATGTTCAGGGGGGTATAGGTGTGTTTGTTCCTTCTGAAGTCCACAGTCATCTCCTTTGTCTTCTTCACATTGATGTGAAGTTTATTCTCTTTGCACCAGCTATGAACCCTCCTCAGCACGACAGAATCCTGATAGAAGGTCCAACCTCATAAAAGTTATCTTCACAAACCGCTAATTTGCTAAAAAAAAATTAGTTTTGCTAACGCTAAACCACTAAGCAGATTAAGGAAATTATTGGAAGCTAATGCTAAATCTCTCAGTTGTATCAAACAATGCAATTACTGACACTGTAAACCTGTCTGTAATGTGACAACGTTGTCAGTGAACACAACTCAAAACGACAAAAAAGGTTGAATCATGTCATCTGGACTTTGTTTTTTTTTTGTTAAAAAGAAACGTTTCGCCCCTCATCCAAGAGGCTTCGTCAGTCTGAGGCCTAGCCATCTGGTATTACCCAGAAGCCACCCTGACTCTTGTGTTTCAAGCCTGCCTCAGATACCCCTGAAGTCTGGCCTTCACTAAGAAAACAAACTTTGTGTTTTTGAAACCATTAGTGAAAAG
>NC_056505.1:15366986-15368042 GCF_014905685.2 Nematolebias whitei
TATATACCTGGATGACTGAGAAAACAAACTTTGTGTTTTTGAAACAACTCAAAACGGTTCATAAATCACAAGTCAAGCGTCCGTGTCCCGTTCAGAGATGAACTTTCAGAAATTAATCCGGTCCATCGGAACCAAAGAGGCGGAGCATAACTCTGCTGTGCTGAAGCAAAGTGATTAATTCAATGTGTATTGACCGTCTCCCTCGTTTCATTTACTATAATGAATTAACTCACTTTGGCCATCCTCTTTGTGGTTAACTACTTTGTAAACTAACTACAAAGTTGCTGTGTGTCATCATCAATATTTTCTCGGTAATAAATCTGTTTGTATTAATGATGTGTGAAATGTGTGAGAGAGTCACGTCCCAGAGACGGTGTGAGCATTACAAAGCATGTTGGGTAGAAATTATGTGTGTAAAGTTTCTGAGTGTTTACAACATTTCTGAGTGTTAAAATGGATTTCATGTTATTTTCCTGTTCTGGTTTGGCATTTATGTGAAAGTCTTTGTTATTGGCTGTAAACTGACACCATGAATATTTGCAGTTGGTATGTTGGGGGAAAATCATTGGTGGTGATGTCACCAAGTAGTGCTTAGCTTTGCTCACCTCTGCATAGCATAGCATCCCTCCGTGTAACTCACCACTCTCCTGTACACTTTCAGTGCAGAAAATTGGACTTGAATTTACTGGATGGAAATTTAGCGGAGGCTAATTCCAATAAAGGTTTTCAAAGTTGGCGAAAAATGCTAATCCACAAAGTAGAAAGTTAATTCCACTATTAGCGGAACTGTACCCACCCCTGTAAGCATGTATATATTTATGCAAGTGTTTATGTATGTATGTACTTATACACGGTGTCACTGGTTAAATTCTAATCTGAAACTAGCTGTTGAAATGTTCAGGTTGGTACAAACAAACTAACATAAACTTGCAAAAGCTTCTATCTATCTATAATCCATCCATCCACCCATCCACATCCACCCATCCATCCACCCACCCATCCACCCATCTCTATCTATCTATCTATCTATCTATCTATCTATCTATCTATCTATCT
>NC_056505.1:15368052-15411146 GCF_014905685.2 Nematolebias whitei
TCTATCTATCTATCTATCTATCTATCTATCTATCTATCTATCTATCTATCTATCTATCTATCTATCTATCTATCTATTATTTACTGTATATATGGAGGAGTGGTGGCGCAGAGGTTAGAGAAGGTGGGCCTGAGATTGGAACGTCAACGGTTCAAGCCCTGGTACCGACGACATCAAAAATGTGGGTGGGGTAGGTGAAGCACCCACACTTGCCCCCACCCTCATTCGCCCCAATCTGGGCCCATGAGCAAGGCTCTTTACCCCCATCTGCTCCCTAAACAGGTCTCTCTTGAAAATGAGTTCTCGTGGCTCAATGAGACTACCTGTATAAATAAAGGTAAATGAAAAAAAAAATGTATATAGATATATAAAGAGAAACATACTTTGAAGATATAAGATATATGATCAAACTTTCTGTCTCCAGCATCTTGATTAAAGTAAATATCAAGCTCTAAATGAAAGAATCCTTTACTTCAAGGCAAACATTTGTCATCTAAAGTGATTGAGCAAGGACACAACACAGAAGAGAGAGAGAAAAAAGAGAGAAACTACAAGGAGGCTAAAACTATTTATATACCAACGGTACAGGATTATACCATTAGCAACAACTAATTATCAGCTCCTGCCAACTAACAACACTCAGTCACATAGATAAGCTATAAAGCTCCAGGCACCATAAGCAGTTCCTGCCAAGCTTCACATGCTACCATTTTTCATGTTGAACTCTATAGAAATTACAAATTTGGATAAATAAATTGGAACACTGTAAAGCATAGAATAGTGGGAAATTTGTTAACATGCAAATGCAACCAAACAACATTGTATTGTTGTTATATTGTCCCTAATAATCTAAATGTGAGATTGCATGATAGCCACTGTCGAACTCTATTTGTAGGACGCAATGTATGGGGGACGAGCTCGGGTCTCCCAAACATGTCACTGACAACCAAAACCATGGTCAAAGTCTACCACAGGTTTTGAAAAATTACATTTAAGACTAGAAGCAAATTTTTGAGCAGAGAATCCAAACAATTTTTGAAAAACAGAAGAACCAGTTTTCTGTAAGATATGTCAAACAGTGAATTACTGGAACTCAAGACTAAATGTAGCCAAACCAATCAAGTAAACCATAACAACCCCCAGATGGGATGGGAGGCAGAGTGACTTGTTTTTGTTCACAAAATCACAAAATGAATTGCTCAACACATTTTAAAAGCTCAGAACTCTGGACTCTATTTTGATCTGAAGCAGCTCCTCTGAAATAAAGCAAACCATTTCAAGAATTTGAAATTTCCAGTTACCTTCATTTGCACTTGCTACTATTCTTTATTAGGCTTTCATAAATAAATGTATTTCGTTTACATAAGTATTTATTTTAACTTACCCGTAGACTGTACTTCCAAGAATCGCCACCACTTTCTTCAACAGCTAAAGAAAAGATAAAATGTAGCTGAACAAGAAAATAAAACACACAACATGCTGACTGATCCCTATCCATACAAAAAATATTTGGCTTTACATTGTTCTCTCTGAAAGAAAAACTATAACTAAATAGCTATAACCAAATTTATTTTCTTTATCAAGTTACTTCTTAGCACCTTTGTCCTAAGACAAATGAAATACCAGTAAGCACTATAAAATACAGGCTAATGTAACTTTGAATAAAAGAAAGACCACAGGTTCAAATGTTTGATATACATAATGTAGTATTGAACTGCACTATACTGGTGTAGATTTTGAGTCATCGAAGCCATGATAATAAGTCGGGGAGTTCTGTGCACCAGTGTCAGACCTTAAGAAGCTCCTTCGGTGCCTTCTTATTAAATATTTAGCAGCAGCAATGCTTTGAACACCAGCACATTAACACATTTAATATATTCTACACTTTATCAAATATTAGTCACAGTTTGAAAAAAAAAAATTGTATGCACTTTTTAAAGTAAGTTTGCACTGGAAGCTTTGTTGCTGACTTCATTAACTGCCAAACATACACCCTTACAGTTCTGGACATGGTTGTAAACTCTCAACTTCATTTAAAAGTTCACAGCTATTAGATATTTGAACTCAGCTTGTGTTTTATGGGCTGTGTAATTACCAAAGCTCTCAGGGTCCTCCTCCCACATCGTCAACTCTTCCTCTGTGAGATGGAAGTAGTGTGAAACAAGTCGCCGTCCAATCTCTGTAAGTGTGGGGTGAGTGAAGAAGGCCGTCTTGATCTTGTGAGCTTCTAGACTCTCTGGTTTACTGTCTAACAATAGAGGAGACAGTGAAACAAAAGATTAAATTATTAACAAATAATCATGTTCTTAAAATTAGAATATAGACACTAGACTGAGATTACATATGCAAGGTAAGGCAAAGCAAATATAGTTTATAGTATTACCTTTTCTGTACTTTCCAGTATCTTATAATTGGTGTTGGAACTGACAGCAATCGACAGCATACATGACTACAAAATATAATGCTAATTGCTATGCAAAAATTAATTAATCTCATTCCATTTTGGACAAGAATGAGGAAAATGGTCTTGAAATCTTGTTATCTTAATATTTTTTATTGTGGATAAAGTATGTATAATTTGCTGACATTTTTTGTTAAAATGTCACAGAGGATATATTTAACAGTCCCTTCATTTAAATGTTCTTACTATTCAAGAACCAAGCTGTTTATGAAAAAGCAAACCTAAAGCCAGCCTTTAGAAAACTAAACATAACAACACACAAGCTTGTTAAAGTAAATGCGTAGTAAGGAGATCTCCAATTGGACCTCTCAAAAGTCATACTAACTGAAAGAACAAGCCATGTCCCACTGACAATTAAATTGCCGGAGGTCCATTCACCAGCTTGAAATAAACATAAGCTGCAGTGATGAAGGGGAAAAACTGATGGTATTTCAAAACAATGTCAGTGATCAGCTTTGAGGAGATTGCAACATGTTGTGATGGCTTTCTAAAGCACAGCCAAATTCAATCAGAATTGATTGTCTATGTTTTACCATTCTTCTACAATTTGTTAAATCTACATTTCTGAAAATGAGCTTTATTCCCTTCCAAAGCGATTATATCTTACCATCAATGTTCTTGGCAGGTTTGTATGCCTCATTCTTTACAATCAACTTGATGAGATTCATGCACTGGACAATGAAGCGTTCAAAGATCACACCCTCTCCGACAGGTGTGAAAATGTAGCTAACCGCAAACTCCAAGGAGCGCTGAATTAGGGGGATGAATGCATATGGATGGTACTCCAGAAAATCCACCAACTTGAAGAAGGAGAGAAAAGCAAAGTACAGAAGCAATCAAACATGGCGAAAGATGGAGAGATAATACTAGAGGTAGGCACAATAATTAGTCAGAAATGTCTTTGTACAAAATATAGATTGTTTATTTTAATAATGTTATTAAACTCACAACTTTAGTGTACAGTATGATGGTCTTTTCCAGCTTTTCCCTGCATGTACTATCAGGACCAACTTGGTGACCTTAAATAAGAAAAATATTCATTTGATACGGAAGCGACACACTTAGCACAAAAACCAGCATTATAATGTAAATGAACTGCATTTATGTAGCACTTCGACCTATCAGAACTTTTACACTACAAGTCATATTCATTTGTTTACGCAAATCGATGTGTACATCAGGGGGCAACTTGAGATTCAGTCCCGTCTTACCAAAAAACATTGTGGTGGAAAGCCGTGATCTAACTACCAACCTTTTAGTGGCAAGACAATCACTCTTTTCCTTAGCCTCAGTGCCAAGTTTTTAAAATTTATGTCAGGATACACAAAATTTTTCAAGCATTTTGGGACCTTGGGGGAAACCACTGGGAAAAGCTATCTGGACTCTTCAAAACACACTCAAAGCAGAGAAAAAAATTCTGCCAGTTTTATTTTTTTTATGAAGCTGTCTCAAAAATCCTGAACAGATGTTTAAAAAAAAAAAAAAAAAAAAGTTATGTTACCTAGAATAACTCTGGTTCTTTGATAACAGCGTGGTGTTTCACTATGGAAAATGCTCTAGCGTGACTAACTACAGAAGCTAGAACGACATTACGTCTGTCTGATACAGCCCAGTGCTCAGGGCTCCACCCCCATTATGGTACCACAGTCAACTGACCACCTCCTACTCATTCTAGGACAGTTTCTTTCAATGTCTATGCAAGGAGGGAAGTGTTGGTGAAACATCCTCACTCTGTTGGCAAAGAACCAGGATTATGTTAAGTAGCCTAACGTTCTTTTTCTAAATTTGTTTGGTGTTTCAAATTCCCCGTTGCCCTTTGCAAAGTGGCGGCATGACCGGGAACCCCTCTTCCATCATGTCCGCCCAGCTCGTGGTGGATCACAGCTGATGGCTGTCATTTGTTATCACGGTTATGGACAAGCACAGGTTCGGTCTGTTCCACTCACTCTCCTTTCTGGGATTTTTTTCAGCACAGAAGAGCAGTGTGGACATGCTGTGGATTTGCCTTTGATGTGTGCACGAGTTTGGAGCCCATGCATACTATGCACATTGTGTGAGGGGCGTGCCAAAGAGACCATCTTAGCACCAACATAACTGGTTTGTTCCACTTTGGAGTAAGCTGTTGGGGGAAGAATCAGTTTTGTGTTGTGTGTTTCCTTCACTGATGAAGCCTTCTGGATGTAAGGTGAAACATTTCAGCACAAAAAGAAAAAAAAAAAAACCTGTCCAGATGACCTGACTGAAAATTGTTGGGTTTTATATTTTACTTTCTATTTAATTGTACAGATCAAATCAGCAGCGACAATAATAGCCTCTGGGGATCCTCAAATCGTCTTAAAAATGTGCAGGTTTATTGGCATCTTTATCTTTATATGCACTTAAATTTTTATTGGATACTAAAATAAAATGACTATGGGGTTATCTTGCCTATTAAGTAATTAGTTTTTTATTTCACGTTTTTGAACAAATCAAGCTCTATGTAAATAAATACCGGTATTACATAAATGATACAGACTTTTTTGACATTGTGTCCATGTACTTGTTTGCTAGTGTGAGACAGTCAGTCATGAGAAGAAATGTTATGCAAAAGACATTATTTTGACAGATGTATAACTTCATAAAATACTTTTTTTTAACAGTATAGTGAAAGATAAAAACAAATGAAAGACCTAAGTTGGAGGACAAACGTCAAACTGAAAAAGCCAGACACCTGAATGAATCCCACAGACTGTCTAAAATCATCCGTTTATTTTGCTGACCTTATCAGACAGAGTGAAGCTGATATTTCTTGCCCGGCCAGCTATGAGCTTCCTTTTCGTTTCCTCTATCTGCCAGGCCCAAATACCAACAGGGCCTGGACTTGTCTCCACAGCCTTCAGCAAAGTGAATATTGGAAATGAGAGTTGTGGCTCATATCTTGAAATCTGTTTTCTTTTTTCTTTTTTTTTTAAGCTTGAGCTCACCAAGTGTTATGACAAAACTTGTCTAGTAAAAAAAAAAGGATCCCCTGATGCTCTTTAAATCAGTGTTTTTCTACCACTGTGCCGCAGCACATTAGTGTGTGGTGAGAGATCATCAAATGTGCCATGGGAAATTATTCAATTTCACCTAATTGGTCTAAAAAAACACTTTTGAAAACTAATTAATTATTATCGGCAAATAATATGCCATAGTTCAGTGTCTGTGCTGTCTAGTGACTGGCAGAGTAATCATGTAATACTCGTCCATATCAGTAGGTGGCAGCAGGTAGCTAACTGCCTTGTACTTGGGATGGAGTCATAAGTGATGGGAGAAGATTTTGAAAATAAAAAATGCAAACGCCGAATTGGATGGATCCTGGATAAAATTTGGACCCAGACGAAAGCCCTAGTAAGAATGGAGGTCAAAAGAAAGCAAAAACGGTGACCTCGAGCAAAGTCTCTTGCGCGAGGCAATATAGCAAAAGCTGTAGTTCATTTGGATTTACTTTCACCGGGGATGCAACGACACCATTGTGCTTGTTGTGTGGTGAAAAGCTAGCCAACAGTGCTATGGTACCAAGTAAGCTTAAGTAGCCCTTAAATGTAGCTACCATGTTGCTGAACTTGTAGCTCCTAAATATCCTCCAGGATTTCAGCTCTGTGTTCATCCACAGGCCCAGGTTTCACACAGAGTAGGTAAAAATATGAAAGATCATAAAATACTTGTTTCTTTGTTTATTTGATACCTATTCAAGACAATTTGAAAATAATGAGTTTATATTGTTAATATAGGCTAGAGTTTCAATTTTTTTTTACGTTTTTGGTTATTAGTGTGCCTTGTGATTTTTTTTTCAATGAAAACATGTACCTTGGTCCAAAAAAGTTTGAAAAACACTGCTATACTCACTTTACGAGATAATTAAAACAAGATAGAAAGCATGTCATTAAACAGAATACTTCCTCTGGCTTCAATTGAAGAGCTATAAACTAAAATAAATTGCGCTGGCCAGGGTAACTAAAAATAACTCCCTACACAATATGTGACATCAGCAAGTACCCGGATGTCAGGCAAAAGGAACTTTGAGAACATTACAATACATTGCTGTAGTCATGATTTGAGTCAATTAAAAAACTGCAGAAAAACGGTATCTAAGAAGCCTTGCTGCTGCGGGACTTGCAATAGTGACAGCCGATATGCTGACAATCCTTATATGCAAGGTATATGCTTCTTGCAGTTTCCAAAGCCGATTACTCAGGGAAAGAAATGTAATCGTTGGACTCGACAGTGGTCGAGTAGGTATCGACCGGACAAATGTAAACAAGAATATTTACATCTGTTCGAAACACTTCATTGGAGTGAACAGGCCAACAGTGGAGCACCCTGATCCCATACCAGCGACTGCAGTCCCTGAACGGGTATCAATCCATTTGTTTTATCTGATTTTTCCTTTCGTGTCAGAAACTAACAAAAGCACTGAATGTTTTTTTCTATCCACCCACACTAATGTGTCTCTTGTACTCTTGTACATACTTTTGCCACTCACAAATATGTACCGTAATATTGGATTATTTTCCTCAATGAATAAATGACCAAGTATAATATTTTAGAGTCATCTGTTTAACTGGTTTCTCTTTATCTACTTTTAGGACATGTGTGAAAATCTGATGATGTTTTAAGTCATATGTATGTAGAAATACAGAAAAATCTAAAGGCTTCACAAACTTTCAAGCACCACTGTACATTTTGTTCGTATGAACTGCATAAATCATAAACCCTTTATTTGTTTGTTTTGTAAAATGGGCATGAACATAAAAGTACCAAATTTTAAGTGCTGGTAATGATGCAAATCTGAATTATGCTGATTTCCTTGAAAAAAAAATAGCACTTTAACTTCTAAACTATTTTGATTTTTGTAATTTAGGGGAAAAAAACTAAAACTGCAAATGAAAATGAACATGGGAACCGGTGACCCCCCACGACCCTAAAAGGAAGAGGCGGGTAAAGATAATGGATTGATGAAATTGATTCTTACTGAAATGGTGACTTTAAAAATGCAAAAGTAAAAAATGTATTGCCATTTGAGAATTGCTAATTTTATGAAACAAACATCAACAAGATCAGGTCTCTCTTGTAAATGAGTCCACGAGGCTCAATGGGATTAACCTGTATAAATAAAGGTTGAATGAATAGGATATACTTTAAATTTGATCTCATTTAAAGCAGTTGAAAAAAACTGATGAGTATGTATGAAAAAATATGAGTTGTGATTTTAAGTTTACCACATTTGCATAGCCATCTTTTTCAAGTGTAATTACTAGGTTTGAGCCCCCTTTAATTAACCTTTAAATAACCACAATGATCACTTGGATGCTCTGAAAGTGGAAAAAAAAAAAAAATCTCAAGAGAAAAAGACATACGATTAATTTTTCCGCTTCATTATACCGTAATGTAGCCTAATTATCTCAAAGCAGTGCTTATCAGAAGCTGTGGTCCTGCACGGGAGACAAGGCAGTATTATGTCAGCCCTTCATATTGTTGTAGCTGACATTTTGGTCCTCTGGGAGACAGTTATAGTTTTGCCATCATAACCCCACTCAAGTATGTTGGAGCCTAAAGCTAAGCACACTTCTACATGAAATTGAAAACGAGTCAGCATTTTAATTTAATGGATATAACCTAATTAAAAAATATGTTAAAATTTGCAAGTTTTGATGTAAAATGTTCAGTGCAGCCAAATAATAGAATTTTATATAAGCAAAATAACACAGTATTGTAGCTTAAGATAAGCTAAAGTAGGGCAAGGGTCTTTACTCTCACAAGATCAAGCAATTTCAAAAACTTTCATTCTTTGATTATGTCCCATACCTTTAAAATGACAGCAGATAATTTAGAGTGAATTTAAATGACTTGTTACCTTCAAGTGGAACAAAATCAGCCCCAAAAGGATAACTCCATTTCAACTTTTAATTTGACACCTTCATTATGCAGAGCTATTATAACGCACAGACTCTGAGTGGCAAAGTATCTTAGACATGCCGTCTGTATCCACTAGACGAAACACTGATAAGTGTGTTTGTTTACAGGAGGGAGAGTCAAGAATCAAAGATGTCAGACTGAAAAACAGACAAGTACTCACAGCATTCCAAGAACTGTTTTAGCCTTTCAAACACAGCGTTCAGGAAACCCTGAAAGGGAAGAAATGAGCAGAGGGTGAGATAAATTTAATCTTTTTAACATTTCAGCAGCTGAATCACTCATGACTGCTTCAGCTGAGAAGATATACTAGCAGACAAACTGTACATATGTGTGTGTGTGGGCAGTGCACACTTGTCTTTGTACGTATGAGTATAAATAAAAGTGCCTAGCTGAACAGTATGAAAGAGAATCAATTTTCTGTAGCTTGCTGTAGTAGAGGCTTCTTAGCATGAGAAATTAGATGATAGATGGAGGTGCTATCTGTTTAATTCGGCATTAATGTTCTGCCATGAGGTCAATAGCTGTGTCATTAATCACACGTCCCGAAAACGCATTTCAGCCAGCAACTAAAGTTCCTAACAGCGTTACTGCTGAGGGGAAGGGTCACGAGTGAGGAATAAATGAGTGGGTGGCAGTTGATGGAGAACACAGTTTACAACGGACGTTTGTTAAGACACAAGTGGGATACTGAAAAGAAGATGATGGAAAGTGATCGACATCAAAAAAGAACTCCACTGAATAAGTTATGACAAAGTTTGGACAATTAAAAGTTAAAGAGATGAGGCCCATGGCAATGCCAAAGGGTAATAAGAAGAAGCATAATGTGATATGTTTTAATCTATGCAAAGTAAAAGTTTTTCGTTTTTGACTAAAAGCAGAATGTAAGGTCTTCATACAGCAAATTTAGAAATGACTCATCTACTGGTCAAATTAGAAACAGATACAGAATTTTAAAAAAACAAAGGACAGACACAGTTAGGATAATAGATACAATAATACTAATTTAAGACAAATTAAAGGAGACAATGTGTTTGGAATCAAATCTTATGGCTGTGGCAATGAGGAGCTCGGCAGACTGGTGGGAGGAGTGACCGTCGTTCAGGGAGGAATCCTGCCCGGCATTCGGGCAGTCCTGCTGCCCAGGAGGACTAAGCTGGCAGCTGGGTCTGGGTGGACGGATCGGTATCTGTGGCCAGATTCTTCCGATTCGCTGCAGGACATCCTTCCTGCCCACAGCTATCGACATTTATAACAACTCTTGAATGAAACCAGGATGATGAGCTACGTCACTTCATTTCTCTTTGGGATTAATAAAGTATGTTTGAAATGAAATTAATAGTAGTGGTGGAATGGGAGTGCAGTTAGTAGAGTGGTCTCTTCTCAGCGAGGTTGCAGGACTGTATCCCGACCTGGGATCTGTCTGTATCAAGTTTGCATGTTCCTCCCACAGTCCAAAAACATGCATGTTAGGTTAACTGGTAATTAAATTGTTCCTAGGTGTGTGAGTGTGTGAATAGTTGTTTGTCTCTGTCTCTATGCGGCCCTGTGACGGACTTGCAACCTGTCCAGGGTGTCCCCCGCCTCTCGCACAGTGACTGCTGGACATGGACACCAGTGACCCCCAGACCAGGAAAGAAGAAGTGGGAAGAAAGCTAAAGCAAGCACAAGGAATGGATGGATGTTAATATTAGCAAGTATGTAAATATTTGACTGTGGAATTCCTTATACTAAAATAAGAGTTTGTTATCCAAACACGTGAATCATAAATGATTTCAAAAAAGATTTGTATTTTAATTAACATAATCTATGTCAAGTCTAGACACATTCCCGTTGAGCTTGTTAGATATAATAAAATAAAGAAAAGATCAGTATGCAGAACAAGTATTTAATGTTTCATGTTTCTGGCAGCTTGTGTAAAAACTGGCTAACTTTATTAAGCCTAGTCAGTATTTTCTGTTCTGATGCAAATCTCAAACAATGCTGCTGCTGTGATGATTGGAAAATAGACCTCAATTGTCTCAAATGATCATATCATGTGTGAAAAGACATCTTGTAAAACAATTCTACTCTGGAGACCCAACAAGGAATGTCATAAACCATCAGCCTAGGGCCCTGACACAACACACAGAGTTCAAAAAGCAATGCCAAAGACAGACAGATGGCTGCACCACTTGCCGTTTCAAAGACTTGAAGTTCAAACACTGCACACTGAAATCAATAATATACATGAGAAGTTGTGTCTGTGTAACAGGAAATACCTACTGAGTACACTGTAAATCAAAGACTATCACAGAAACAAAAGACTAGTTTTTATTCTACTATGAAAATTACATTTTGTTGTAATATATGACTGTTACAACCTGAAAAAAAATATTATAACTAAACTTCACTGACACAAAAGCAACCAAAAATGGTAAAATGTGGCTCATTATTACCAGCAGAACATGTCAGGACAGATGATAGGCAACCAACAGTACTGAGTGTTTAATTGTATATACAGTTTATTGCCATTATTGTCACAGCACACAATATTTTTCAAAGTCACAACTTCAATCAACCTTTATTTATACAGGTAAATCCCATTGAGCCTCGAGGACTCATTTACAAGAGAGACCTGATTTCAACAAAGAAAGATGACAACAATGGACAACAGCAACAACAATTAGCAGTTATAAAAACTCATACTACAGTTTTTTTTTTGTTTGTTTGTTTTTTAACAAATAGGATGGCTAAAAGGAAAAAGGTAACAAAACCAAAAAAACAGCTAGATTCCAAGACAAATGTATAAAACTAAAAACAGGAACATGTCAGCATTGGACCCTGCCAGGAGTCCAACAGATTCTTAAAGCCACTTAGAGAGGTCAAGGTCGAGAGCTTCAAATCTTTTTGTAAGATATTCCAGGAAACAGGAGCGGAGTAGGAGAAGGCCCTTTTGCCTAGTTCAGTCCTCACTGAGGGAACACTGCAGGTAATAATGTCCTGAGAGCGCACTCCGTAGCTGCACTCACGCAGAGACATGTAGGAGGAGATGTATGAAGGCAGCAGACCAAGAAGTGATTTAAAGATGAAAATGTACCAGTGGGAGAGTCTGCGTGAAGTTAATGATGTCCAGTTAACCAGTGAATACAGGGTGCAGTGGTGGGTACGATAATCACAGCCAGTTATGAATCTTAGTGCACCATGATAGACAGCATCCAACATCTGCAGGGTTCTTGTAGGAGCGTTCATGTAAATAATATCACCAAAATCAATTGAGGGAAGGAAAGTCACAGATACAAGGCGTTTTCTAGCATTCAGGGTTAGACAGGATCTGTTTCTGAAAAAGAAACCCAGTTTAATTTTCAGTTTCTTTACCAAGTTTTCCACATGGAGCTTAAAAGAAAGATGTGAGTCGACCAAGATACCCAAATATTTATAGGAATCAACAAACTCAATGGGGACACCATTTGAGGATAAAATCGGAGGAAGAACTGCTGGGACCAACTTCCTATTTGAAAAAAGCATCCCTTTGGTTTTTTCGGCATTTAGGACAAGTTTGAGGTGAAACAAATCAGTCTGGATGTAGTTAAATGCAGATTTCAGAAGCTGGAAAGCCTTAGCAACAGTTTTAGCTCGACAATAAACAACTGTGTCATCAGCATAGAAATGTATGGATGCATTAGGGATGTTTTTACCTACATTATGTATGTAGATTGTAAAGAGGGTGGGTCCTAAGACTGAGCCTTGTGGTACACCATTGTTGACTGTTAAATAACTGGAGGAAGTACCATTATGTTGAACACATTGCCTCCGGTCTGAAAGATAGTTAGAGAACCAACCAATGGTGTGATCTGAGAAACCGATTTCTGAGAGTTTATGACACAAGATGTTCTGATCCACAGTGTCAAAAGCTTTAGACAGGTCTAAGAAAAGTGCAGCACAATAATCTTTAGCATCCAGTGCTTCAACAACGTCATTAAGAACCTTCAGTGAAGCAGTGGTTGTGCTGTGTTGTTTCCTGAAACCAGATTGATGTGGAGGTAAGATGTTAAATGAGTCCAGGTAATTTTTGATTTGAGAGTTTATCAGTTTTTCTAGAACCTTGGCTAAAATGCAGAGTTTAGAGATTGGTCGATAGTTGTTCAGTGAGGTGGGGTCACCTCCCTTCAGCAAAGGAAGAACAAAGGCTGTTTTCCAAGTGTCTGGGATGGAGTTTTGTCTTATGGAGAGATTGAAGATGTGGGTCACAGGGACTGTGATGATATGAGCAGCCAGCCTTAAGAAATAAGGTGGAAGTTCATCTGGACCTGCAGATTTTTTAGGATCAAGATCTTTTAACAGTTTATTGACCTCACTGACTGAGAATGGAGAAAAAGAGAAGGTGTGATTAACTGAGGATTGACTTGTAGGAGGGATTTGATTTGTAGAAGTTTGGTTATTAAGGGAAGTGGCTGATCTTCCATTAGTAACTGTGTCAAATAAAGAACCAGAAGCAACAAAATGTTTGTTGAGACAGTTCAGGATCTCGTGCTTATTTGACATAGTACAAGAACTTACAAGAAAAATGTTTTTAAAACAACATATTTTCCTGATGACCTGCAGGGTTACAGGAGTACACAGAGGAAATGAGTGGGACTCAGAGGAAAGGTGTCACCACAAAGAATTATTTCTAATCAGTTGGGAATCTTAATTAGCCATGGCTTCAAAGTTTTGGACAAAACAATGTAACGGTGAATAATGCCTTTTAAAAAAGGAACAAGTAAACACTGATTGAGCATTTGATGTATGAATGCCTTTCCATCTGTGGTGCATTGGCACAAGGCACAAGACAAAACTGCCCCAGCAATTCCTGATAACAGTAATACAACAACAACCAAAAAAAACAATCATAATTACTTGGATAGTCGGAGTTGAATGGCTTGCAACAGTCTGGGCAACAATGTGTTGTGTTATGAGACAGCAGCCATGGTCAACATCACCAAGCTAATTAGATCCAAGATGATCAATGAGAAAACTTTCTGTGGTACAAAGCAGTTTCATTTTGTGTGCCTAAATATTGTGGGCAGTTTTATTGGCTTGGAAAATAAAACACGAAAAAGTGCATATTCTCCAGAGAGCAGGCAATGTTACTTTGTAATATTTTATTTGCTTAAATATAATATTTTAAAAAAAATACCAGAGTGCAGAATTTCAATTTTAGAAGACAGCAGTGTCCTACAGCACGCTGTCAGGTGTATTAATTAGGTAAGTATAACTCGGTTTGACACTGAACAGAAAGTTAGAAGCTTTGCTGGAAATGGATGATGACGTGGAGTCCTCCTGAGTTGATCAGGGTATATTATGGCTTACTCGAGTTTGAATTAAAACTTTATATTTATTTACAAGTGAGAACCCTTGACAGGGAAAATAAACCAGACATAATAAAGTGGAAATATTGTACATAAAAAAGCAACTGTCAATAAACGTTATTTGCCAATGGTCAATATATTCATTTGATTTCCCAACCTATTTTGTAGTATCTGTTCTGCTCTTTAATGTGTTATAATATACAGTATGATATGTCAAACATACATTTGATTAGTAGGACACAAGTAATTTATAAATGGTAAATGGACTGTATATAGCACCTTTCTATCTTACCAAGACACTCAAAGAGCTTTACAACACAATCTGTGCCCTCATTTACCCATTCATACAGCCCTCTACTAGATCTATACAAAGACTAATCAGTGCTTTATCACATTCATACACCGATGGGGCACACAACGGAGGCAATGAGGAGTTCAGTGTCTTGCCCAGGGACACTTCAGCATGTGACTGTTGGTGGAATCAAACCCCAAACTCTCCTATTGGAGGACGAATGCTCTAACCACTCAGCCGTAGCTGTCCCATAAAACCAAATGTACCATAAATCTGAAAGCTTAAAAGTGATTCTTCTAAAGGTCCGCATTTAAAGATTTTTACATTTACAATTTAAAACATGGTCAAAAGATTAAATATTTCAATTAAAGTAAAGGTAAGTGGTATTTTCTAAATGTCTCACTTTGACATAATTTGCTTACCAAGGCCAATTTAAATAATTATTCTTGTAAAATGAGTACTGCCATTTTTTTAAATTAAATAAACGTATCCATTAAACAGCAAAGTAGCCAGAATTTGGAGCTGAAGTTGAAAGTTGTAAAAATAATTTCATCAGCTCTCAGCTCTGAGGAAACCAAAGCCCTTGGTGAAGATTATTTTAAACCCAATTTCAGCAAAACTAAATTAAAAAAAATAAAAAAGTTTAATAAAGTGGAACTTTCTTCACAGTTGGGAGTGGGAGAGCAGCTCAAACAGAACTGTTGACTCTTTGAACCAAAACAAGGCTTAAGGCACTTTCAATCATCATAGCCATCCATATTTTGCACGGTGTGACTGGAGTTATTTTTAACCCAAAAAACACCAACAGAAAATATCAGCTTTAGAAAAATAAGAGGTTATAAAGCAGACAGTGAAATACACTGAAACTCACCATGACTTCCATATTTTGCTGAGGTTCTTGAAATCCATGGACTGTCAATTTGCGAAGCACTAAAAGGCAGGAAAAAACAATAATCAATATGCAGGGCCATCCTTTACTGTAAATTAAGTCAACTAATGTCACCTCCTACAGTGTTTCAAAAAGTACCAGCATACATCAACATTAATTTAGGTTTACAACTTGTCTTGATAAATACATTTTGTAAACAGCTTAAATAATGTGAATCAAATTACAGTGTGCAACTTGTAGTTAGTCAAATATAGCTGTCAAGTTTTTTGCCGCTGTATCAAAAGATTACAGAAAGTCCTTTGCATGATAATGCAGTTGTGTTATGTGTAGATGAACATATCTGGGGTTGTGTTGTTGCTTTAGTCACTACCTTTAAGAGATAGCAGCGTCCTCTCCAGTGAGTTGAGCGCTGCAGCCTCATCTCTGGCGCAGACTTGCTGAAGGAAGCAGTCGGTGTGATGGCTCCACAGAGAGCATGCAAAGCTGTAGATGCCAGACGCCAGCTGCCAAAATTCATTTTAACAGTAAAAATCCAGTTAAATACATATAGTGTTACTCTGGATGTGAACAGCTAGAACAAGTTCAATGAAACACGAGTGTTATGGATTAACATATATCCAAACAGCAGCTGTAAGAGATTTCGAATGACTAATATTGATGCTCTTTCACGGAAGGAGCTCGAAAGTGCAGGTGTTAATTAACTTCCAGTCGCAGGCAGTTGCATCTATCTATATTGGCACTTTGTCTGGAGACAAATCAAGGCAGCAGTGAAAAGGGTACAATATCAGTATACTAAGTAAGGTACACTCTTGCCTACTAAAAAATAAATGACAATATTTCCAAGGTAAACAAGAGTTTTGGGATATGCTTTGATAATTTTCTAATGAACAACATAGAAATTTTACAGCTCTTTCATCTGAGTAACATTCAACCATTTTTAAGTGTTAATGCTTAGGAAAACACATTCAAAACTGTTCAACCAGTAAATGTGATTTATAAATAAGTGTTTACTACTAGATAAAAAATAAATAGTAATACCGTATTTTTCGGACTATAAGGCGCACTGGATTATAAGGCACATTAAGCAAAACAAAACAGTCAGATAAGTCAAACTTTATTCAACTAATTCACAATAACTCTCAACATTGTTCAGTTGAACCACATAAAATTGGTTCTAGTTCAGTAAGCACAATCAGAATTAATACATAAGGTGCACTGATTATGAGACTCACTGTCGATTTTTGAGAAAATTAAAGTGTGCTTTATAGTCCGTAACGTATGGTATTTAAACTTTGAGTCATCGCAAACAAATGAGTCAAACAAATTATACAAGAAATTGTGCTGAGGGTAACAGTGGAAAGTCAAAAAGTACAAGTTCTTGCTGCAAAAGAAATCCCAGCTCAGATGGCAAAGCAAACCAAAAGCTTTATCTGTAAAAAACTGAAAGAAACACAAGTATTTAAACTTTTTCCTTTGCAGACAGATTTATATGACGCTTGATACTTGCTCAGATCTCAGACTAATCTGATTCATGGCAGCTACTGTATGTCAATTAACACGTTTGGAATTAATCGCCCGAAAGCAAAGGCCAAAAGGTGATGTTTCTTCCCGTGTGTGTGTTCATTTGTTATTAGTGCTAACAAAATACAGTATATCTGTGAATATATGTGAACCACTGAACAGATTTTAATGAAACTCTTGGCTAGTGATCACTGGATATACTTGAAGTTAGCCCTTAGTTAATCCTATTCAAGATGGCTGCCACAGCTAAGCAACCTTAGCAAACAGAAAAATGCCACCCGTTTTAAATATGGAGCCATGATTAGATGTGGTAGTAGCTGGGACTCATCCCCAACACATACCACTACATTAAGTGCTACTCTTTATGCAAGACATTTGTTGGCATTGACCATTTGATTGTTACCAAAATGTTTTATAATCCGTAGGATGAATTTTTATGAAACTCTAAGAAAATCATAATAAACAATAATAATAAAGTGCTATGTGTTGAAATCATTGTATGTTCCCATACAATGGTGAAATTGGTTCTCTGCACTGAGCCATCGCACCTGGGATACACCAAGGTGGAGCAGTGGGCAGTTGAGGATTGAGTGTCTTGTTCAGACACCACGACATATGGGAATGGCTGGAGATCGAACCTGGGACTTCCGGGTCCCGAGTCGGCTCTCCTACCTCTACCCCATCTCTGCCCCCTACTCATTGGATTTAACAATGACAACAACTCTTTTGGAGTCAACCTACTTCAGGATTGCTGCCACAGCTAACTTACTTTAGCCTACAATTGTCTTCAACTCAGGTACTTTTACAGATATTGGGATCAAATATGTTGTGACAGTAGCTGTGAGTTATTCCCTACACATACTATGAGGGCCAACGCATCGAAAAATCTTGCAATATCACGAGATGGCACATAGTGTAGTTTCCAAGGTTTGACCAGAACTAGCCGTCGTGTCTCATAAAACGATCTTAGTTTAAAACTCTGACATGACAAGTGATCCACAATGCAAGTTTTGTGCCTTTTAAGTGAAGTGATGTGCAAAAATGCATGAATGTCTCAATATCCTATGGTAGTCAAGTAAATAAAAGACCCTCGCTAAATATAGGGCTAACTTGATTATTGTCTATGAAGGAATCAAAACATTTTAAATACTTTTTTTATTTTTTTCATTTTATTCAAAACATTTTTAAAACAGTGCACCGAAAAGAAAGTCTTACTAAAATATATGTACTTGTTATTTTCTTTGTATGTTTTGTTGCTTTTGTCTACACTACAAAAACAAGATGCCCTTCACTTTATTTACTGGTATTTATTTTATTTTTTGTTCATTTGTTTTTTTTGTTTAGTTGCCAAGAAAAAAAAAATCAAACTTCTACTTTTGTTGTTTGCCATGATAGCAAGACAGATAATCACACGTGTTTTCACATAAATAAAAAGAGACGTGATCACTATGGCTGAGGAGGAGGCTCTTCGCAGATTAATGTAATATCCTGAGGTAGACAATAATCCCTATCAAGGCCCCAGGTGGCACACTGCCCTGATAAATATTATGAAACAACAAAAGGAACAGAAAAGAGGAGCTATGGTCACAAACAACTAAACAAAATACTAATATGTTTTCTGTCCATGGCCAACAGAAAACGTCACAGCAGTAGACTGACAGCTTTAATTCACTCTGTTTATAATCTAACACTGAGGCAGAAAGGAAGTTAGTTATTTGCATAGCTGGAAAACACTGATTAGGGCACAGTTTGTACTGCAAATATTGAGTTTGGTGAATTGTTGCAGAATCATTAAAGAGTGCATCCAAGAATCCAATAGTTTTTCAACCCCTGGTTAAATGTGTGTATTTGAAAACCCTATTTTCACAACAGAGGAAAAACAAGAAAGAGGAAAATATCAATAAAAGCAAACAATTTATTGTCTTTTTCTAGCTCATTTCCTATTCACCAGACACAAAAACCACCACAGGAAACTGCTGTTCATTTTATTCATCAATCTTTTAGAAAAAAATAAAATAAAACCATCCTGTGAAATGCCAGCCTGCAATGAAAATTTGTTTTTTGAAAAGCAAAAAAACATCCACTGAAGGTCAGTCCTCCAGAGAGATAGGTCTGTGTGATGAAAAACAACACATGGGTGTTTTCCACCAAACTGGTTAAAATACAAATTTTAAAACAGGGTTTGTTCAGCACCAGATTTGCTTTTCCAGTTTCACTGTTAAAGGACCAAACCCCGAACCACAGCAGAGGTGCTACAGTAGCACAAACTAAAAAAATGCTGCAAAGACTGTAAAGCCTGCTTAGGCTATCATAATCAAGAAAATGTATGTGATTTATCTTTGAAATGTTATCTACGGTACTATTGAAAATGTTAATAAAATTTAAGTGAAAATGCTGCAAAGAGCCATTTTCATCAAGAGATGGAGGCAGGGTTATGGAGACCATTGCCTAATGAAATTGTATATGCATTTAAGTTAGTGTAGCATTTATCCAGTATATTCAAGACAAATCAATAAAAACAGAAGTTAAACATTAATAACAGGACAAATTAGTTGTAAATTGACTTCACAAAAAAGTTAAATCATGTCATCTGGACAGTTTCTTTTTGGAAGAAATGTTTCATATTTTAGCTGAAAGACTCCATCAGTCTGAGGCCTGCCAACAGGATCTGTCGTATTAAATAGCACCTTATTTACATATGCATTAAAGGGCAAACAGGACTTGTTTGAGTGTATCTGGAACCGCTTCATTATGTATATTAAAGATCTGAACATGCCAGAAGACAGTGCAAGCAACTGAAGGAGGTGTGCACTGCAGATCCTAAATACAAATAATTATCTTAAGTAGGGCTGGACAATAATTCAATACCGATATACATCACGATATACTTTTATGCAATAACGGTGATATGAGTTTTAAGCACATTTTCGATATTTCGATATAAATTACGCTACGATTACAGCGTTTCACTGACACTTTTCTTTTTTGTTCGGATAGAAGCGGCCGCTCCAACCGACGGGTGTTTCAACCTCAACAGAAAAAGCCGCGACACAACTACGGAAGTGCGTGGTGACGTACACCGCACACAGAGCTCGAGTCCAGAAGGAGTCAGCAGTAGCAGGCTAGGCTAAGCTCCAACACACAGCAAGTTTTCACTTCAAAATGAGTGACCATGACCGTCTTTCACAAGCGAAGAGAAAGCAGATGACATAATTGATAAGAGAGGAAAGACTAATTTGGTGGTGTGGAAGGAGTTCGGCTATCTAAGATCCGATAAACTGCAGGTTTTAGTCTGCTGCAAAATGTGCCAGAGAGTCGTTCCAACTAGGGCTTTAACAGACTACTCGAGTAAACGACAGGCCAATTCCTAGGACATCCATCAAGTTTTTAAATTTCACGTCGAGTATTTGCAGTGACGTCGTTACGTCGCAGTTACGTCATTGCGTCATGTGTCACGTGATCCGCACCGGGCTACTAGTAGGAGATATCAAATGGATTCCTCCCAGCAGATGGACTGAGCGGAGCAGGCTCAGTCTTGGCAAACAGGTAGAAATGCATCAGTAGTATGGAAATATTTCACTAAAGATGAATCTTCCGGTTCAACTACAGTAAGGAAACAGAAAATGAATCAACTTCCTGACTGTTTGGAGCTCGTTGCGAACCGGTGTTATACCATATTCTGTGACCACCGTATATTGTGACCGTAGGGGGCGGTGTTGCATGCACTGTTGCAGGTCACAGAATATGGTGTAACACCGGGTCCAATCGACCGAACCAGAACCAGCTTCCTCTGACCTTGTTTCACAAACTATAAGCAAAAAATATTAATCTCTAAACCTATAAAAAATCTATAAACATATTAATCTCAAAAACTAAACCTAATGCACAGCACAGCTGGTGGTGGTGCGGGGTGGTCGTCCGCCGCGCTGATTTTAGTTTCGTTTTTGACGTGCTGCACGTTTCTTCACTTTTGCAGCTTAATAATAATAACTAATAGTTTAGTTTTTCCTGCGACTTATTTGTAGTATGATAAATGGTAGGAGCATAATATACTCTCCTAATGTTTTGTTGGTCTTTTTTGGGGGGAAAATAATAAATTATGTTTTTTGTGGTTTTATTTTTAACTAATTTTTTCATCTTCAGATCCTATAACGTCATCAACTACTCGAGTTCTACTCGAGTTGTATTATGTTAATGTTGAGTTTAAAAATTATGTAGTCGTTCAACCCCTAGTTTCAACTAGCAGTGGGAACACATCTAACTTGTTCCACCATCTGAAGAGTTTCCATTTGATAGAATAGAATATGCTGAAAGTCAGAAGACGAAGCACAATAAAAGTTTGAGCCAACGTGTTCCTGCAACAACACCCCCAGCTGTATCAAAAGAGAAACCCATGCAGCACATGCAGAAGTTTGCTGCATGGGTTATGTTGTTGTTTAAAGTTAAAACTATTAATATTGACAAAGTTGAGAGTTTTATGTTTATTTGATGGTGATTTTAAAGTTCTATGAAGGCTAAACACAAATACAAGGTAAAGATTAATTTATTTGTACAGTTTATACAGTTTTTCTGAGGCTTTTATATTGTTTTTATCAATATCGGAATTATATTGTTATTGACCGAAATTAAGAAATATATTGTGATAAAAGTTTTGGCCATATCGTCCAGCCCTACTCTTCAAGATACAGTGTTGTATTTGATACCTCAATATGGAGACGATGTGTGGCGTTTGTGATGGGTTGCATTATGATCAGGATTCTGTGAAGGGCACTTTATTGATTTTTTTTGTTTGTACTTATCATTTTAGTTTGGTTTGAATACAGTGTAATAATACTATTATGCTACATCCCGCAGAATGTTTGAGCTGTGTTTGGTTAAACTGCTAAAAATTTCAATAAAGATATTTTGGCAAAACAAAAAAAAAAAAAAAAGCACCTTATTGACATGTTTCAAACCAGTCTGCTGTGGAATTCCCAGAAACTGGCTTTACACATGCAAAATAATCTTTTAACTTTGTTGTGATTTATTTACCTGGATGACTGAGCGTACTTACTCTTTCTGAAATGACAAATTCTTTATATCTCATCATGCCTGTTTTATAGATGCTTTTTATAAATCCAGATCAGGTTATGAATGCCATTAGTAATGAATAAAGAGTTGTATTCTTTGAAACTGCTTTAGTAGAATAAGACTTGCTGAGATACAGTATGATGCAACGGTCAGAAACTGTCAATCTTTGGTAAATCGGATAACCAATTAGTACAAGGATGAGCAGGGACATTTCTTAGACAGTCCAGCACACCACACCTAGGTTAGACAACGTTAATTTAAAAAAATGTTCTGTATTTTGAAGCCAAATAGCTATAGGTGCAAAATATCTCTAAATGTTTGGAGGGGTTCCAAAGATTTGCTGTAAAAGTCACATACGCACAATAATGTGAGATGTCACAAGCCTGGAGCTTTGGAAAATTGCTGGGGGGGGGGGGGGGGGGGTGTTACGATGTGGTCCAAGTGTTTCCAAGTTTATTTGAAAAAAGGCTAATGCTTGTTGGAAAGATGGTGTGTGTAGTGTATCCATTTTATCTTTGCATCCTATTTGCATTTTTTCCTGGTGATAGTTCTCAGTCTTTTACACCTGAATACCATCTCTGCTTTCATTCCAGTTTTTCCCCAAACTGCTGAATTTCTAAAAGAGTCCATCATGTCCAACATTGTAATGAGTCTCCAATAGTGAGCAAAACACCTAATTTACCAGAGTTTAACTAAAAGTTACATCCAAACCACTTTCAAGCTTCTAGTCTGTGCTGCTGATTGTACAAATGTGGCATCAGTTGGGGGAAATTGTCAAACCCATAAATGTGAGATGGTGGTTGTGACGTGATGTCTGTAGGATTTTTACAAATAAGATTCACAAAAACTCATAAGCACAACTTATTCATGTCTTTCTCAGCTGCCATGTATTCAAGTGAATGTGCTGCAAATTGCTGAACATCCTATAAAAAGGGGAAGTGACCCCACTTGAGTAAATGTAACCCAAAAGGATTTTGCTGTTGACTCTTCTAATGAAAGTAGCAAAACCTACAACTTTATGTGAATAGGCACCTTCCATTTATCAAAACTAATGCACAATTCATGGTCTACCATCTGCTTGACTATAATCTGTAACTTGTATTCTTGTTCACAATGAAATAATTTACAGTAGATGTAGATTTTCAAAAATGACTGCTAATTATACATGGATGGACTTCAACTCTTTACTTAAATCAAAAATGCATCAACGCACATCAACGGCAAAGATAAGATGGACTCATATTGCTTGTGTTGCACATTTGGAGTATTGTAAATCTATAACCTTTTATACATTTAAAATTGTTATATATGTTTTGTTTGATATTATACTGTTTTTACTTTTGCTCTGGGAAGCAAACCCAAATGTTGTTGTATTTAGGTGCAATGACAATAAAGGTCTATTCTATTATATTCTATTCTATATTAGCAAAGGGAGGGAAGACGGTCATTACTACAAACAGTGGTGTTAACAGATAGCAAGGCATTGGACAGATGATCTGACTTGATGGCTGGAATAACATTCACTCCAGCAACATCAACACTTTGGTCAGAATGCACTTTGGTATCAGTGGGAGATGCATGTCATTTATTTCAAACATTAAACTTCTTAGAAGTTAAAAAAAAAAAAAAAAAAAAAAAAAAAAAACACCAGGAAGATGTCTACCTGGATTGATCTAATAAGAGAGTGATGGGGGCCACAACATAAAAAGTCAAATTAAAATTTGTTGGAAGACTAAAGCGAAACGTGAATGTATTATCAGTGAAAAGCAAAACTGTGACATTAAGAAATCTAACAAAGGGATAGAACACTGTCCTAAAATAAAGCAAACATCTCGTCCTTTTTAGTGTCAGAAATTAGTCAAGAAGTGCCTCAATTTCTTCCTCCATTCTTTATATTGTACAGTCCTCCATAACTTCTGATGTTTTTCCTTCTCCTGTCAAAACCTCCGTCACATCAGTCACATATCTTAAACATCCACACCCTGCCTCTACATCCTCCTCTTTCCTCTTTCCTCCCACCATCTCATTAGTTCTGCATCTGGTGAAGAAGTGCAGATAGCGGCTTAAGCATCAGCAAGTAGGTCATCATCTTATGCACCTTCCAGTCATTTTGTCTTGGTATAAAGGACAAGAGAGAGGAGCACATGTTCACTGACTGTAAGAGAATATGTTTATTACCACCTCCAGAGTTTATGATTTCATTTTGATACAGGCATGCTTGCAGGCTTGGCTTTCACACTGTGTTAATTTTGATTACGGTAATGTGTTAACTCGCCATAAGCTAAAAGTTGATTGAACTTACAAAATGAAAAGTAACATGCAACTTTTTGTTTTGCTTATGTCAGTTTATAAGTCAGTGTCAGTCTTTATTAAGGACTCACACTGTAACATAAGAGTTAACTAGTGATAATTTAATTCCATTCAATTCAATTCAAAAATACTTTATTAATCCCAGAGGGAAATTAAATGTTTTATCTCATCATCCTGGTTTCATGCTGATGGATGTGGGCAGGAAGGATCTCTTGTAGCCATCCGTCTTAGAGCAGATCTGAAGAAACTGAAAGCAGATGTTGATCTGTCTTTTTGGACTTGGTGGGTTTCTCTGTCTTCTTGGGCAACAGGACCACGTGAATCTAAGGCAGAACTCCTCCCTGAACAATGGTCTCTCTTCCCAGCAGCTTGTTGAGCTTCTCGTCATTGTGGACAGCCAGCTGCAGGTGTCAGGGGATGATCCTGGTCTTCTTGTAGTCACGAGCTGTGATTCCCACCAGCTCCAGGATCTCGGCCGTCAGGTACTCAAACAACTCCGTCAGGTAGACAGGGATGCGTTCACAGCACCTCCTTTTTAACTCATTTGTGATTTGGACCTGTAGCTGAGGTATTATTTGAGCTTTTGAAATGATAATCAGCTGCTCCCGGTTGTAAAAAAACACCTTGTTGCCACAGTTGTGCAACATAACGTCCAAAAGTCAAAAGGTTTCAGTTAAAATCCTTCTTCTAGCTGCACAGTATCTGATATCAGAGGAAATAATCATCCAAAAAATGTGATTTACATCCAGAAAAAAAGAGGAATTAAAGTTTTCAAAAGCAACATCCCAGAATGAAAGTAACAAAGCTGATCCAACATGCAGCCACCTTGAGCAGTGCAATTCTAGAACTTTTAAATAGTTAGTATGATTTATTTATTTATTCATTTACTTTTTTGTACAAATTGGACTTGTCCTAGGTGTTAGCAAAATGAGAAAAAGTTAGCGTAAGTTAACATAAATGGCATTTATTATAGAATGTTTTATTTTTATTCCCTTTCCAATCACTGTGTTTAAACAGCTCTAAAACATTTTCATTGACTGAACGCAGCATTTAAAGGCCTCAGCTATTAGTAAAAAGTTGTTGCCAAAAAGGCACTTTTGATTATTTTTGATCAACTAAAAAGACTTGCATTTTGTGTTTGCTTTCTCTGAAGTACTAAAAATGTTATGACACCAACACTGTAGTTTAAATAATGATGTCCCTTGATATTTAGGTAAAAAAGGCAATAAAATGCACTTGGGCTTGGTAAACACAGATAGTTTTGGCAAGGATAGCTGAATAATCAATTAGGCAATTAAAATATAGATAGAAAGCATTATGCCATAAAGAAGTTTGATTTATCAACTGAAAATGATGTGTAATAAGAACTGAAAATGATGTGTAATAAGAATTCTCAATAAAAAATCCACAAACTCAAGCCGACAGCACTGCTGGAACTGAAATTTAGTGTGTAGCACACTGAACCTGCTATGTTTGACTGCAAAGGTTATTCAATGTCAAAGATATCAGGACATAGTTTAAAAAGTGCACAGCCTAATGGTACTTGGACCCACTTTGTTTCAAGTTGTTCCCGAGGGAACACTTCGGCATGGATTTTGGCAGGTGTCCCTGCTTGACATCCACGTTTTTTCCTCCTGTCGAATGGCCTGTCTCTTTTCTCTCTCTCTATCTCTCTCTCACACTGTTGGTCCCATTGTATTAATACCAGTTTGCTGACTTCTGCTAAAATTTGTCTTCACAGCTCTATTTTTTATTTTAGTCTTGTTTGTTTTACACTAGATTTTTAACTTGAGTAGTAAACAACATAAAATACTGCTCTGCTAGCTGAGAAAAATGCTACTTGACAAGAAATGTGTGCTTCAGTCAGATAAGCAAACAAATAATATACAAAAAACATGCTGCTGCTGCAAATTTTCAGCAATTCTACAAGGAATCTTCTTAGGACAAACTTGAATCTGAAAAATAAATTATGTTGCAGCTCATCTATTTGCATTTCTCATTTTATTATTTTAAGAAATAAAAAAAGGTAGATGACAAGGACCTAAAATAAGCCCAGCAAGGAAAATTAACCTAAAGAAAATGCATAAAAAGTTTGATTTTACAACACCTAACATTAGCTGTGACAGCTAATATGTTTATTGCTGCTGCACTATGTGGCTGAATCATGAATGTCACTACCTTATCATCATTATTAAATTAATCTCAATGCTGCTCACTACCTGTGCAATAACCTGTCACACAACCTGTGTAGTTTATTAGTTATGTGCAATATATATCATGTTCAATTAAGTTAATATTACAACCTGTAAAATACTTATTTATACAAATTCATCCTACTTGCACCGTTTTATTCTACCATGTTGTTTACTATCTCTCTTTTGGACCTTGTAATTATTATATTGACTTTTTCACTTTTTGGTACTTTATTTTGTACCCTTATTGCATGTTTTAGTATTTTCTTGTTTCTTTGATCTTTGTTTTTAATGAGTCAAATCAGTTCTTCTCGTCCTGAACATTTCATTGTACTGCTGGCCTTGTGTTAACCTTGCATAACAAAAACGCATAACTTGAACTTGAACCTTAGGAGTAATTAATGTTGTGGACTTACATCTTGGAAAAGACGCCGGTCTTGCGCCAGACGCTTGGATGCGAGAGTTTTAGTGACATGATAGAAAGTTAACAGTGCTCTGTGCTGCTGCAGGCCATCTTGACCCTTCACAGACTCGATCAGAATTGGAATGAGCTCCGGCCATTGCCTCGGGCAGTCCAGACGGGCCACTTTGGCTATCAGTACTGCGATCTGGGTTGCTATCTGTTGGGAAAAAATAATAATAATAACAACATGGAGGAAAAACACAACCCGAGGCTAACCATTAACAAAAAAGAAGGTGGTTATGCCAAAGGGAAAACTTAACTTTGAGGAAACTGATCTTTATCTAAAAGATATCTAATCTGTTGAAATTCTATTTTGAATGTCCTTTGAGCAATTTAGACAAGCTGAAGTAATGGAGTTGTATGGGTCACTCAAAGTGTATTATTATTAGCATTAATAGTGAAATTCTTAGCGTCTATGATTGCGCTTTAATTCACAATTATAATCTATTTGATTTGACTATGATCTTAGTTATGAAAATCAACTTTTTTGCATTGATTGTGGAATGAATACCTATTAACACAGACGTGCCTTATTTAACTGAGTGCATAATGTCAGTGTCTACATTCATTTTTCATGTATTGATAAGTCATTATGTTTTCCAAATAAGTCTGGTAAGGTTCTAAAGTTTGATTGTAAAACTCCTAAATGTAACTTTTTTTGCAATAAACGGGAACAGTCACACGGTCAAACCAACACACAATGCCTTCTGGAGTTTCAATTTCAGGAAAAAAGAATGTGACACGAGAGACATATAGTGTTTAAATCATATTCATTGCTTGTCATATGGGCCCCATGAGTTGTGACATTACAGAGCTGTCCCCACAGGGAAATACAACCTGTAGAAGGCAGGATGGATGGCCACCGTTTAGGGCCACCTTCCATGCTCCCTCAGACAGATGTCTTAAACACAATGCCATTTTCCAAAATTACTTCTTTGCTGCTGTACTTCAGACAGTCAAAACAATATAAAACTTATCACAAAGCTGTCTAACATAAAGTTTAAACATAAACAAGTGAGACTTTTAAATCATTCTCTTGAACCTTATTTAGCAAAACAAAATGTCTACAGACCAACTTGTCACAAAGGTTTAAGAAGCTTTCAATCAGTTTCAGTCTACATTACACAGTTTTGTAAAAGGCAGTGTAGATAAAAAAAATAATAATAAATGTTTTTAAATGTATTTTTTCCCAGACCCACCCCATTTTTCCCCACTGACCTGATTGACAGGCTCATTGAAGTTTGTGATAAGACCAGCGCGCAGCGAAGTCTTCTCCTCTTCTGATAATGCACTGTGAACAAAGCAATCAAAGCTATATTCAGAGGTGAGAAGACAAGAAAATATTTTTATAAAGTGTGCAATGAAGAAACATTGTGTGAGACTTTTTTTAATGTATTTTGCAGTTATGTATTCTGTTGCACCTAATTTGTTACAAATTGTAAACATACCCCATAAACACAAAAGATGCCGCTCACATTGAGAATACAACAGGCAACTGAGGAAAGTTGAAATTTTACTCCAGATTAATCAGGCTGAAGGTCAATTTCTTCTTTTCCACCATTCTGCATTGTCACTTCAGGGTGCCAGACGCACAGCCACTGCTGACTGCGTCATATAATAGACACCTTCTGATCTAATTTCCTTTTCTATACATGCAAACCAGTTTATCTCATTAACAACATGGTGAAGACCTCAATTTGCTAACTTATAATGGGGCCGATTTCATCATGTACAAATGTGCTACATTTAAATAAATTATGGAAATGCACTCCATTTGCACTTGGTTATTAAAGGCAGGTATAGTTCCATATGTGGCATAAAAAGGCAAATATCTAAACAAGTTAAGTCAGGTCCTCTGGACAGATTCTTCTTGTTGAAACATTTCGTCTTTTATCCAATAAAACGTTTCAACAAGAAGAATCCGTCCAGAGGACCTGACTTAATTTTTTTAGATTTTTCTACCAGGACTATTGAGCATGCATCAGGATAAAAAGTCAAATAGTTTTTATTAATACTAATAATCCTGATATTACGTTGGGTAAGCATTTAGCATGACCTTCATAAACAAATACATTTTATTCTCAATTTAATATACAGATGAGTGACAAACTAAATACATTAAAAAAAATTGTCAGTTTTTTAACATCACTTGCTGCCAGTAAAGATTCAACATGACTTTGTGTTGATTCTGCTACTCAGTGGATCTCTACAGGAAGAATGGAAAAGCATCCATCTAGATAAAAACAGATTTTAAAAAAATAATACTGTTTCCATGATGATTATCTCTCAAATGAAGCAGAAATACTGGGTGCACTTACTGCACTAAGACAACTGTTTGATCAGGAATGACTTTCCTTCTAAAACAAAAAAACATGAGGCACAAACACTGATTTTCCCAATAAATTAATCCCTCTTCAATATAAATACAGTAGTCCCTCGTTTATCACAGGGGATCCGTACCCTGAAGCCCCGTGATAAGTGAAAAACTGCGAAGTAGGAATAGTAGTACAAGTAGCAAGTACCGGTAGTACAAATCGGATTCCAAAAAAGTTGGGACACAGCAAATTGTGAATAAAAACTGAATGCAATGATGTGGAGGTGCCAACATCTAATATTTTATTCAGAATAGAACACAAATCACAGATCAAAAGTTTAAACTGAGAGAATGTATCATTTTAAGGGAAAAATCTGTTGTTTCCAAATTTCATGGCGTCAACAAATCCCCAAAAAGTTGGGACAAGTCAGTTTTTACCACTGTGTGGCATCCCCCCTTCTTCTTACAACACTCAACAGATGTCTGGGGACAGAGGAGACCAGTTTCTCAAGTTTAGAAATAGGAATGCTCTCCCATTCATGTCTAATACAGGCCTCTAACTGTTCAATCGTCTTGGGCCTTCTTTGTCGCACCTTCCTCTTTATGATGCGTCAAATGTTCTCTATAGGTGAAAGATCTGGACTGCAGGCTGGCCATTTCAGTACCCGGATCCTTCTCCTACGTAGCCATGATGATGTGATTGCTGCAGAATGTAGTCTGGCATTATCGTGTTGAAAAATGCAGGGTCTTCCCTGAAAGAGATGACGTCTAGATGGGAGCATATGTTGTTCTAGAACCTGAACATAGTTCTCTGCATTAATGGTGCCTTTCCAGACATGCAAGCTGCCCATGCCACAAGCGCTCATGCAACCCCATACCATCAGTGATGCAGGCTTCTGAACGGAGCGTTGATAACAACTTGGGCTATCCTTGTCCTCTCTGGTCCGGATGACATGGTGTCCCAGTGTTCCATAAAGAACTTCAAATCGTGACTCATCTGACCACAGAACAGTCTTCCATTTTGCCACACTCCATTTTAAATGACCCCTGGCCCAGTGCAAACGTCTGAGCTTGTGGAGCTTGCTTAGAAATAGCTTCCTCTTTGCACTGTAGAGTTTCAGCTGGCAACGGCAGATGGCACAGTGGATTGTGTTCACTGACAATGCTTTCTGGAAGTATTCCTGAGCCCATTCTGTTATTTCCTTGACAATGGCATTCCTGTTTGAGATGCAGTTACGTTTAAGGACCCGGAGATCACGAGCATCCAGTAGAGTTTTATGGCCTTGACCCTTACGCACAGCAATTGTTCCAGATTCTCTGAATCTTTTGATGATGTTATGCACGGTTGATGATGATAACTTAAAAGTCTTTGCTATTTTACGCTGGGTAACACCATTCTGGTATTGCTGCACTGTCTTTCTGCGCAACAATGGTAGAATTGGTGATCCTCTTACCATCTTGGCTTCTGAGGGACACTGACACTCTGAGAAGCTCTTTTTATACCCAATCATGTTGTCAATTGACCTAATTAGTGTTAATTGGTCTTCCAGTTGTTCATTATATGCTCAATTTCCTTTTTCCACCCACTTATTGTTACTTGTCCCAACTTTTTTGGGATTTGTTGACACAGTGAAATTTTGAATCAACATATTTTTCCTTTAAAATGTTACATTTACTCAGATTAAACTTTTGATCTGTCATCTATATTATATTACAAATAAAATATTGACATTGGCCACGCCCACTTCTCCGCTCCTGAACGGAGATCCACGAAGGAGGAGGGAGAAGAAGCAGAAAAATAATTTATTATAAATAAAAATTCCATGCCATTTGTGCAGATCATCCATCAATCAGCCAACTGTGTCATGTTCAATTTTACATTGAAAAACCGCGATAGAGCAAGTCCACAAAAAACTAACCATGAAGTAGCGATGGACTACTGTACTGACCTCTCTCTCTATGATTTACAATAAAATTATGCATAAAAGTAGTGAATGATGAAACGCTGCAGACTGAATGAGTACATGCTTGATTGCAATGATGCTGCGTAAATGTGTTTGTGAAATGGAGATGGAAAAGGAGGCTCTGAAATACTTTTTTAAAATGTATTTGATGTAAAATTATAGAAAAGCAGCAAAGCTCATCACAGTGTTGTAGGAAAAAAAATTGTGGATAATACTGAATGAGTACCAACTTAAAACTCTACCATATACTTAAAAATGCCATTTTAAAAATCCACTCTGAATTTACGTTCATTTAACTGACTGAGGTAAACCCTAAATTGTCTTGTGGTCTGGTGAATGGAATTTAAAACTTTCTTTGGAAACCATCGACATCTCTGTGTTGAAGAAGCAAGAGCCCATCTGTCCTTTTATCAGCGCACACTTCAAAGCCCGAGTCAGTGATGGTATGTGGGTGCATTAGAGCACAAGGAAAAGGTAACGTGCACATCTGAGAAGCCACCATTAATGCTGCAGGGTGTATACAGGCTCTGGAGAAATGTGCACTGCTATTCAGATGGGTTTTTTTTTTATCAGAGAATTTTTTAGTTTTTTTAGTTCAGATAGAAAATGCACATTATACATTTGTTGCAATATCATGGCACTGAATTATAAAAATCTGGATAAGCTAAACAGATGTGTTCACAGTCCAAGCCAGTCCTTTGGCTTAATATGAAGCAGACATTTTCACAAAAATGAAAATGATTTTGAGCAATTGATATCTTACAATGAGCACAAAAAATGGGCAAACATTATTACTTTCATAAACAAATTTGTTTGTTCCCCAAACATTTAAATGAAAGTTGTTAAGAGGTAATGAACTACGGTGAAGTGATCCGGTCAACAGCTTATGGAAAGTGCTGCTCACAATAAATTTTAAAAAAGGGTAACAACTTGTCCAAAATACATTTTGCTATTAGGTGCAATATTTTCTATCATCTTAGCAACTACTGCAAAAGTTCTCATGTTTGTGCTTCGTGGGAATTGAGATTTTATTGTGAGCAAAGAATCTGTTTGACAACAAAACATGCTGTGTCATCATATTGTATCTACATTCTGAATAAGCAGCTATAGCGCAATTGAATCACATAAATAATATTGGTTCAGCTTTCTGAACTCCTGAGAAAAGTAAACACACTTTAGGAAATGAACAAAACTTTAAAAAAAAGAAAAAGGGCAGCAATAATTTGGAGTGGCCAGGGAGTGCTGAGGAAAACTGATCACCACGGTCATCTACCACCCTCCAATTTAGCAGCAAATCTTTAATTTAAATAGGACAAAGAAAGTTAATCTGATACCCAGAAGACAGCGAGTTGGGTTCACATAGCCAAATCTGACTAAATAAGCACAAAAGAATATTTAAGTATAAAATCAAAGTGTTGTGACATGAATAATAAAACTGAATAGTGAAAAAAGAAAAGAGAGCAGTGAAAAGTTGAGTAGACAACCAAGATAAAAAGAAAAATGAAGGCAATAAGAACAAACTAAGAACACTTGAGCCTCTAAAAACAAAGAGATTAGGAGACGAACAAAGAAGAGTACATCAGTGGATAAGACGGTGTAAAGACGAGACACTACAGAGACAAAAAGGGTTTAGATGTAGAAGTGAGAGCGTGAAGCTGACGGGGGAACAGAGAGACATGCAGGTACTTACTGAGGGGCCACTCTCCTCCAGTATCTGTCAATGCCGTTTTTAAAGTACAGCACAGCCAGCCACCTGACGTTCACATCCAGCATGTGGTTATTGAAGATGTTCTGAAGGAAAAAAAAAAAAAAAAAAATCTTCACAAGTTCAAACAAGCAATAAAAAGGCAATTCAAGAGTTGACCCAGTTTAATGATGTGTAACAGCTAAAGCTACACCAAAAACAGGGCAACGACTCTTAAAACCCAACTAAATTATAATGACAGTGAGGTGATACCATCAGTCAAGGCTCATCAAAAACCAGGGCATGGTGACTTTGTAACCAAGGCTGTCTGTACAGTGCACACTTGAGTAGTTTTACTTCCTGTAACTACTTACCCATCTGAGCTGTAAAACGTAGCCATAAACCCAGAAAATATAGCTGAGTACACTGTGTATTCAGTTATTTACCTTCACACAGCAAAGGCTGGAGCACAATACTGAGTAGCACAGGCAATATGAGAGATTGGAATCTCAAGTCAGACTTCCAGGATTGGACAGGAGCCATTGCAGTGGCTTTTTAGCTTGGTAAGAATATATAACATCCATCCGTTGCATCATGGGAACAGCACAAACCATTAGAGGAGCGTCACAGCATTGCTATTAGCTGTCTGCTACTTGACTATTATTAGATTCATCACTGAGGGTAGAATTTAAATTTAGATCTGTCTGTCTTTTGATCAGCTGATGCAGATTTAACTCTTTAAGGATAACCAAGACAGATTGTGGACAAAAACATACATAAACCAAATTTTATTGTAAATAAAAGCATTTGACTCCAAATATAATTACCGTAAATGCCGGTGTATAAGCCGCTAGTTTTTCCTCACACTTTGTACCCCACGGTCTATATGCAAGGACGGCTAATTTATGTATTTTTTTCATAATTCACATTTTATATTTTATTTTGACAGACTTCCTGCTGTCTCTCGGTAACTTCCTGCCACTGACTAACATTTCCCTTTGACAGAGCTGGGCGCTCATGGCTCTTTTATCACATAGAGTGAATGCCTCAGGTAATCACATCAGTGTTGCCAGGTGAGAAATGTAGGATTATCGTACTAGAGACATAAAATTATTGTATTTTGAGGGAAATTATCGTACACCCATCATAACCAAAATGACACATCTATGTATGCACTATAGTAGTGATGGGTCCACTTCCAGACCGGCTCTGCTTCTTCTTCTTTTCTTTTTTCTTTTCCTCACTCATGGGGCGAGCGCAGTGGACTATTCAGCCAATCATGGCCGTTGTTCTGAGGCAAACGGAAACACGTCACTCGTAGGTCACATTTACAAAAGCACGAATGGCTGGAATTTCCAGCCAATCGTGCATCTGTTTGCGGACACAAATGCCTTCAGGGTTCACAAAAAAACTCCGACAGACAGTTGCGAGAGGCTGATGACAACCGATTACAACCACACATTCACGGAATGGTCAAATTATCGTATATTTGGCTTTTTTGGGATTATTGATCGTACATCGTACAGAGGGCAAAATTGTCGTACAAATATGATTATTATCCTACACCTGACAACACTGAATCACATGTACAAAGCCTCTTGCTCAGGGTTTCAAAGTCCCTACCATAACTCCACCCACTCTGTTATCATGTGACCAGAAATCTAACCTGAATGACCAATGAGGTACTCTCGAGGACCCATCCCCAAAGATAGACGAGCATTCATTTCTTCAGAGCGTTACCGTATTTTGCGCCTTGATGCACAGACCTGTTCATCTGTTTCAATGATAATGGAAAACGCACAAAGAATTTCTTATGATGCAACTTTCAAGTTAAAAGCGATCTATCTGGCTGTCAAATAAGGAAACAGCTGCCGACCGTAAGCTTTGCATTAATGTGTCGATGGTCAGGCATTGGAGACGCAACAGCAGTCAAGTCTGGTACATATTTTAAGAAAAGTTTTTAAATTCTTTCTGTGTGACATCTTTCTGTGTCAGTAAATAAGCATTTAAATACCGGGATCTCATTTTAAACTCACATCCAAACACGGAGTGGAGACAACGAACCGGAGGGGTCCTCCCCACCCTCCGTCATGAGAGCTCAGCGGAGAAGGCATCAGATTTATTTTTAAAGCAGTCAGTCATTGAAGACTAACACATATTTAAATGGTTTTTTTTATCTTTCTGTGTACGGTAAATATGTGTTTAAATACCAATATCTCATTTAAGCTCACATCCGAACACGGAGCGGAAACAACAAACAGGATGGGCTGTTCCCCCTTCCTCCCTCCTCCTCATATGAGCTCTGTTGAGCAAAAATCACGTCAAATTTATTTAGAAAGTACATTTAAAAACAGCTTCTGTTACAAATACTGTTTAACAATAAAAATCAATGGTACTAGTTTATTGAATATTAACCGTATTTTACCGGTACTATTTGACTTCTGGTCACATGACCACGATAAGATTCTGGGTAGCATTTACCGGTAGATAATTTAAAATAATTTCAGTTACGTAGGTGTTTAGCACTGTTCTGTCCAGTGATTATGCTTCGATAGTTCTTGTGTTCATTCTGAAGGTTGAATGGTTTTAACCATGAGTCAAGACAGCAAAGCATCATGATGACTTCCGATGGTCATGCAGTCTGAATGCGTGTTGAAAGCATGCTATAGTCTGTGAAATGCCATCAAGTGGCCGATTATTGTACTACAACAAGAAAGTTGCACATTATGCCAGAGCTGGCTGGGCACAAATCCTGACAATGAATGGTGGATGCCCGTGGCTTAATAACCGGAGATTCTTATTTATGTACAAAATAGAGGTGTAACGGTACGCTAAAATCACATTTTGGTTCGGGTCAGTTTCAAGTAGGGCTCGGTTCGGTTCATTTTCGGTCCAAAAAAACAACAAAATGAAGACTTGCAAAATGTTTATTTTGAAACTACGCCAAGTAAACAATACGTTTGTATAAAATTAAATAAAAGCGACCCATTTGGATGATATTTTAAATAAAAGGCACTCTTTACAATAAATAAACTATACTAACAATAATAAAAATCTTAATAAATACAACAACAGTCAGAACCAGAACAATAAGCAGCAACAATCGAACTAATCAAGTTTTAAGTTTTTGGCCAAAAGACCAACTTGTTCACATTTTCTGCCAAAAGCGCAGATCTAGTTGCAGTGAATATCTCCAGCGGTGGAGAAAACCGCTCACTCACAACAGGTAGCAGGAATAGAGAGGTAGCACTTTGCTAATTTTGCAGTGTGGCTGTATTTGGCCTCATTACTCACAACCTCTTGGACCTGCTCCCACAGGTGGGACAGGTCCCTGGAAAAGTTCAGAGTTCACTCGTCACAGACTTCTTAGCTGGAGGTGATCTCTGGTGGATTTCCCTGAAGAGGAAGAAAACAGCTGCTATGTCTGTCCCAGACTGGAAATAAAACACAGAGAGGTAAAAAAAAAAAAATGAGTTAATAAATTATAATTTTAAATAAAAAATGTTAATTAGTTAATAATAAAATAACAATACCTCTTCTTGAACGGCCATCATTTCTGCGATGAGGTGGTTGAATCTCTCGTTCATCAACATGATCTAGAGCTTTAAAAACTCCTACAGCTTGTGTTATTGCTTTGGACCGATCTGAATTACCTGATGAAGGTTGTTTAAGTGTTGATGTTATCGGTCTTAGAAGAGACGTTCATGTTCGGATGATGTCATTTCAAGCGCGTTAACAAGTTAAGACGTTTTGCCTGCTGCAGATCCAATCTCCGTGAAACAACGTCGACACACAGCTTTGGATTTGTTCACTTGTCTTTTAACAATGAAAGCCGCAATGTTTCCAAACAGGAGACCGCAACAAGAAGCTAGAATGCTAATGCTGCGCGTGCTGCACGATAATAGCGCCGTGCTGAAACACGCTTAGGAACTTTAGTTCCGCGACGCATAATCTTTCATTAATAAAAATGTAATTAATGAAAAAATAACCGAAACGGTACGCATGTAGAACAAACCAAACGTGCCGTACCGAAACGGTTCAATGCATCCACATGTACCGTTACACCCCTAGTACAAAATTATGATTTATCTTATATTTAGTATGTGCGGCTTAGAGACAGATGCATTCTGTAGCCCGAGAATTATGGTACACATCAGAAGCTGAAAATATTTTAAAGCCGTTTACAAAATTTTTAATTATTAGGGTCAGACTTAATGGCTACTAATCTCATACATCCTCTTACACCGGCTACCAGCCAGTATCTGAGCTTTCACCACCAGGTCTTTTCAACTGATCTGCTTTGTCACATCATTTTCAATAAACAGTGATATAAACGAAACAGCTCGCATCACTGGTACTTTCATTTTATACAACAAACCACTACCGACAAAATAAAGAAAACGTTTTTTCCTATGAATAGTTCTTTGTGCTTAGCTAGACGGAGCACACACTGGGACAATTTCTTCACAAACTGCACAGAGATGAAAGTGAAATTCATCATATTATCAGAGCCTGACGAGAAGAGTAAACAAATATATTTGTGATTTCCTAAAATATCAGAGTAATCTCTCTGGTGGACTGCACTGTGAGCTGACTTTTCAAGAACCCTTGCATATTGACAAAAGCCATCTGCGTCTAAAACTTTCTGCAAATAAATTTTAATGAAAACACTCAATAGAGATTTGAAGAATTCTTTACAAAAAAAATCAATCTCCAGCTGCCAGCAATCCATCGCACTTTGTCTTTAATAATATTATAGTTTCTTGCTGTCATCACAAGCTCTTGTTGTGTCGCTCGACAGCAGAACATATTGGCTCTAAATTTGTTCTAGTTGAACTGATTGCAAAAAAAAAAGTCAGTCTTTGGAGAGAAACTGTGTCCTGCTTTCTGCTTCATACATCATACGGAGATGAATGTCTACAGAGTTAAGATTGTTCTATTTCACTGTGACATCCTGACTCACCAGAAGGACTGAATAGAAGCCTGGCTGGGTCTCCCACTGCCGGAGCTGCTCCTCTGCAGGCTTCAGTACAGCGGTGTCCTGACTGGTAGCTTGGGTTAAGGCCTGCAGCACCACAGAACTCCCACTGTCCATTTCCATAGCTGATATATCTACAGAGAAATAAAAGAGAACAAGAGTCAGGCAAATGTAAAACTTTTGTTAATTTGTGTAGGACTATATATATATATATATATATATATAAATCATTAAGAGCAAGCCAATATACATTTACAAAAATGTCAAAACAAGAAACATTCACTCTTGTTTTATCCGACTGTAATATTTCTTCTCCATTTTATCAAAGACCAAGGAGGATGAAAACCACATCTGACGATGCTGATAAGGAAACGGATCTAAATAAAGAAAGGCATACCTCATAGGAAACAACTGCCGTCGTCTCTTCCATATATGTCCCAGATATTATTTAAGCACCCCAGTTTCACCCATTCATGGCCTAATATGCCTCTGTGCCTCAGGTGAAATGAACTGTTTGACAGATGGAAAGATAAACGAATGTCTAAGCCTACAATGAGACTGAGTCCTTGTTTAAAAGCCAACACCGACATTTGAATAAAACATAACTAAAGGGAAGAGATGTGTTCTTCCCTTACAAAATGCAAAGCCAAATACATAGTTTCTTGCAAGGCTATGTTAAAATCAGCATTTCGGTCATATAATTTCTTGGGGGGGGGGGGGGGGGGGGTGTCACAAACCTGCCAGATAATTTTAGTAAATTTTCTCAGGAAAATGTCTGACTGGGTAGAATGGAAGCTGTGGTGTTTGACGTCAGTAGAGTTAGGTATATATATATATGAAACAAGGCTGCCATCTACAGCTCTGACACAAATAGTCCACACACCACATGAAATGGTCTCTCAGGAATTAGACATGCCACCTCATTCTCAACAAAAGCATACCATGACATTAATGTGGCTACAGTGTTGGCTGTTGAGAAATTACTACATGAATAATTTATTCTGATAACTCCTTAAGAGGCTGCTCTATTCCAAATGCATGATCACAGTAGACAAGTAGTACTTGACTCTTAATCATTAATATCAGATATTTATGCCTTCACACACAGACCATATTCCATCAGATTTAAGATGTAATACAACAGGAACTATAATTAATCCAAATACACTTTTGTGTTTTTAATAGGATTAGCTATCCTGGTTATGTTGTTAATACCAGATTTGTAATATTTCATCAAACCCAAACTTATTAACACTTGGTCATGAACACAAATCCAACAGACACTTAATTTACACACTGATCAGTCAGTAAAACTAAAACATATACACAGTCCAGTCAAGATTAAAACAAGTGAGAGAGGGAAACTACTTTTTATCTCTGCTAAAATTAATCTTCTAAGAAACTTGAGTTTTTAGATTCGATACGGATGTCGCTGTGCATATATTAGCCTTGTAAACACCGCTGCAGACCAAATAAACACCGACTGGCAAAAGGACTCAACAACAGCCTCCAGCAGAAGCACAATGAGCATCACCAAAGCTGCTTAAAAATGGATCAAGGAACAAATCCAGAACACATTTGGTTGTTAGTCATTAAATGTGTTCTTCAGTGTTGTCAGATTAATAACTGCAATTAACATTTTTGCTTTGTTCTTGTTTATTTTATGACACTTTTATTTTGCGATGCAGATAAATAATCCTTTATTGACTTAACCTTTACCTTATTTTATTAATAATAATAATAATGTGTTATGTGTTGTCATCATTGTATGTTCCCATGCAATAGTGAAATTGTCTCTGCATTTAATCCATCCACCCCCAGGTGGAGCAGTGGGCAGCTATGGAAAGCGCCCAGGGAGCAAATGGGGATAGGGTGTGCTGCTCAGAGACACCGCGAGATGTGAAATGACTGTGGATCGAACCTGGGACTGTTGGGTCCCGGGTCGGCTGCCCTGCCAAGAATAAACAGTCGATGACGTTACCTAAAAACATTTTGGCTTGTTGATTTGTTTTTGTTACAGTGTGTGCCACTGTAAAGAGATGTAAAAGGGAAATGAAAAGCACAAAACGCCTGCCACGGGGGGTTTATATTATCTTAAATCTTCTAAAATCTAATGCTTGTGCAGTGGAGGACCAATGTCCCAAATCTAGGATGTATCATTTCAAGATGTGAGCCAACAGTGATGCACAAAGCAAGAAATCTCCCAGCCAAGTGAATGCAAGAGAGAGGAAAGCACAGCCTGGCATGGCAATGCAACTTTATTTAGAAGAGAGTATAATATGTGGTGGTATCAGTGACACATGCACAGATTACTGCACTAAAACTGAATGAGGTGGTGAAATGATGTTAAATGAAATGTAAATGACAAATGTCAATCAGTGCGAATGGGTATGGATGTAGACAATTTCAAGGTTCAAGGTAACTTTATTGTCATTCGCATCACATGTGGTACATGAGGTGGAATGAAACAGTGTACTCAAGGTCCCTCCTAGTATAAACTATAAACAATAAACTATATAAGGATGTAAGCTAATTAAACCATAATAATAATAATAATATAATAAACAATAATAATAATAGTATGCGGTAGGAATGTGCGATATAAACGGTATACGGTAGAAACAATAGAAATTTAGCCTACGATAGAGATCTGTCTTTACCGGCTAACCGCAGTAATGCTGTGTCTGAAGTAAAATCAGAGTTGTCAGTTTAATCGTTACTTTTGTTTGTTGAAAACTGTGCATAAGTGGTGTTCAAGGGTAAAATCAGAGCTGTCAGATTTAATCATTACTTTTTTTAGTTGAAAACTGTGCAAAAGTGGCGTTAATCTTTTCTTCGAGAGCTAAGTAGCGAAGCTACAAGCTACCTACAGCCGGCTTGCCGTAGTGTTGCCGTATTCTGACGCATGCGCAAAACGCTGTGTTCCGTCGATAGTTTTTGGGGGGTTTTTTCCATCGAAACTTAAAGTAAGCGTTGGTCAGCTTTAGAGAAACCTGCTCTCTGATCTGTGAAAAGAGCGCTGTGTTGTGTGATTTTACTGCGAGACCCTCTGGTCAAAGCCACAGACTCATTTTGTGTCAGCTCTCCTTAAAGTGGAAGGAGGCGCCAACTAGAGGTTTGGAGGGTGAAGTGTTTCAGTGTAAAATGCTGCTCTGTTGCTGTTCATTTATAAAGTGAGAAGACTGGAAACTGTTAAGAGTTAACAACATATTTTTTGTTTAAAACACAAGGCTAAAACTACATTTGATATCTTTTGCAATGTTTTGCACAAGAAATAAGCCTAATACTTGATTTGTTTATTATTTAAAAACTCTCTGGACCTAGTAGTGGAATTTTCTTAATTCAAAATATATGATGGCAAAAGGACACCCTCTGCTTTTTTATAGCAAGTTTTATACCAAAAACATATCGCGATATATATCGTTATCGCCACCCTTCACACCCTTCGTGATATGAATTTTATGCCATAATGCACATTCCTAGTATGCGGTGTATTACACAGCAGCCTGAACATGAGTCTGTTGTGAGCAGACGGATATGAATATAGCAACTTATGGGTAAGAAATCAGCAGCATGGATAATCAGCAGCACAGATAAAGTGTCAAATGTCCAATTAAAGTGGAATTGCAGTGATTTTCCTAATTTAATCAGACACCTAATAGAAACAGACTTTGTACACGGTTCTCAGCATTTCATAAAAACAAAAGTTTTTGAGTTTTTCTTGATTTTTCACTGAAGAAATCCTGAAATTCCAGGAGATAATTCAGTGACATCAAATGCTCAGAACTTAGCATCTTAGGTGGCAGTCAGTCACATTCAGAGATAACAGTAAGTATACTGTAGCCTATGGTATGTGTATACAACAAGCATTCCTAATAATTATCTTGTACAGCATCAGATACTAAAAAGATACCATAGCCAATCAGTAAGGATACGTGTACTTTACAATGTAGAAGCAGAACATGGAACCCACTAGAATACTAGCATGAATAAATGTACACATCAAAATCTCAAATATTTTTTAATCAGCAGATCAGTGTTCCCAGTTTTCTCAGATTTTATTTTATTTTTTTATGTTTAGTTTTTAAACACTTGACCCTGTTTGGAAAATGTTAGTCATTTTAAGTCTGATTTCCAGAGAAACTGGGCCATCTAGTACAGTTGGAACAACACTGTGCATATTTATATACAGTTCATGGGTACTGGACTTTTTTTTAACAAACTTTCAGACAAATCATCTAGGCCAAATAGCAGAAATGGTCTCTCGACATAACACCTTTGATACAAGTCAAAGCATTAACATGTTCATGACAAAGCCTACTTTATATTATGCTGCTAGCTTAATTTGTAAATCATATTGTTTATTGTGTACTGTGCCTGTAAACTGGGTAATTCAAATGCTCGAAAGCCAAAGTATGGTTGTTTTGCGTAAGACGTCATCATGCAGGATTATTATTGTTATTGTCATTTGCCGTTTGATTCTGTTACATCATGTTGTGTTTGTCCCTCGGGTTTTTCTAGAATACGGGCGATTTTATGATCAATAAAAACACGAGAAGCCAAAACAAACTCAATACTCCGGCATCATTTTACAATAATTATACAGATTTGCAATGCTTTAAAGTCCAACTTGCTTTTCACGTCAACTTAAACTGAACATAATAAAACAAGAGGGTGGAGGTTCATTATGTATCGTCAGGCATCATAACTTGGACTAGCTACCCGAGCTAAACTTCTTCAAGAAGCCACACAAAAAGGCCAACAACGTCGGTGTTCTTGAATCGTGTCGTTTTTGCAAATCAGACATATGTCATTAAAACGAGAACTAAAAATGGACTCACCCTAAAGAGTATCGACAGAAACTGAATATGTGCTTGTATCAGTGGCTGCTGTGGAAGCCAGTACGTACTGAGTTGAAAACACAACACGCTGGTTGGAATAGCTGGCGCGAGTGGCACAGCCGGCGTATACTGATGACGTAAGACGTTTAGTACGCATGCGTCAGAAATAAATACGAGCAAGTTGTTGTTTTTTTTAGTGTGTGCTGCGCTTACACGCATATTAATTCATTCATGCTTTATTTAGACATGTTAATCATGGGTGAAAAACAGAAAATTTCCAAATGATCACGAGCATCTCTACCCTCCTATCTTTCTTTGGACTTTGAAGAAAGAAAAAAAATCTGCCTGGAGGAACCTCCCTAACTAAAATCAATTAGAAAAGCAAAAATAAAAGAAAAGAGGGTGTCATCTCATCATTTAAACTGCTTCACGTTCAAAACACGCAAGCTGTTGAAGTTCTCTAATAATGCAAAAAAAATAAAAAAACTTGAGGAGAAATCCAGTGTTGTCAAGTAAGTAAACATACAAGGTATCACTGGGTATTATTTAATTCAACAGAAGTTGTCTCAGGGCACCATACAAAAGCATGATACATAAAAAGCTAATTAGTAAAGTTGTCTCTCTAAGGAAGCCAGCAGATTGCGTTGAATCTTCTCTTTGTCGCATTCTCCCATATATATATATTATCTAATGTATTGTCTAATTTCTAACTATTATAAATATATGCAAAATATATCCAATGTATTATTGTTGTCTGTACTTTAAATGTTCTCAATCTAAAACAGGTCTTTCTTGAAAATGAGTCCTCCTCGTGACTACATGAGACTAATCTGTATAAATAAAGGTTGATT
>NC_056505.1:15411246-15411587 GCF_014905685.2 Nematolebias whitei
TATATATATATATATATTCTATAAAATATATATTCTCCGGGTACTGTACTCCAGTTTCCTCCCACAGACCAAAAACATGCATGTTAGGCTGATTGGTAACTCTAAATTGGCCCTAGGTGTGAGTGAGAGAGTGAATGTTTGTTTGTCTCTATGTGACCCTGTGATGGACTTGCGACCCGTCCAAGTTGTGCCCTCCCTCTCACACAGTCACTTCTGGATATGGGCACCAGTGACCCCCGCGACCCAGAAAGGAAGAAGCAGGTAAGTATACGTAAGTGCTATATGTTTTCATCAAGATAGATAGATAGATAGATAGATAGATAGATAGATAGATAGATAGA
>NC_056505.1:15411597-15418524 GCF_014905685.2 Nematolebias whitei
ATAGATAGATAGATAGATAGATAGATAGATAGATAGATAGATAGATATTTCATGTATGCAAGTAAAGATTGAGTCTCTTTTTCTCTCTGTGTGTGCGTGCGTGTGTGTGTGTGTGTGTGTGTGTGTGTGTGTCTGATGTGGGAGTGTCTTTTGCCCTAGTTATTCAAAAACATTCTCTTACTCAGACAGAAATGCTGAGAGACTTAAGTGTTGAGTTTTTGGGGGGGTCTTTCTTTCTGAGCTTGTAAAATAAACAATGGAAATAACAGAATTGTTTTTCATTTTCCTCGGAGCAGCAGTTTTGGTCTTCTATGGAGGAAAATTGCTGCTCTTTAGCAGGATGCTTTTTCCAAAACGGTGGTTTCCTCTGCCAGAAGCCTTCTTCACATCCATGGGAGAATGGGCAGGTGAGCAGCATGTCTGTCTTCTAATGTGACTTATACTGTGATTTATGCGAATGGGTCACATATGTGTTTTATTTTACATTTTATTTTATTTTTATATCGCTTCATAGTGCAACTGTCTTTGTTTAATTTTTATATCATTTATTTTATTTACTTTTCAATATGTTTTTATATGATTGTCTAATTGATGTCGGTATCTCATCTGTGTTCTTTGTCTAAAACAGGTCTCTCTTGTAAATGAGTCCTCGAGGCTCAATGAGACTAACCTGTACAAATAAAGGTTGAATAAATAATAAGACAACAGACGGAAGGCACGAAACAAGAACATCAGTTTATTTGTGCTCACATGCAGTAAACATATTTGGCAGCAAAGTTTTTGAGGACATAAAATGCTCAATTTTGTTTAAACCTTTTATAGTTACACAGGATTGCACTTGTGCAATTTTAAACTTTGAGATGCAAGTTCTGAATTTCATTCGAGGGGACTTTTTATTATCTGTAAAGCAAAAAAAAAAAAAAGGGCAAATTGTCCGTACTGAATCAACAAGTAACATCAAGCCTAAAGTTACAAACGTGTCATTCATCTCAAAATTACTTGCCCAAGATATGAAAAAGTTAACAGTTAGATTGGAAAAAGAGGAAGCCTTTGAAGGTATTTTTTTATTACAATACACTTTTTTATAAAAATCCTTTGAAGTTTGTGGACAGAAGCATTTAGGCGTAATAAGTAAAGCAATATTTCTTCCTCCAACTGGTGCAACAAATTCAAACTGGTATTTTCCTATAAAATGTCATTTTAACTTTATGTCAGCTGTAAGCACACCCAGTCAGACTGTTTCCCATTGAAATTCCTCTGCTGGTCCCAGAACAATTTCACAATGTTAGGAGATTTACTTTGGCATGCTCTGAAGGGGTTATACAGTCTCCCACAGTGCTAAAGGAAATCTCTCACAGAACATAATACTGATTTGTCCTATAAAGTCTGATCACATTCCATTCCAGGACAGGGTCAAACCACCAGGACACTGTGTTCTGGGCAGCACAAAATCCATTTCTCTGCATTTAAATTATATAAGCATAAAACTTGGAGTGTTATAAATGGCTTATTGTGTGCTTTATAGTCCACTTTTTAGTTGCCATGACAAATTTGCTTTTAAGATTCTGTATGGGCTTGTTAGACATCCTTCCATCCATCATCTTTACCCGCTTCTTCCTTTTTGGGTCGCAGGGGTCACTGCTGCCCATGTCCAGCCATCATTGTGCAAGGGGCGGGGGACACCCTGAACAGGTCTCCAGTCCATCACAGGGACACATAGAAACAAATGAGACAAACAACCATTCACTCTCTCACTCACACTTAGGGACAATTTAGAGTTACTAATCAGACTAACATGCATGTTTTTGGTCTGTGGGAGGAAACCGGAGTACCCGGAGAAAACCCACGTATGCACATAGAGAACATGCAAACTCCACCCAGAAAGGCCCCCGGACTGGGATTTGAACCGACGCAACCTGCTCGCTGAGAGGCAACAGCTCTCTAACTGTGCCACCGTGCTGCCGCTTGTTAGACAATTTAACTTAAATATTTTAATATGGTTTCAGCTGTCCTGATGCATGCTCAGTAATCCAGGTAGATACATTTCACAAGGTTGAGTCTGATGCACACAGGTTCACATGCCAAAGGGAGGACCATCAGCCTAACAATTGATCGTTAGTGCCCTGATGGCTGCCTGCTATTCACAGACGGCTGAGTTCTACTTGCAATAACAGCATTGTAAGAGGGTGACAGTTGAAATGTGTGAACACGTGAACAACTAGTTAGACTGAAGAAGTCTTCTGGATAAAAGATGAAACGTTTCAACAAAGAAGAACCCGTCCTGAGGACCTGACTCAACCTTGTTAGATGGTTTCAGCTGGTTTATTATGAATTTTAGTTTTATTATTTGTATTTATCAAAGACATCTATTTGAGCGGTTTGTCTTTATTTGTTAATTTAGGTCTTTGATTCATATTTCTTCATATCCATTTGACATTTAAAGGTAAAAGTGTGCAAAGTGATAATAATTATCTAATTATCTCAACAGGTCTGATTTTTGTCTCTGCTCTGAATCAGCATCTGTTCATGTTCACGCTCCATCTGTTGATTTGCACCGAGCTTTTCCCACTCTTGTCAAACAATCTGCAAACACCAGCTAACATCTGGATTTTGGTAATTTTGTTTGGCATTCAGTCCTGAGTCAGGTGTCTCAGCCCTGGTTATCAGCTCCAGTGGGCGTACTGTAGATGGTACCAGAACACACGGGTGTATTTACTAATGTTCACTGAAGATACTAGTGAGCACATTAAACAAACAACTGTAATATCTCACATGGAGGTTATGAAAGTGATGGAAATTACTTGTGGGTAGAAACGATAGCATTAATCTGTTTACAAGACAACTAGTTCCCCAATATGCCAATAAAGGACTACATTTCTTTGTCCAGTCAAAAATATCAATCTTACATAGCAATGCAAATAATAATAATATTAATAATAATAATAATCCTCAGTTTATTCCAGAAAGTTCAGTGCAGCTGTAGCGTGCTAGCAGTTATGCTCAGTAGATATTATTTGATATTTGTGGGGAAAAAAGAGTTAAAAGAAGAACTTTCTGGGATAAATATGTTAGTTTCTCATTTTTTGTTTGGACAGGGTATGTTATCCCCAACAGCTAAACAAGACGTTGCTGCCATCAGCTGTTCCACACACGTCAAATCGTTTGTTCATGTTGTCCACAGACCATTTCTGTCAGCTTTAGAGCCTCTATGTGAGAGGGCCCAAGTGTTAAATGTGCATTTATGTTAAAACAAAAGTCAGCTATGACCAGTCTTGTAGTCCAAAATGCAGAAAAATTAGTGTAGTCACCTGAATACAACTGTAAAGTAAAAGAGAAAAACAACCTAATATACTGTATGGCTACTTAAAGCTCTTAACTTGCAGATATCGTTTTTATAGAAGTGTTTGCTGTTTATATACATATATATATATATATATATTTTTTTTTTTTTTTTTTTTTTTTTATGGTATCAGAAACCTCTCACATGTCTACCTGTCAGTAATTTCATTCATGTAACAAAATGTGCAAAGTTTTACAAGTATCCAAAAGTAAGAGTGTAACGGCATCCAACAAAACCAGGATGTCGACATAAATAATGTTCTGATGTATGCTCAATAAACCAGGTAGATAAATATGACAAGGTTGAGTCTGGTCCTCTGGACGGGATCTTCGTTCAAGAAGACCTGACTCAACCTTGTTAGTGTAAGTAATGATTGGCAAACAGAGTTTCATTCATGTTTAATCCTGGATGAAGGACTGTGTAATTATCAATGTGATGTCTTGGTTCAATCGCAGCTGCTTTCAAGAGAGAATAATTATTAGACTTTAGTTTCATCATTTTCGAAAGCGGTCACAGGATTAATAGAGGAATTCTTTGCCTTTACAGTTGAAATGAAAACAAGCTCAACATAAAAAGTGTGTCTTGCTCAGCTTCACTGACATCTGGAACACAAACAGCTGTATTTATAATTTTTCAATATGTGTATTTACCATCAAAACAACACAATACGGCAGGATTACCGTTTCAGAAAATAATACTAATAATAATACTGATGCTGTTGCCGCAGAACATTTGTTTCATGTACTCTGTTGTTTTGTTAAAGAAATTAGACATTTAGCAAAGATCTGCTTGCAATTTAAAATAAATTGCAGATAACTGTCACATCGGATGTGCAAAATATTTAAAATATCTTGTTAAATTATGAGTCTGATATATCTGCACAGCAATGCATTATTATAAAAAGGCAACGCTTGTGTTCTCTGTAATTTCTATATCAATTTCTTAATGTCTGCAAGTTTAAAAACTGTTCATACTTATAGTATATAACACCAAGAAATGCATGCTTAAGGATATTTATAGGATTGCAAGTGAGAAAGATAAAAAATAATAATAACAAGCAAGAAATGTGTTATTTCTTTTAATAAGATATTGTTTTTAAAATTTCTGACTTACAAATGATAAATCAGTCCATACGTACTTAAACTGGAAAGTTTAAGATTATTACCAGGAGTTAGTGAAGGCTAACTGACTTTTAATTAAAAAGAAACTCAAATTTTATTACATATTTTGTTAACAAGTGAAGGAAAAAGTCAACATTTATTAATTGCTTCAGCCTCACGTGAGTCACTAAACTTGTGTGTTGAGTGGCAGCCCCATGATGTCATCTTTTAATTTTTGATTTCATATCTTTCTTCATCAGACATCAAACTGTACACACAATTATCAGAATGCAGTTAGAGTTGATTTTCAAAGATTATTGTGATTTCTTTGTTTCTTGAGGCTCACTGCAGTTATATTTTTTATTAGCTGGTATGAAGATCAAGTATTAGTAAAACCTGGGCCGGATTTTAGCAGGGGCTTACAGGGGCTGCAGCCCGGGATGTTTTATGTTTTTGTGAATGGATAGTGTCAGAATTTAATCAATGACTATGATGATTTTGACAGCACCGATGAAAAATGTTCCAATTTGTTCTGGAAAACGTCCATCTTGAATGCTTGCTTGTTATTGGTCCACTTTTGACGCATCTTACGCATTGGGGAGGAGCGTCAGGGAATATTATTTTACAATGGCAGACAACAGTGTTTGTGGTTCTAGTTCCTCCAAATAAGATGAATGCAGAAGTGTCATAATAAATGGAAATCTGTATTTTGTTCTTCATATTTTTAAGATGTTCTCTGTAAAAACCTTGGTCTATATGTATATATATATGTATATATATATATAAATATATATATATATATATATATATATATATATATATATATATATATAGGGCCCCCATATACAGTATTGACTCCAGCCCAGGGGCCCCCATCCTGACTCCAGCCCAGGGGCCCCCGTCCTCCTAAATCCGGCCCTGAGTAAAACAATCTAGTTTTATGAGCAATAAGGGAGTTGAGTCACTTTATAAGAAGAGTTCAATTTTTCCACTTTACAAATCCCTTTTTTTCCCGTCATTAAGTTTTCATCCTCAACATTAGACCTGAGAAGAGGTCTAAACATAAACAGTTAACCATTTCTATTCAGAGAGAAACCGGAGAGCAGTAAACGCTTTGAAACAAGTCATTTCTGTCTGTTCTCCACTACGTCTTTATCAGAATTGGAGAACATGCTGTTTCAGCACACCATGTAATAACAGACAGGGTTAAAGAGCAAATAAACACAAACAGAGCTGTGGTTTGTCTGACAGGGGTCAGGAGGAAGCGTGCATCTGTGGGTGACAGCGCCTCCGGTGGTTAAACTGGAAACTGCAGGAGAGCAGAGCATCTGGCAGATTTCATCTCTGACTCTAATCTTTGTGTTTCAGTGGTGACAGGAGCTTCAGAGGGGATAGGAAAAGCTTACGCAGTCGCAGTGAGTCAACGTCTGAACGGCACCGGTTGTGTTTGTTTGTGTGATAAGCATTTGCACATAAGGCTGATGTTTGGGACTGACTGTGCTGAATGTTTCCGCTGAACTTACTTTTTATTCAACCCCCATGCACCAGTTATTGCCTGATATTTGTTTCCTCTCTCATCGTTTCAATCATTACGTTTTTATCTATCAGCTGGCCGAGCGTGGAATGAATGTCGTTATTATAAGCAGAACAAAAGCAACACTGGATCAGGTGGCGGAAGAAATAGGTATTAACCCTCGTGTTTTATTCCTGTAAAACATGTAAGATCAGTAAAAACATCCAACTCTAAAAAAATCATATTGTTTTTTTTTTTTTCTGTATAGGTGAAAAAACAGGACAGAGGGTGAAAGTGATAGTGGCAGATTTCAGCCAGGACGACATCTATGGTGAAATTGAAAAGCAGCTTAAGGGCCTCAGCATTGGGGTTTTGGGTCAGGCATGCTTTTAATTTGTATTTTATTTTATTTTATTTGCATACTTAATGTTTAGACCATCAACGCAGTGGTGTAGTCTATGTGAAATGTGGGTATATGGAGTATACCCATTAAGAAAGCTTGGGAATTTCAGTATACCCACTTAAAAGTGCTCACTGATATGTGACGTATTATTGGGTTTGTGTCATTGTGAACAAATAAAGAACATTTTATAGAAACATTGAATCATAGCATCAGAGAAATTGTGAAATGTTCAATATGCTTAAAAATCAAAATAAATTGACGATTACATTGTACTAACTGGTGTACTTCGGTTTCAAAGCACAGTATACCCAGTACAAAAATGTAGACTATACCACTGCATCAATGAATTCCTTATACATCAAACACTGGGAATATGATCATTATTAAGGACAGCCGAACATGTCAAATCTTATTATTGCCTAAAAGATACATCATGTTCCTCCTTTTCCACTCCAGTCAACAACATAGGTGTTCTTCCCACCTTCATCCCCTCTAAATTCCTTGATTCTGCAGAGCTTGACACAGTAAGTACTACTTAAACAACTGCTACAATAAAGCCTAATTATATATA
>NC_056505.1:15423524-15428443 GCF_014905685.2 Nematolebias whitei
GAGATCAGTTGTTTTCACTGTTTGCAGTTGTTTTGTACCCATCAGCCACCGTAATATTTAGCAAAAGTTTCAAATTGCTTGGAGTATAATAAAACAAGATTTGTGTTGTTTTATTTCTACTCATTCATCTGTAGCTTCCTTTCACAACTGCTCCTGAAATCACTGTATATTTATTATAACCACAAGAGGGCAGCAAATACAAAGTTTTACTAAAGTGTTTGGGTGATTGTGAACTAAATCTGCAGGAGGCACATAAACTGATGTGGTCATTTCAAACTCTGCAATAAGGACATTAAAGGATAAAGTTTTTGATTAAAAAAATACCAGAAGTAATGTATTATTAAACAAAATAATTTGTTTTGACACAATCTAAAAGTGGGAATATTTAAAATGATGTGTGTGCATCAACTGTTGCTGAAATAAAGATGTTTTGTCAGGGTGCCCAACAGCAGGGACTTTCCTCATCTCAGGTGGTCTGTAATTTACTGGTGTCAACAATGTTTTTACGGCAACTTTTGACTTCAAAGCTGCTCTAGCATTAGAAAACGAGCTTCATAGGTCAACATTCTACCACAGTGGCATCATAATCGAACATATTAATGGTTTTAACGTAAACAGGGTGATATTTAAGAATAAATATTGGGTGAGAGCAGCTTCAGGCTGTCTAAAACATGAGACAAATAAAAGATTTATTATAGATGGGGTTGAAAGTGAAGGTTTTGATTTCAGAGAAAGTGAATTACACAGGCGGTTAGGACTTTAAGAACACTTTGAGCATGCACGTGTGTGTGCATGTGTGTTTAAAGGGGATAAAAATGAAGGAGTGAAGTGCTGCCTTTGAGGATGCTCCCTGTGTGACTCCTCTCTCCTACGAGGACACTGCTTGTGTGTTGTTTCAGTAAACAGAGAAGGGTCCTCAGATGATCCAAGACGAGCACATGGCCACTGCAGCCCACCCAGGAGAACCGCTAACCTTCAGACACACACAGACTCACTTTTTCACAGCGAACCCACAAGAAGTTATTCAGACTGACTGAGAAGAGTCTGGTTTTAGACTGGAACTTTTTGTGACTGATATAGTCTCACAAAGTCGACTCAGTGTGCGCAGATCGCTGGAATATTGACTAGGAAGCTGTAAAACCTCAAACAATGTGGTTGTTTTTTAGCTCCACATTTCTGGTCTTTCTCACGGAAGGCTTTCACATTTGTGAATGATATCCAACAAGTCGACGTCAAGACAGTTTGAAGGTTGAGATGACAAGGCGGGTTGAAAAAGAAAAGGCTTGAGATTCTGTGCTGGCCAGGCGCGCACATATCTCACAGGCTTTGCTTGTACAGCCTCGCAGCAAGGCGAAGGGCCCTGCAAACATAAACAGTGGAGCGGCTGCAGCTGGAGCAGGGAGGCAGCCGCTTGCTTACCGGGACCTCTCTACACTAAACAATGGATCAAGTGACGCACGGGCCTTTTGGCAGCGCAACAGAGACACAGGCCTTCTACCAGCACGTCTATATCTCTGCTCTCTCAATATTTATCTCAAAGGAAAATACACAGTTTTCCACTCCTTTTGTCAGTTCCTGTGTCTTCCACCTTCAATGCAACAGAGCCAGAAAACACAAGACTCACTGTGCAACAGCTCTTCATCTCTGACTTGAATCCCATCATAAATTGCAGGTGACGATAATAAATGTAAACTTTACACCAAATTTGTGCAATGAACTGATGTTAACTGTTTTCTATTCGGATGCAGCATGAGTACCGTATTTTCCAGCGTATAAGTCGCTTCGGAGTATAGGTCATGTCAGTCAAAAAAAGCATAATGAAGAGGAAAAAACATATATGTTGCATTTATTATGTGTCACCACTGACCCATCGCGTTTATTTAATGGTCAAAACAGTTTCATTTCGCCTGGGCAGTGCGGTGCCATCCATCCGTCCATCCATCGCGGCCAGAGCTGCTAGCTCTCCAGCATTCCTCCGCTTGCACCAGCTGAGTAAAGCGAGCGTGCACCGGAGGACTCACTGTTGCAGTTCTTCGAAATTTAAAGTGTCAATCAAAAATTGCGTTATGAGTATGAACAGAAAACATGCCTCGCTTGGGCGTATAATTCAATTCAATTCAAGAATACTTTATTAATCCCAAAGGGAAATTAAGTGTTGTAGCTCATCATCCTGGTTTTATTCAAGAGTTGTTATAGATGCTGCAGGAAGGATCTCTTGCAGCAAATCTGAAGAAAATGGCCACAGATATTGACCCATCCACCCGGATCCAGCTTGCTGTCAGATCTGGCTGGCCTCTTGGTCCTCCTGGGCAGCAGGAATGAATGCCAGGCAGAATTCCTCCCTGAGCAATGGTTACTGCTCCCAGCAGTCTGACAAGCTCCTCATCACCACAGACAGACAGCTGAAGGTGCTGGGGGATGATCCCGGTCCTCCCGTTGTCACGAGCTGAGTTTTCCACCAGCTCCAGGATCTCGGCGGTCAGATTCTCGAGCACCGCCTCCAGGTTGATGGGAACTGGTCCACGGCACCTCCTTTTCAGGTCATTTGGGATATGGGGCTGTAGTTGAGATATTTGAACTTTTGCGATGTTAATCAGCTCCTAGTTGTTAAAAAACACCTTGTTGCCATAGTTACGCATCATAACAAATGCCCAAAAGTAAAAAGGTTTCAGTAAAAATCCTTCCAGCGGCACATCATCACCAGAGAAATAATCATCCGAAAAAAGTGATTTACATCCAGAAAAAAGAGGAATTAAAGTTTTCAAAAGCAACAACAGAATGAAAGTAACAATGCTACTCCAGCATGCAGCCACCCTGAGTGACGTAATTCTAGAAAGTCGCAGGACTGACAAATCTATGCAAAATAACTGTGACTTATACGTCAGAAAATATGGTAAACTAAATAAGGATTTGTCTCTCTTGCTATGCAATGCAAGTCAGTGCTTTTAAAAGTCCAGTTTGTAAAAAAATAAATAAATAAGTGTGTGCATCTGTGTTATATCGCTTTTATGATGGGGCACAACAGAAAAAGGAAGGGCCCAGGAGCCAGTGAATTAACTCAATTTACAGCTAACAGTTGCCCGGGTAACTGGATAGGAATGAGGTCCAAATGGTGTATATGTAATCTCGTGATGAATCAGGGGGCAGTTTGTCTTTTTCCAGAGACCTCCTCGGCCTGTTACCGTGACAACAGGAGGGCTCCTCCGGTGTGGTTGTTTGCTTCACTGAGTCACCCAAAAATTGTACTGGTTAATATATATATATATTTTTTTTAATAGGCACCTTTTATTACCTAACTGAACAAAGTACAGAATTTATTGGCACACTGATAAATGCGTACTGTTAAAATATTCAACCTTTATTTAACAGGTTAGTCTCATTGAGTCACGAGGACTCATTTACAAGAGAGACTGTTGATTTATTTCCTTTGAAACCCCTAACTCTAAATTTTTCAATCAGTATTTTAGTTTGAACGACAAGTTCTTATCAGTTTTAGTGTTTAGTTTCCTTGTTTGCTCGTCCAACTCAGTGGTTCACAAACTTTGATGCTTTAAACACACACGGTAAAAGTTGCAGCCACTCGTGACCCCATTTGTAAACAAACAAACAAACTAAAGAAGCTTTTTTCTTTCTTCTTTCGGCTGCTCCATTCTTCAGGGGTCGCCACATTGAACAAAGTCGCATGAAGACTTGGCGATTGTTTTTACGCTGGACACCCTTCCTGATGCAACCACAGACCACCGAGCTACCACAGCCCTCTGTGTGGAGCAGCCATAGGGCACCTGGGGGAGCAGATGGTGGGGGTTAAGGGCCCAGAGTGGGGCCAATGAGGGTGGAGGCAGGCACCTTTCCCACCCACATTTGATGTTTTCGGTCCGGGGAATTGAACCGACAACCTTTTGATCACAGCTGCAATTTGACAAAAAGCATCATAAACTTTTTTTATGCTTTTATGATCATTATGTTCTATATAATAGCTAAAAGCAATCATTTTTAAAGTTAAATTTATTTCCATAAATTTTCACAAGACTTGGTGTTTCATGAACAAGTGGGGGTCCCAAACCTTGACTTTGGGAACCACCTGTTTCACTGCTTAAACACATCAGACAAAAATGTGACAGCACAAAGGATGTGTGCTTTTCTTGCTTCTCCTGAAAAACGTTCTTACAACACTTCAGAAAAAGAAAAGAAAAAGCGAATCAAACTAAACGTGCATGCAACAGCGTGGAATGCAATGACACCCAAGACCTCTGGCACGAGGCTGGGTGTGCACCTAACACTTCCCTTCACAAGCAGCAGAGCTCGTAAAAACGATTTTGACAGTAAAAACCAATTTTGAACTTCCCCAGCTCTTCCTGGAAACACTTTTATCTCTGACATCCAGGTAATGTGCAAGTTCAGACTTTTATACGGTGATTGCACTCACCCTCCAAGCAAAACGCATAAATGTTAGCATGTTTAACAGAAGATTAAAGCTTCAGCTCTGCATTCCTTGACACGTTTATTTTCTATTCCTGATTGAACACAAATTGTTACCAAGGACCAAAACTTCGCACGTGTAGGATAAATACTGGGGAGGTTGAAAATAAAGATATAATAAATATAACAAGGGGCCCATGTCAGCTCTTTACTTGTAAATCTAAAGGCTTAGCATTCCTTAAAGCAGAGCATCTGCTGCCTCTTTCATACCAGTTTTAGACTAAGATGATTTTTATATTGTAGCTGTTTTGGTCAATCCTTAAAAATATTATTATGCACAATCCAGGGGCGATTCTAGAATCTGCCCTGTAGGGGGACTTAGCCCACAGTGCTGACAATTGACTCTTTGTTTGAACAACGCATTGGCCATTAGCATCAAAATCATTTGTAATTTGTGTGTGTGTGTGTGTGTGTGTGTGTGTGTGTGTGTGTGTGTGTGT
>NC_056505.1:15428453-15437797 GCF_014905685.2 Nematolebias whitei
GTGTGTGTGTGTGTGTGTGTGTGTGTGTGTGTGTGTGTGTGTGTGTGGTGGGGTTACACTGGTTGGGGGTGCCCCAGAAGATTTCGAATAAAGTAGATGCCATTTCCTGCATTCTGGTGAATTTTAAACAGTTGTTTACCTACATATGTACACACTTGATTCAATAACTATTTTAGAGAGCAACAAGGAGTAGCGTGACCAACAGCTCCCTCCTTGTGTGAATGGAGCATGCTCCGCTTCTCTCTCGCATCCTAACACCCCACCACCACCACCACCCCACCCCCGGTCAACAACTGTATTGCACAATACAGATAAGCTAGCTAAGATGCTACAGACGAAGCGCTCCATTTCTCTCACACATCCTAACCACTTCGGGACAAATTGAGAGCGTTGATTGGTCAGTTGTTGATGAGCCTACTGTGTTGATTGACAGGTGGTGTTGAGAATCCGACTCGTGCAAAAATATATACAGTATATACCCTATACAGGTTTTACTGGCCCGTTTAAGACTGCCATCGTTTATTACATACTTAGTCCAAATTTATTAAATGTTTTGATGAGTCTAAAGTCTGAGAACTGAGTTTTCTTACAAAATTTTAATGAGGGTTTCTTAAATTTTCAGGAGTGCAGAGTTAAAATTTAGGGGTGCTTGAGCACCCCCCAAAAAGAGGCTAAAATCACCACTAGCACAATATGAGATTTTGCAAGATGTTCCATTCAAAGTATGTTTTGAGTGATTCTTTAGCCTCCACCACAGTAAAGTTTAGGTTGATACCTAAAGACTTCTCACCTTCTCGACACAAAGGGGCCAGACGTTTGTGGGAAAACCCTTGAAATTATGACCATGAGTTCTTCGGGAAATTGCATCCAATCATCATCATATGTCGCTTGTGATGGCTAAACATCTCGGTACAGATTCTTGGTTAAATTCTACAGATAGCTTTAAAGATAAGAGACTATTGTTTGCTGCTGGACCATGTTAGGCTTTAACTTGTCAGTCATCTGGTAAGCCCTTCAATTGTTAGTACAAATGCAAAGGCCCTCCAATATCTCACTTGAACCAGACTGTGACTTCAACAAACCCCAAGATAGGAATCTGCAAATCTGTGGATGAATCGGTAAGACGGAGCAATTTGAGGTTTTTGGAAAAGAAAGGCTTTTTTATCCTTGGGCGTAGGATTTGAACAGGTGTCACAGATGTGTGGCCTCGCTGTACTTGTGTGTGCGATTACCACCCAGTGACACACACACACACAAGCTGTTTAACAACTCGCACGCTCTGTTGAGACACGCAGACGTACCTCTTTGTTTATTGATGGCTATCAGCACTTTCTCATTTCTGCTTAACAAAACTCTCACAGCACAGCTCTCTTTATTTCAGCGCAACAGCTGAAAAATGTCGAACACAGCTGTGGGGCACAGCGCAGACTGAAACACGCACAAAAAGCCTGATTTTGTTTTCATATTGCAACAAATTTTTAATTTAGAGCAATGAACGACTTCCCTTTTTTTTGAAAACATGCAAACGTTAACAAAACGTCCGAGATTGAAACCATCTTCAAACATGTGGGCCGGGTGGAGATATACCACTGATCATCCCTGTTCTTCTAGATCCACAGTCTTCAGCTGCTTATTGTTATTTCACTAATAGCACAGCAGCTTTTACTCTTAAGGGCCTTCGAGGGTCAACGGAGCCGAACCACAGGCTGCTCAGATTACAGCGCAGAGAACGGCGGGGGAATCACACCATTTACAGTACACTGCATGTACACTCTCTGTGGGAGTGGGAGGCAGTGAAGGGTGGAGAGGGGTTGAGAAATAACAGCCATTAGGTAGTTTAAAGGGGCATCACTGCAGGCCCACCAACAGCTCCCAGGCACCAATTACTGGTATCCTGTAACAACAGTGGACAAAGATAAAAACTGGGTTGTTGTTTTTTTTTCCATTAAATGATTCACTGAACATCAGATCATACGCAATGACAGGTTGGGTCTTGACAATGTTTATCTGTGCAGTCAAGATACATATATACAAGTTCATATAGTACAAGCATACATATATAACAGGCTGTAAAGGCAAAACTTTTACTTTACATCAAACGCAAATACATTTTTATCAGAAATTTTGTACAAAAAATAAAATTATTCACGCTGAGTAAATGGGTTTATAAACACTTTATAAATAAGTAAACATTTTTAACAAGAGTATCATATACAGCACATTATGCAACAGTCAACAAAATATTAAAACAGCAATCTAAGCAAAGGTCCGGACAAGCAAAGACCTTGTTTTAAAAAAACATTACGTCTAGTGATGATGCATATGAAGTTTTGTTGAATTATCTTGAATGGAGCAGAAGTTATGACCTGGACAAGAGAAAGTTTATGGACAATTCCATAATACATCCAGACTTCAGCATAAAAATATTGTTCATACGTTGAAGCAGGCTCGTTATTTGGCTAAATCAAGTGTTGTACTTGCGCGTATTCATTCAGGTCATTGTAAATTTTTCATGGTTACTCACTTTCTGTTTTAAACTACATTACTTGATATAGTAAAAGCAAACTTTAGATCTATAAATACTTATAGTGCTTAACTTAGTTAAATGTTCGACATTTAAAATCCAAATCACAAAGAATGCAGGTGAACAGCAAGAATGGAGTACAAATAAGTATTGGCTCTATTTGGCACAGAAACAAGTCAGTATGTCCATCCATCCATCCATCCATTTTCTTTACCCGCTTATTCCATTTTGGGTCACGGGGGTCGCTGGTGCCCATGTCCAGCAATCACTGTGCGAGGGGCGGGGTACACCCTGGACGGGTCGCAAGTCCATCACAGGGCCACATAGAGACAAACGAGACAAACAAACATTCACTCTCTCACTCACACCTAGGGACAATTTAGAGTTACCAATCAGCCTAACATGCATGTTTTTGGACTGTGGGAGGAAACCGGAGTACCCGGAGAAAACCCACGCATGCACGGAGAGAACATGCAAACTCCACCCAGAAAGGCCCCTGGACCGGGGTTTGAACCAAGGACCTGCTCGCTGAGAGGCAGCAGCTCTACCAGTTGCGCCACCGTGCTGCACTGTCAGTATGTCCTTTATATCTAATTTAATGTAACTGCTTAATAACGGTTTATTAACTGCATTATCAATTCTAAACAGATAATTTATAAAGGTACACTTACTGTGAAGTGGTACGTCTTTAATCAGTACCTGTGCAAAGGGAAAAGTATTGTGAATAATTGTGAAGGTAAAATATTTATGGAAACTAAAGTCAGAACCTACATTTTTAGCAAATTAATAATTTGACAATAACTTTATGCAACTTTTGCCTACACGAAATCAAATTGTTAAATAATTTTAAAATGGTTCATGTGACATATATAATCAGTACAGTAAATGAGCTTTAAAAACATTTAACTGACATTAAATTAAAAATTTAAAAAACTTAAAACACTGGTATTGGGCTCCCATCACCAAAACTTAGCTGGCTGAACCATTCTGGTGTAAAGACAGACCTAATTACATATTTTCTATAAATTTTCAGATATCGGTACCGATACCGATATTGATATGGGATTGGTGCATCTCTAATAAACATCACGGCTGTTACTTAGGACAAAATTTTTTGTTCCGAGCACTTTTCAAAAGTATAAAACTCTGAATGAAAACTTGCTAAATGTAAAAAATCTCATATAAAAGTCTTCGTCATTTCTTCCACAGGAACTTGTCATTCGTTTTCCACAGACTCGTGCTCTCCCTCTTTTTGGACAAACTTCGCTCTGCAAAGCTGGTGTCGATGCACACTCTCTGCAGTTCTTCCGGATCTGTTAGCCTGTTGATACTCTCCTCATTACCCTCACTGAGGATGTCCCAGATGTCTTTGCGACGACTCCTTGTCACCTGCACTGGTGTACTGACCCGGTGTTCAGTTTGTATGTGCGAGCATGCGTCATCTAACGTTAGATTGGACGGTGGAGACTTGAGACCTGTGCTTAGTGACGCTGATGGTGTGCGGGGTGTCTCAGGGTTGCTTTTGTGTTGTGGATTCTTAGCCTTTGGTTTCAGTATGTCATCTAGAATGGATGTATCTCCTATAAGGTCTGTTAGAAGGGACTGATTGCAGGAGGTCACAGAAGACTGAGAATTCTCTCTTTGTCTCTGTATTTCACTCGTCCACCGCGGTGATTTCTGCTCCTGCTCTGTTTCTTGTCCTGCGGGTTTGGATGACATGGCAGAGCTGCAACGGCTGGGGTCAGAAGAAGAAGGGGTATCTCTGTCTGTGCAGTTCAGGAAAGCAGCAGCCTCCCTGGACCCCAGACCACTGCTGCTGGCCTGATCCACGCTGAGAGCACCGTCAGTTCTGCACGCTCGAGAACTAGAAACACTACTCTTCTTTGTCCTCTTGTGTCCCCTGGCACCGCAGACCATCTCCTCCTGCTTCTCTGACTCTGGGTTTGGAACTGGCACATTCTTTTGTATTATCTTTGGCTTTTTGGGAGGTTTAAGATCATCATTTTCTAGATTGCCTGATCTGATTTGTGGCGAAGAATCATTATTTTGTGGAGGTTCAGGCTTAGATCTGGGTTTCAGATTCCTCTGAGAGAACTTCGCAGATTTTGGGGTTCTTAAAGATTCTTTTTGTTGATTTCTAGTGTCTGTATACCGATTTCTGGAAGCTCTTTTTGTGGATGATGATAAGGTAGAAGTGGCAGAGGAGGCTGCTTGAGCTGAATCAGGTTCTGGGATGTTTTCTGTGATTATATCAGCCACATCTGTGTGATTCAGAGAAGTGTAATACTGTCGCAGCCAGGAAAGCCTGTGAGACGAGTTTCCTCTCAGGATCTCAGTGGCAAACTCATGGACTGAGGGAAATTTAAATTGTTCTGCCATTACCTCAAGCTGCTGTCTGTAACACAAAAATAAAAAAATACAAATTAAAAAAGCCCCAAATTTAGCATTTGCATGCATAACGTGAGGCGTTTTGCATTAAACTCAAAACAAAAGAAAGGATTTTATGGATATTACAAACAAAAATCACATTTTCTGTTTTGGAGCAGATATTTACGAATATCGACTCAAAAAAATTTGAAAAGTAATAAGCATGTCATTTTGGTGTAGATCCCTAGGTTTTGAAAATATTTTCAATTTCCATCTATGAGTAGATTAAATCTAATTTTGTTTGATTTCCTCCTAACATCCGTTACAGATAATGCTGCAGCTGCTACGAAATCTGAAAATCCTCAAAAATGTGAAATCCAAACATTAAAAACTTTCAACTTTAAAACTAAAGTTTATCATTAGAAGGCCAGAAATAGCAAGTGGTACTGCTTTACAAGTACTTGATCTACTTTGATACGTACCATATTTTCCGGCATATAAGTCGCAGTTTTTTGTGTAGATTTGTCAGTCCTGCGACTTATATGCCGAAGCGACTTATACGTTTTTTTCCCCCATATTCATAACACAATTTTTGACTGACGCTTTAAAATTTGAAGAACTGCAACAGTGAGTCCTCCCGTGTGTGCTCGCTTCACTCAGCTGGTGCAGGTGGAGGAATGCTCCAGCCGCAATCGATTGATGGATGGATGGATGGATGACGTCGTGCTGTCCAGGTGAAATGAAGCTATTTTGACCATTACCATAAATAAATACATAATAAATGCAACTTATACGCCAAAGCAACTTATATATGTTTTTTCCTCTTCATGATGTTTTTGACTGATACAACTTATACTCCGGAGCGACTTATACACTGGAAAATACGGTAATTACCTTTAAATATCTGACTTATTGTCACACCTTTTGCTCTTTTATTTCCATTCAACGAGAAACTGCAATTTCAGATTTTCAATTAATCAGTCAAGGCACCAAAAATAAACCGCTATATATTTTTTAATTACCTACTACAAAGTAACTATCCTTGATATGAGAGGATCGTAAACATTTTAGAATATTTTCTTAATTGTTTTAGTCTAACGTCAGATGAAAGTTCACCACATTCAGACTTACAATCAGACACCAGAGCAGTTAAGATTTTTTTTTTTACGGAGCTCCTGGGCAGTCATTAAAACGCTGGTCTAATCAGACACAGGGACAGAAACACTTTAGAGTAACGGCTGTTACCGCAGCATTTTCCAGTGTTCACTGGAAAAACAATAAATAAAAGTAAAGGCAGTAAAACCTGACCCGCATGTGGATTTAGATCATTAAACAGCGAGGTTAATTGAGATGATATCACTGTAACTAGTGTGTGTTTGCATTCCCTGGTGAGGCGCTGGGCAGAGATACAGCCGTCCACCCCCACCGGGAAGTGAAGCTGGAGCCATAAAGGTGTCTGTGTGTCTGCAGATGAGGTTGGGGAGGGAAGGAGCAGAGGTGATGCAGCAACATGGCTACGTGTGAATACTATGCGTCTGTAAGTGTGTGTTTGCATATTTTTGTTAGAATGTGTGGGTTTAAAAGGCCTAAGGCGATCATTTTTGGTCAGTCTCAGGAGGGTAAACTCCTCCACTGTTGGGCCTGATTACTACTGGGTAATCTTTGGCATGATGCGAGGAAATAGGTAAAAGCGAAACCTCAGAGGTGGTCTCTTTCTACACACACACACACATCATTATTAAGGCCTGGGAAGAGGCAGTCAACACTATATCCGTGGTGGATTTTGTCCGTCTCCCCTACACTGCCAGGAATTCCTCTCTTTTTTCCACTCCCTCCCCATTCCCACCCCTAAAATTTTACTTGTTCACCTTTCTATTCTACACTCATCTAAACTTCTTTCTTTTCTTGTTGCTGATGCTTTTATATAACATACATTTCCTTTACTATGTCTACTAGCACGACTGTTTTCCAAATCAAGCTTTTCCTCTCCTAGAATCTATTTATTAATTCAATGACACACACACACACACACACACACAAATATAGTTCATTTGCCTTCTTTTATCTCATTTGAACAGGGCTGTATTTGCTCGTCACTACCTGCGTATAGCTTTAGGAGTCTCTCCAATCATGACTGTTGTCTGGCCGGCCCGGTGCACACTTCTGCTGGTGAAGCTGATCGGATGATCTACTTTGAGCTTCTGCAGTTGACTTGAGTGGGTGCAGGGCTGGCTGTCTAGAAGACTTGCTGGCAGACTCTGGCACAGTCAAAAAGAGGTACATTTTATAGAGGCAGTAAGCAATGTCTTCAAAAATACAGCTTATGATCATGAGCCCAACTTGAAACCTGCGGGTTAACAATTATTTTAAAGCTCCCAAGTTTAAGATTTCTTAGGCTAAATACTATTTTATTAGTGTAGAATGGCATTTAAAAATATTTTACATGGACCTCCACACCTACATTAGGGTCAAGCCCGCTGCAGAATCTCCCACACAAAACTACCATGTTGAAAAACATAGGTTGAGGCAAGAGATATTTAACTAGTTGAATTATGTGACTTTAGAGTTGAAAAACCATACATCTTGCTACTTTTGGAAAACATCAATTAAGACACAAACTGTTTAGCTGTCGTGTTCGTGGTTATGATGAACAGGGCAGAAAGCAAGCAGGTAAAAGTCTAAGGAAGTATTTAAGAAAGTTAAACAAAACCAAAATAAGCAGACATGCCCAAAACCATGACTCAGACAATATAAAGTGACTGAGAACAAGGGAAGACAAAGAAGCATATATCTGCAGGTAGTGTTAATTAATGAGTCGAAGTAGCTGAGATGATTGGTAATGAATTACAGGCGTGAGTGACTGGGCAAACACAGGAGCTGAGGATAAACTACAGAACAAGAACATGAAACAAGAACAACTGCCTGGCTAAACTGGTCACAGAACACTGATAACTGACAGAAACAAGATGACTGAAACACCCTGAAAAGGTATGTCTAATAGAGAATGCACGAATTATAACACCACACATTCACCTTTTATTATGAAGTAATGGTGACTTATGTGAGTAAGTAGTTTAGTAAATGTGAAAAATGCATGATTATGGACAAGAAATGTTAAGAGATAGTGCACTGATGTTTACCAGTGCATGTTTATATCCAAAATACAAATGTGAAAATAGGAGGGTCCAGAAAACTGTTCTCAAGCTTCATTTTACACACCTAGATGCAACAAAAAAAATTAATCTTGAGTTGTTTATTTTTATTTCTTGATATGAAAAGCTTAAAAAAACATATATATATATATATATATATATATATTTAATTATTTTATTTTATTTTTTTATTTGGTGCTTTATCACCTGGCCTGGCAATAAGCTCCATCTCCATCTTTCATTGCTTATCCGTAGAGGCAACAGGCCCTGAAGAAAAACCCAGACATCTCTCTCCCTAGTGACACTCACCAGCTCCTCCTGGGGGACCCTGAGGTGTTTCCAAGCCAGAAATAATACAAAATCTGTCCAGCCAGTTCTGGGTCTGCCCCGGGGCCTCTTACCAGTGGGACATGCCCAGAAAACCTCCAAAGAGAGGCATCCACGAGGCATCCTAATCCGATGCAGAATCCCCTCACCAATAAGCTTGTTTTAGTGAAGAGACTGCCTGTTTGAAAGTTTGATTTTTATTGTTCTGGAGTGATGTCATCGGGGATTCCAGCGATATATTTAAAAAGAGGAAAACCTTAAGCTTCACAAATATGCAAGGGGATTTCCCGGTGCTTCAGCAGCCAGCAGAGAAAACTGGCCAATTTTAGAAAATTATAATGTTTAAGTTCAAGTTCAAGTCAAGTTTATTGTCATTCACATCACATGTGGTACATGAGGTGGAACTAAATTATGTACTCAGGGTTTATAAGATAAAGGAATATTTTTGAAAACATACTTGTTAGAAAACTCATATTAGTAGATTAAGACTTATGTTCAGGCTGCGGTTGATACGACGTATTGTTTTACATTATTAGTGTTTAGTGTATATCTTAGATCCTTATATGCTGTTTCTTTTTATACTTTATATTTTTGGTTGTAACTGGGACCCTGAGTACAGTAGTCCCTCGCTACTTCGCGGTTCTTTTTTCACGGACTCGCTCTATCACGGCTTTTCAAAATAAGATTGGACATGATACAATGATTGATGGATGAGCCGCACAATCGGCATGGGATTTTTATATAAAATAAATTATTTTAAACTATTTAGCACATGCTGCACCTATGTACAGCCCAAGCTGCAGGAGAAGCTCCCTCCTGCAGCTTGTCATATCCACTCTGCAGCGGAGAAGTGGGCGTGGCCGAGAACGCTGGCAGATGGAGGCAGAGAGCTGAAATCATGACATGTTGTGCTCTTTTAAAGCGTTTAGAAACATTGTTTAGAATATTGCAAGAGTGTGGGAATGGTTTAAAAT
>NC_056505.1:15438197-15462343 GCF_014905685.2 Nematolebias whitei
ACTTGTACTACTATTCCTACTTTGTGGTTTTTCACTTATCGTGGGGCTTCAGGGTACAGATCCCCTGTGATAAACGAGGGACTACAGTACATAATTTCGTTCCACCTCATGTACCACATGTGATATGAATGACAGTAAAGAAACTTGAACTTGAGAAGATTACTGTATAGGATATTTTAGTTGCTGGGACGGTGTCTTTATGGGCTCATTTTTACGTTAATTTCAGTTACGGCAAAATTATATATTAATTTTTTTCTTCACTGCAGCCTGCGCTCATCCTGACTCATTTTACCAGCACAGGTCACACATTTCGAAAGGGATTAGTTTCTACAAACATCTTTTAAAACTTTGCAATATACTGGAGCTCTTCTTCTCTGCTCATTCAAAACCACCACGTGGACGCCACAGAAAAACGGGAATAAATACGTTTTTAATTTTAGGTTCTCCTTTTTTGTCAGTAACATAAGGGACATTGTGTTTATTATAGTTGATAAGAACGTTCTTTGGGGAAAATTGCGTTTGTTGTACATACCTCCTGGGTACCCAGTAGATTATTGGCCGGAAGTTGCGAGTACATTTTACGTTCAAACACGTCTCGTACAGCAGCTCTACTGATCAGCTCCTCGGCTTTGCTCCCACCCACCACATGCTGGTTAGAGTGTGTATACACCACCTCCTGTACACCCCCTTTAAACAAAAACAATCATTTCAACGTTGGAGTTACAATCTTTAAACTTTTTACATAAATAAAGTTTTAACTCTAACCTAGCACGCTGTCGATGCTCTGCTTCTTTTCTTTAGATGATGGAATGTTCTGACTTTTCAGATTTGTAAATGAAACAGTTTTTGGTATTTTAGCTCGTCTCCCCATAAGATGTTCATCCTCTGAAGATGTGAATGTTCCGATGTCTTCTGTGTATCTGAATCTTGTCTTGTCTCTTACACTGGCACTGTGTCTTCTTTTGTTGTGATACAACTTTCCCCTTCTTTCTTCATCTCCTCCATTATATACATTTAAATCCTTTTTAGAGCACGTCTTTTCTTCTACGTCTAAATCCTCAGATTCGTCTGAGTAAGCGTAAAAGTGGTGTACTTTGGGAAAAGTAGATTTGTGCTTATTAGCTGTCTTGTTTTCTGGTGAGGAATTTTCATCGCTCTCATCATCATCCAGTGCGGTTTGTTTACTCATCCATCGTTTCTGGCACTGTCTCCGCCTTGTAGTGTAATCCTTCACTTTTAACGATGAAATCTTGTTTGCATTATTTTCCTGCTTTCTGTCTGAGCCAGTGGATTTGTCCGGGGGTTTTGTTTCAGATTTGGAAAGGCAGACAACTCCAGTTCCTCCACTGGTCGTCTTTCCAATTGTAGAAGAGGCATCCTTTATGTTTTGGCCCTCAGCATCTTCTTCAAAAGAGCTTTCTTTGGAACAAGAGCTACTGTCCTCTTCATCCAACTCTTGTTTTTCTTTGACCTTTTCGAGATGTCTGGAAAAGCCATGCTGCAGGAGACTCATTGGACCGGAACCAGTGCGAGTTTTTCCACTCTTGTTATCACCATCTCCATTCTGGTTTCTCTTCATCCCCTGCACTTCCTCATCATTTGTTTCACTCCCACTGCTGAAGTCCAGAACACCTGATTCTTCTCTAGTCATCTTGGCTGCTTCATCGTCTAAGAGATTATCATCTGCAAGCGGATCTCCAGATTCCTAATATATAAAAAAAGAAAAATAGAAATTAAGCTCAAGACAAGCAAAGACAGACTAATAAAAAGAAAACTATATGGTACAAGTAGTCCAAGGAAAAGACACCAATGTGAAAATTGTTAACAAATAAACTGCATTTACACTGTATCTGAGGTTTAGCAACAAAATGCCTATAAATTCTTCATTTCCCTTTCTTATGCCATCTTTCAGAGGGCTGGTCCATAAGAGATTTCAACGGGCAATGTGAAACAGATGTTTTCCAACAACAAATCATAATAACCATCAATGTGACATGAGCCCTCTACTATGATGTAATAGGCAGAAAACAAAATAACAGGAAAAGTAGAAGATAGGCTTTAGTGTGGTCCGCTCCTTTCATTAGGTCAAGCAAAATAATTATATCCAGCTGTTTTAAACAGGATCAGAAAGAACGGGAGACAAACAGAACCTCAATGTTCAGCACCACCATGACACACAAAACAGTGATGATGGCGTTCTTTCCAAACCAAGGCTGTCAAGTGATAATTACGTAGAATCTACTGAGCCTAATCTTTAGATTTTTTAAGTACAAAATATTATGTGGCCTAGAAGTTTGCCTTTTTTCCACCACTGAAACTTGAGATGTGGTCTGCTAAAATGAGATTGCGTGGGTTGGTTTGAGTGACAGATAAAAAGATGGCTGTTTGAGGTATTCCCTCTTTCACATGGGAATAGGAGCATGAGTGGGCCACTTGGGAGAGGAGACAGCAAAGGGTCGAGAAAGATGAAAGACCGATGTCCCATGTCTCTGAGAACGGCAGATCTACTCACGCCAGCTCCATCCGTCTCTTCCTCCTCCTTGTTGCCTCTGTGTGTTGTCATTGTCACCACACCAGCCTCTACTTGTCCTTCTCGCTGGCAAAATAAAACAGACGTTTAGTAAACCATACTTCAAGGGACAACGACCATTTAAAATTACAAGAATCAGCAATAAAAACTTTGCTTCATGTTCTATTTTTACAAAGCTTAACACAAAAATATTAGACAGATTTACTGTGTAAATGTATTTTTAAATGTATATGTTTTAGTAAATATATATATAGTATATATATATTTTAATTTATTTGTTTATTATTTGTTTTTATAGGATTCCATTGGCTGCTTTTCCTCTTGATTTCAGTCGTCTTTGTTCAATTTTCAGAGGAAAATGTTTTTATTAATTCATTGTTGGTTAAGGGTTTAAGTATTTTGTTTTTATTTGTAAAACTCATTGTAATGTGATTCTGGATGAGTCAAACCAGTATGAGGCAATCGAGCACATCCTAAATAACATATAAGACTAGATGGATGTCTAACCTCCAGAATCCTGCGGGTCAGACACGTCCCATCAGTCTGCAGCCTGAACAGGTTTTTGACACCAAACAGTTCCCCTTTGTAGACACCGTTCCCCTGTACAGCCTCGAAATACCGCCGAGCACTCTCCTTTCCAACAACCGTACACTGCAGTTGCTGAATGAGAACAAAAAAAAACAAAAAGAATTTCCTTCATATTATTTTTAGTCAAATATAAATTACTGTCTAAAAATATTGCACTGGTTTCATCTATAACAGTTATTTTACTGTATTCTATTGCAGAAGAGGCTGTGTACTTAAACATTTATTTTGGGTCATTTTGGATACTTTGAGCTGAGTAATTTTGGTTAACCTAATTTTACCGTAATAATGGTGTAGTCTGTTAGAGAAGTAGACGTTTCAGCTAATTCTTGCACATTTGTTGTTTTACTTATTTATGAGTGATGTAATTTTCAAATAAACTAATAAACTACAATAAATCATTTATTATTGGTCATAACTGACTGGTACCTGTTTGTAAACTTGTCTGAGGTAGATGACTTCCTCCACAGTTCCCAGTGAGATCAGACGAAGGACAGTCACATCCCTGCACTGGCCAATACGATACGCCCTGGAAGGACACAAACACACAAAAAGACCGTAAGTGGTGCGACAATACAAAAACGCCAATGTCTTGGTTTGAGGTGAAGCAAGAAGAGATTAATATTTAATGTATAAAACCCAAATCTGAGACGTCACGCACCTGTCAATAGCCTGAAGATCACTGGCTGGATTCCAGGTGGGGTCAAACAGCACCACTACATTAGCACCTACAAAGTTAAGACCAAGACCGCCTGCCCTGATGGAAGAAACATTTTTATATGTTTAAAATAAACAGATTCTGAAAAATTTAACATTTTACCAAGGAACCAATTTTAGTATGCATAAAAGAGCTTGATTTTTTTAAATATATTTTTTAAGCAAAAGTTAAAAAATAAAAAATAAAAATCTGCTGTTTAACAAGATACATGCAATTCTTAATATTTCCAACTAACATGGTGGAAACAAGGCAGAGGTTGATGTGTGAAGAGCTGTTGAAGTCTTTAACAATCTGGAGTCTTTCCTTGGATTTGGTGGATCCATCTAACCGGCTAAAATCCAGTCCCTCTGCCATGCAGTAGCTCTCCAGAATATCCAACAACTGAAAGAAAATAAAAACCATTTTATGAGAACAGAAAGCACATTAAATATTCATGTAACAAACAGACCCAGACAATCTAAACCATTGATTTGAATGCACATTTTAAAAGCGTAAGCGTTTGAGTTTAAATGAAGACTCTAAACAAACATATCTTGCGTAAAACGATATTCACAGGATTATATTCAGCTCTCAGACTGTATTTATACATATTCTATAAGGTAATTTAAGCTGGACCCTTTATGAACTCTTTACCCCAAAAAAGCAAAACATAGGTCATACAAATATGACCTCAGAGCAGCCACAAATATTATTGCACGATATCAGGTGACGACAACCATTTGACTTTGCAGAAACTAATTATTTTAAGTCGAACTGCTCAGCATAAATCCCAAAAGGCTGCCTATAAATGCACAGGGCATCGTGAAAAAGCATGCTTTTTACATCTATTTGAATTCTTTAAACTAATTCATGGCAAAAATAGTTTAGAACAATGCTGGTCTTTGAAGAAGGAAACAGATTTAATTAAACTTCACCAGATGTGACGAGGTGTAAAAGTTTAAATCCACATCTACTAAAATTTAAGCTGACAAATCCCCCCAAAAAAATATTTTTAGAATGCGAGCAGTGACTTACTATGCTACATAAAAACAAAAATAGCAGTTCAACCAGATCTGAGATACACATATGGCAAAAAAAAGTTGTAATTCATGATTGAACCATTTTCATAAGGTTTTGGATTTCGAGGCAAACTATTAAAATCAAGTCTTAAAATGAAATAAAGCAGAATGAATACATGGCATATTCCACCATGTCATTATATTTTTTAACAAAACCTAAATATGGAATCAATGTGTTAAAAACCAAGTACCATATTTTTCAAATATTAAGGCGCACTTGACAGTAAATTCCTAAAATTTTCTGAAAAATTGACAGTAAGCCTTATAATCAGGTGCGCCTTATGTATTAATTCTGGTTGCGCTTACTGACCTTGAACCAATTTTATGTGGTGTTGTGAATGAGTTGAATAAAGTTTGACTTATTTGTTTTGTTTTGCTTAATGCGCCTTATAGTCCAAAAAATACGGTACACCTCATGAATCACAGCTTGAAGAATCCCTGTTAGCATCGTCTTCTCTATCATCTTGTCTGTGTCTCAATTTGCAGAGGAAGAACTCACCCCACTCTTCATGTGATGCTTCAGTTTACTCAAGGGTTGTAGACTTTATTCTGTATGGGATCCGTGAATCCATCTTAACTAAAATGTAGCTTTTGCGTGTTTTGCCATTTTTCTGAGCACTGAGTAATCTGACCATGCAGTGAACTTGCAACGAGGCTAACTTTTGAAAAACCTGGCAATTGTCTTGAGTTTTTTCCCACTTGTGAATTGTTTTTTTTCTCACTGTAAAATGATTGACTCAAAACTGTTTGGAAATAGCCTTATGACTCTTCCCAGACTCATATGCACGTTGCGTCATTGCTAATGTTTTTTCTACTTGGCATTGTGTTAACACACATCTGTATACTTCAGACTAGCTAAACATCTGCTCTAACAGAGGTGCTAACAGTTACTGATGACAGTTAATCTGGTGCATTTGATCAGCAGTACCTAGCAGCTGCAGATCCCCGCTCACTTAATTCTTATGGAAGAAGCTTTTTTTTTACTGTGTATGTCTACAGTTTTTTAAGATTTGTTTAATAAATACTAAAGAAGTGAAATAATAAAAAAATACTAACACAAGTGCAACTCTCACCTTGGTTGAAAAAGAAAAGATAAGCACTTTATCTCTCTTTTGTAGATGGTATTTGAGCAGCTTCTGCAGCACCTAAAATGAAGAAGTGTTACTCAGCACTGAATTGTCCTGTGAAGAATACGCAAAAAGAGCCATAAATCAGAGCTGTACCTTCATTTTCCCACTGTACATTGGATCAGACAGAGCTTCAAATGCTTCGTCTCTGCACCTCTGCACAAATTCTGGAAACTTCTGAAAAACCTTTGTACAAACGGCACGCACATACATTTCCTACGAGAAACAAAATAGTGATTTTAAATCAATGTCTTTTCATTAAAGCACTTTATAAACTAAAAATAAAGTGCACCCAAGTGTTGTTACTGTAAAATTGCGTTAAAAAGCAAAATAATACTCTAAAGTAACCTTAATAACACAAAGAGTGAAAATATTACTGGGGGAAAAAATTACTTAAAACCATTTTAATAAAATGAAATTAGCACTTTAAAAAAAATCAAGTTGTTGAGCTCTACTCGAGTTGAAAAATAGACCTTTAATAACGCCTTGAAAGTTTTCATTATCAGACTATTCTTATATATAACAGGACAATTGTTAAACGATTTCAGAGCTGCAACTGTAATGATGTGATAAGATCTTACAATATCTAAGATCATCTGGTTGTTCAAACTAAGAAGACATAAATCTGATGGGATCATACCATTAAACGTTTTCAAAACCAACATTCAAATGTGAAGTCAACCCTATAGTGGAAGATAGTGGAGTGAGATTAATACTAATGCCATATAGGCAAATCTGGGAAAGCACAAGAATTAATACGGTAGTTTAGACAAATGTCTTTGAGATAATAATCAATAAGAATATCTAACAGAATATTAAAAAAATAGGATACCTGTTTCTCACTGGTGCCTGGACTGGACTGAAGGAGAGCTGCATGGTTAGCAACTTTCCTCAGTATTGTCAGGTAACTAAAGAAGAGCTCCTTAATTCGAACACCGTCCGAGTTTTTCTAAAAACAAAGAGAGAAAATGTGGATTATTTGATACAAATTGTTCTTTTTTCCAAATAGATGATATATTTGAGATTTAAGCAAAACCAAACCTTTATTTATTTCCTTTTTTTTTTTACTGAGAAACAAATGAATATAGTAGGCTTTACTGCTAAATGAAATGGCATTACTCATTCAACCTTTATTTAAACAGGTTATTTCCATTGAGCCACGAGGACTCATTTACAAGAGACCTGAAAATTATTATAGCCAAAGTTGAACAACAGTTCAAGCATACATTGTTAAAAGTATGAGAGAAATAGAATCTCCCATTGGTGACTAAAACTAACATCGTAGCAGCAGCTTCTGCGGGTGCGCCCACTTTGACAGTCACACTTCTCTGAAGATCTCAGCAGTAACGTCACATCATCAGAGTCCAGCACCGCCTGATACACAGACTGCTGAAAGTCCGTCAGAGAACAGAACACCACCTACAACAAAACACATCATAAAACTTTTGACAAGCGGTAAGAAATAATACTGAAGTTTCCAGAAAAGGGAGAAAACATTCCAGCCTTAAAGTCTGACAAACTTTGTGATATCACATCATACCCTGTCGTTCTTTTTTGGCAGCTGGTCTTTGATGAGGGCTTTAGTTCTCCTCAAGAAAAAAGGAGAAATCTTCTTCACCACATCTCGGACGGTCTTCCTTGCTGTAGCCAGAGCACGTTTGGTTGCACTGTGTCTCTGCCCTTGTTCGATGGGGTCTGAGAACTTGTTTTTAAAGTGTCCTAAGCTCCCAAGGCAAGCTGGTACGGCCCTAAAAAGAAATATAATTCTTTATATAAGAAACAACAGAAAACATTTATTTCCACAGCTCATTTTTTGTTCACTTTTAAGGAGCAAAATCAACATATTTTTCAAAGTAATCTTGGGCGATAGCTCTTAAAAAATTCTGAATATCTAACTTTTTTAAAGGAACTTTTATTTTTAGCTCTGCTCTTGCATCTGACCATCTTCATCTGAATGAGTTTGTTTATGCTACTTAACACCTAACACCAACAAAATAACCAATCAAGCATTAAAAAGTAACCTACCTTTAAGAAGATGAATCAATTTAAGGGACAGATACATTGCTCAGGTCTCCCATCAGGCTTTTGTTAGTTTTTTTTCTCCATATTTTTAAGAACATTATTTTCAGATATTGTTTAACGTTTATGGCCTTATTTCTTTTTTTAAAACACTTGACACTTGTTCTTTTGTCCTATAAATTGAAGACCTTCCAGCGAGGCATAGTGTTTACCACTACACCACAGCCTTCCTCTTCACCAACATCCTTAAAAATGTTTAAGGGAACACTTTATGGCAAGTTATGAGCTAACAGCAAAATGAAAAAACAACCAATTCCCACCCCACCCAGTAAAAACCTTTATGAAGCATGAAGAACTGTTTTATTGGAATATTGTAAGAAAATTTGACATTTTCTAAGCAAAATACAAAAATATAAGAGGTGGCATAAGTCTTCGGCTCAGTACTCTATACTCTAATTTTGGAAGAAAAAATAATAAATAAAATCTTGTAGACTCACCAATCCATGACACACCACAGCTCTTCAAGGTTGTTCTGCAAGATGGTACCAGTGAGACCAATTCGGATCTAACAGAAACAGAAAGACCAACAACTTAAATTAAAATGCTAAATTAATTATAATCCGTTTTTATCTAAACTTTTTCCAACATTAGAAATTTGATCAAATATCTTTGCCATAAAGATGCTGTTTACCATTTCTAATATTAGTAATTTTCACCACAAGTTATTATCCACAGATAAAATCATTACTAATTAAATACTTGTATGATTTCTCTGAAACAGCAACACAAACACATGAACTCTCACCTTACATCTCATCTCCTTCATGGCCTGAGTGATCTGAGAGTTTGGATTTTTTATCTTGTGAGCCTCATCAACAACGATCGCTGACCAGTCTAATCTGCAAAGATATTTGAGATTTTACACATCACAAATAGATGGGCAGTTTAACCATTTTTAATTAAGACATAAAATTGAGCAAGAATATTTGAGCGAACTTTGCTTTAGTGCCTCCCTCTTGGCTCCAAATTCATTCCACACACTTTCATTGTGGGAAAGCTTGACCACGACTTTAGATTTTGTGAACATTGTGCCTCTTTCATTTTAAATGCCAGCAAAACACTAAGAAATACTTAAATGCTGAGGATGGATAATCCTCCAACAGCACAAAAGACCAAGAAAAACATTTCTGGAGACCCCAAGACTTAAAAACTAAGCTAAGCAGGGAAAATACTGGACTTGATTTGAAAAAAATATGGGATCGTAAAGCTTGGTATGTTATATGAAAAACCTGTAATTTGTCACTTGTGAGACATATATCCAAATGTCAGTTTCAGGTTACCTTACTCTGTTTTTACAAGTGAAGCTGCAAAAATCTGACAGGATAAACTTTAGTCTTTTATGTTCTACTGGAATATAATTCAATTCAGGAAACACCAAAGTTCACGCTCAATAGTCCAGGTATAAAATCCAACAATGTTCAGTCAGGTCATCTGGACGGTTTCTTTTTTTGCTGAGATGTTTCGTCCTTCATCCAAAGGACTTCTTCAATCTGAGGAGCCACCAAACAAAACTGAGGCCCACAAACAGCATACTCCAAAGTGGGAAGAAAAAAAAAAAACGTCCAGATGACCTGACTGGACAATGTTGGATTTTATACCTGGATTATTGAGCATGAACTTTGACATGACTGTCTCAGAGGAGTTGGCGGGGGAGAGGGCGGGCCCCAGAGGCCATCTTAGCACCAACAAATTGTTGTTGTTTTTTTCCATTATGGAGTTCATTGTTGTTGTGGGAATCAGTTTTGTTTGGTGGCTCCTCAAATTGAAGAAGTCCTTTCGATGAAAAACGAAATGTCTCAGAAAAAACAAAAAACGTCCAAATGACCTGACTGAACATTGCTCAATTCAGTAAAGCTTAAATTTCTATGGATGTTAGTCAACCCGCAACCAAAAGACAAATCAAACAATTCTTCAATTTAGTTAAAAATAAAGTTTTACAGGTGTTGCTTTTTTTTTCATTTCTTGGTTGCTTATTGTTGCTTCGCTCTTTTTAATAGTAAGGTGTGTTGCATTTGGGTTCTGTAATTAATACTTGTTAAACTGATCCAGACAGAGCCGAAGAGTCTCGTAAGTGGTGAGAGCAATCTCAGTGCGACCATTCTTGATACGAGCCAGCTCCTCCTCTTTCCTCAGCCCGTGGACCACCACACACTGGAAGTAACCCCATGTGTCCAGTTCATCTTTCCAGTTATAGAGCACTGACAGTGGAGCCACGATAAGAAACACCTAGACCAGATCATAAAAAAACACGTCAATTCAGTTGATGACAAAGTAATATTCTGACCTACAGCACACGAGCAAATCCAGCAAATATGTGTAGAAAAGTCTAATTTAGTAGTCTATTTCAACACCCACTTTGCTTGGATTACTTTGCTTGGAGGATATCTGAGACTGCAGAAACTGAGGTCGGTTGTTCTCTACGTCCTCCCATGTGCCTGTTTTGTGCAGCACAGCAGCAAGAAAACCTATGATCTACGATAGAGATCAAAAACAAGAGAGACATGTGATACCACATAAAAAAACAAATCTTTACTTTAACAAAACAACATATTTTGAAATTTATGTCTTGTACCTGTACAGTTTTTCCAAGACCCATGTCATCTCCCAGAATACAACCAGTGGAGTGGATGTAGTTATTGTAAATGAACCTGATACCTTCCCTCTGGTAATCCCTTAAGTATCTGTTGATGGTATAAGGGACTCCGTCTTCATCACTCAGCTCTAAAGGGATGCAGAGACTGAGGTCAGTGGTGATGCCAGGAAACAAAGGTTTCTCCTGGGTATATTGGTTCAATCCTGGTCTCGTAAGTTTTTGAACAGGTATGGCTTCCTCATCTTGTTCCTCCTCTAAATTTACACGGATTGGATCTTTATTATGAGTGGTGGAGGTCATTCTTTGGATAGTGGCTTCTCCCATGATGCCATCTCTGGATTTTGGAGCCTGATCACCTTCACACCATTTTGCTGTAAAAATGCATGAATTAATCTATATTATAGCTTACATATGTACCAAGCAAATTTCACATTGCTAGATCACAGTGTAATATGTTAATATATGCTTCCAAATTATCTTTTTTCTCTGTTAGCACATCGAATTAAATAAGCTACCGGTAATTCGGTTAGCTACAGGTTTTACCGTAAAGTTCATAAAAGTAAATCAATGACAGATAATCAGAATAAATGTGCTTTTCAAACCTTTATCAGAAGCTGAAGTCATCAGGATACCTGAGTAGCACTGCTCACAGGTCCCTGCTGTAGCATGTAGCTTGGCTGGTTTAGCTTAATTAACACACATATTAAAGCGCTGCACTGAAACTGATACAAAATATCTATTTTTACACGTCATAATATCGTGAGTCAGTCGCTCATAGTTGTCTTGAAATTATTCTGATTTATCTATTAAAAAAAATGCGCAAGCAGGAAGAGTAAGACAAACTTCGCAACAGCTTTTTTTTTTGTTTACGTATTTTACTAAACGTTGAGGCACTTTCGACAAATTTAATTTCGTTAAATTAATTTTTTTTTGTTGTTTTATGTCCAAACTAAAAGTAAACATGTAAAAATATATATTTTCTCATAAGTGTAAATAGCATAATTGTTGCGATTTTTTTTTCTTTTTCAAAAAGCTCTGTTGAGATGGTGTAATGAAAGTGCTCCTCTCTTTCTAAAACGTTCTGCGTTGAGAAGAAAAGCAAACTGCCTGAATAAAATACACACACACGCACGCACAAAAACAAAAAAACAGATTATTAATGTCAGTATTTTCTTATCAATAAAACTGATGAATTCCGAAAATAGATTTTGATCACGTCTTTAATTAGTCTTATTAATGTGCATTTCGTATTAATACAATTTCAAACGTGTACTTTAGGTTTATTGGTTTCTACTGGCTCTTTTATCAAATAAGTTGACTTATCAATTACTCAAATAACTTACAATAGTTTTAAGTCCATTATTATTAGTTTTGGTTGGTATTTTTATATTCTCTGTTAGTTTTATATTATCAGTTATTTTTTAATTATTTTGTTTGTTTTTTATTCTCTTTTTAAAAAAATATTGTGTGATTCCTTGTTTATGTTCCTTTGTATTGAAACTCTGGCAGGACAATTCCCTACAGGATCAATAAAGTTATATTGTATCTTTTATTATTATTATTATTATTATTATTATTATTATTATTATTATTAACATCATCATCATCATCATTATTATTATTATTATTATTGTTGTTGTTGTTGTTGTTATTTTTATTATTATTATCATTATTTTTAAATGTAGAAGATATTCGCCAGAATAAAAAACAAGAAAATGATGACAGTATATCAGTTTGAAAAAAAAAAACTGATTAAAGTTTCTTTACTTCAATTGACCACAAGAGTAAATACTTTTAGTTGCCTTTTATGGGTTAATTATACCTACTTTACTTTTAGTTTTTAAAATCACTAAAACGATTGAGGATTAAATAATTTATTGGCAAAATGCAGAACGTTATTTAACATGTCAATTTAAGTATGAATATATATATATATACATACAATGTGTGTGTGTGTGTGTGGTGGGGGCGATGTAAACTTTTTCAGCTTATTGTTTTACCTGGAAGAATAGAAGTAGCAAGTATAATCTGCCTTCTGAAAATATTTCTTTTTTAAGTTATAATTAGTTATGAGGGGCGGCTGTGGCTGAGTGGTTAGAGCAGTTGTCCTCCAATGCAAAAGTTGGGGGTTCGAATCCACCAGCAGTCACTTGCCAAAGTGTGTCCCATCGGTGTATGAATGTGATCTAAAAGAACTGATTAGTCTCTTTAGAATGATTTGTTCAATTAGCTTTGTAGAGATCTAGTAGAGTGCTGTATGAATGGGTAAATGAGGACACAGATTGTAGTGTAAAGCGCTTTGAGTGTCTTGATAAGATAGAATGGCACTATATACAGTGCATTTGCCATTTACCATTTATAAAGTTATAAACAAGCTAGTCTAATTATAGAGACACTTTATGCAATTTTAAAAAAGAAGTGTATAAAGTATGTGTAAAACTGTTATGTGCCAAAGCTGCCAGAGCTCTGAATGAAGGTATATTTAGGTCAGGCAGTTTTGGTTAACATCCACAAAGACTGACACACTTAAATATGGCCGGACATATATATTAGAGTCAGTTGAGGAAGTCTCACTATGGTTGATGTAATCATGTTCAGTAAGTTCACTTTGATCTTGTTACTAGATAAAGCACATATCTAAACACAAAACTGCAACATCTCCATTCTCCATCCTTGATTTCGCTTTCCATAAACCTTACAGATGATACACAGCTAGGTCTGCTTCCATGGTACACCGACCTACAAAAAAATTGTACTTTTTGTTCTTTCTTTCTCAACCTGGGGATTTTATTGAGCAGCTGCTGCAGATGTTCTCATAAAGAAAGCCCAAACACTGATGTCAAATGGTTTACATATCATGCTAGAGCCCTCACAGACTGTTATTTTGTTTTTCACTGAACCACAAAACTTCCTTCACAATAATACACTTTCACTGAAGCAGAGAGATTTGGGATAAGTAAATCTCTGATCGCAGATAAAATGTTTTCAGACATTTTAGAAAATGACTTATTGATTTGTTTAAAGGACTGTCTTGTGAGCCATGACAGTTTTGCTTTTGTAATTCTAAAATAAAGTGTTGTCAGTTCTAGGAGTTGCTTTGTTTGTTGTGTGAAAGTAATAAGTGATTCACAGACAGTATTTGACTTCAAATCTTTTTTTCTGCATTGCATATATGTCAAAGTTCCAAATCAAATTGTATATTTATTTCAAACTTTAAATATATCATAATTATAGAATTTTAAAAAAATGTGTAGAATATATGTTTTGTCTTAATAGGCACAAAAATGTTAAAAATGTAGAAAGAAAAAAAAAACACCAAACTGTGTTGTAGGGAAATAAATTATTTTAAATATATATTTTATACAGGGCGTGTGGTTGTTTTTTTTTTTTTCCTCAGGCTGCAGGTTCAAACTTAAGTTGCATCAGAAAAGGTCATCCAGTGTAAAACAATTACCAAATTTTTCACACAAGTCGACTAGCTGTGACTACCCCGGAAGAAGGGAGCAGATGAAATAATATGTTTTCTATGTTTTATAGCATATGTTTGGTTGTGGAAAAACAGAAATAGGAAAATAAATAAATAAATAAATAAACATTTTTTTTTGTCCTTTTAGTTTGCAAAAAAAACTTATTCGATGAGACGTTCAGCCTTGTCTTGCTCTATCAATATTTTTCTTTTTGTTATTTTCATTATTAATGTAAGTTAATATATCAAAGGAAAGCGTATGAGCATCAATAAAATTATGTACATATGTGTAATAGGCTGAGTCATAAACCTTTAAATTATGTTGTGTAATAGGTTTATAGATATTCAATACTTTAATTATGTTTGATATGTGTAAAAGGTATGGACTTGTCTTTTAATTATGTTTTATACAAACAATAGCTTTCTGGAAATTAGTGTCTCAGTTATTAATATTTCATATATTAATCAACATACACTTTTCTATGGATTCTCCTCACTTGAATATTTCCTCATGTATTTATGTATGGGGGAATTTTACTGACATAATACGAGAGCATACATTTTCATTTTGTGTTTGAAACCTGGCTGACAGGGAGAGGCTTCAGAGAGTAGTCAAGACAGCACAAAAGATAACTGGCTGCCCTCTCCCCTCCCTGATGGACATTTACACATCACGCTGCCTCAACAGAGCAGAAAACATAATCATGGACTGTTCACACCCGAGTTTTGAACTGTTTGACTTGTTACCTTCAGGGAAACGCTACAGGTGCATCAGAACAAGAACAAACATATTCAAGAACAGTTTTTTCCCGAAAGCCATCACCACACTGAACTCACACATGCACTGATTTAATAATATAACCTCCCAAACCCCTGGACTTCTACTGTGCAATACTACTGACATTCCATACTCTCAGTCACATTAACTACCTCACTAATATCCATAATGTGCAATACAATTGTGTAATACTTGTATTTTTTTACTTTCATTATTATATCTATATTGCGTTACATTTTTTATATTTTTAGTGTGTTTAATGTGTGTTTTCTTAAGGCGTGTTTTTGCACTGGAAAAAGGAGTGGCTCTTAATTTCATTATACTGCGTATAATGACAATAAAGGCATTCTGATTCTGATTCTGATTCTGAAAGCATGAAGAACAGAGAATATTTGAGAGAGAGCAGAAGTTTTGAGTCCAAATATTACAAGTTTTGACAACAAAGAGATGAATTCCTGTTTTCAAACACAAAATGTATGCTCTCGTATTATGTCGGTAAAATTCCCCCATATTTATGTATATAATATCAACTTGCTGAGGAACTAATGGAAAGTCTCAGACTACAATCTGACATTTTTCCTAACACTGTGTATGTATTCATTAATATGCAGTGCAGTCTTACCTGAATTATCGTTCTGTAGTACACCACCAACATCACAAAAGAGTAACAGGTCTCAAAAACTTGAAATTAGCCCTGAAAATGTTGCCTCTACACACTTGAAGAAAACTGAGACTCAGCGTTTATGACTGTAACAAAAGATTGTTACTAGTCAAGCTACTTGGCTAACCTTTAGGTTAACTAGTCATTTATGATAATTCTGCAGTACTGTGTTTTATAATCTTGTCTATGCATAATTTGAAACTAAATGTTGTTTTAAAAAAAGGCTCAAAATACAGGAAGAATAAATTCATGATCTATGAAGCATGCTACTCTTATCTGCACAACACACATTAGGCAAAACTATTGTTAATGCATACAATTAAAGTTTGTCATACAGTCATCTAAACACAGAAAATAGAGCTTAGGGCGAGTGTCTTCCCCCATTATTTATTAGTTTCCTTTTCATGGTGTTATACTTGTGTTTTATGATTTGCTCAGAAACCTGCATTTTCTTCCTGAAATACTTCTGTCTTGACTTGTGACAAATTTCTCTAAACAAAACTAACCTGTGACTACATTTTTAATCTCAGCCAGTTTAAACTGTATTAAAGACTTATTTAAATAGTTGTTGGTCAACATCAATAGCTGAGGGAAGAAAACCCGAATGAGTCTTTCCCAACTCTCTTCTAAAGGGTTCTTATGTTCCACAGTGAGCCAAAAGCAATGACAAGCCTGCCAAAGCTGATACTTACAGCATCACGAGCGTTGTTTGTACAGATGGAAAATAAACTGGATTAGTCATGCTATTCTTTAGTCGTCTTAGTTTTCTCTCTAGTCCATAGATTTACCTAATATCCCTAAATTACTCATTGTGCGCATTTTGTCTTCAAAGTCCAAATAAACCCAGAACAGGTGGCCCAGCTGTAAAAAAAACATGTTTAAATTAACATATGTCATGTAACTTTTAATAAATAACAAAAACAAATATCTTGGCTAATCATTCTATTCCTCATCTTTTATCTAAAAAGATGATACATCATAACTTGGTCAAACTAAATATATTTTTTAATAGTTTGATACAGTTCTTACATGAACGGCGTCTCAAGGAAGAGTTTTTATTATTCCTCCATCACTGGGTCATCTCCATTCAGCAGCATGGTGAAGATGACGACCCTGCTTGGTGACAAAAGGATCCTCACTTTAGTCAAAAGTGACTACACCAGTTTCATACATGAATAATTATTTATGTATTTATTAATTTAACTGCTCCCTTCTTCAGGGATCGCCACAGTGAATTGACTCGCACGAAGACTTGGCCATTTTGGGGGGTTCCTGATACAATCCACCGAGCTACCACAGCCCTGTGTGTGGAGCAGAGAGCTGCCATCTACGGTGCAGGGGGGTGCAAATGGTGGGGGTTAAGGGCCTTGCTCAAGGGCTCAGAGTGGGGTAAATGAGGGTGTAGACAAGTGGTATTTCACCTTTACATTTTGATGTTGTTGGTCCAGGGAGTCGAACCGGCGACCTTCAGATCACAGGCCCTCCTTCTCTAACCTCTGCGCCACCACTCCCCCAGTTTCATACATGAATAATAGGATGTAAACATGTATCTGGCACAAAAGAGCTGCTATTCTTTTTAATAAAGTCGTAAACATTGAGTTTCGTCCAAGCAGCTCTTATTATGCTCTCTGCTTCCAAAGTACTGATGATTGAGCTCTTAAACATCACAGAGCTCAACAACATGCGTAAAAGCCTCGGATGACCTGAATTTGATGGTTTGTCCCTTTTGTCCTGCAGTGAAATGGAAAACTCCGCGAGGCGATGGATTTACAATCAAACTGCCTCTCATTACTCTGCAGTCCCATAGAGGAGCCTTTTGTTTGTCCACTTTGGCCACATTAAGCTCATCAACCAGAAAGTATAACTGACAGAGGCATCTGTGCATGTTTGTGCACAAGTATACAATGTGTGCATAGTTGGATTTGTGTATCTTGCTATCAAAGACACCCCATGTCCTTTAAAACAGCTGATTATCTGGCTGTCAACAAGACTGTTAAAGTACTACCCAGAACAGGGAAAAAGGATGATACTCTGATTTTTGTGGATTTATTCCACTCTGACATTAATCACAGTTCTTCTGCCAGGCATGGTGGGCAAACACAAAGAGTTTTATCTTACAATAAAATATCTGGCCAATAGACAAAGGTTTCCCGCCGCTTCTGCTCTTCTCAACCACCTCTAACCCAACACGAACACTGAGTGGAACTCAAAGAACTGCATGACTGCACGCCTCAACAATGAGGCCACACATAAAGCACCAGCTCAGCAGAACTGGATGTCCATTTCTCAGGCATTTAAGCATGCAATTATATTCCCCTCCACTTGCCAATCCTGTGTTAGGATGAGGGGGTACAACGTGGTATCTGTAGTAGTTTGATGACAAGGTATGAAATTTGGAAGAGAAAAAAACAAACTTGCTTTTGTTCTAATTGGCAGTATGTTCGTCACTATTTTTAAGTTGGGAGACAATCCTAAAGTTTAAAGCTCAGATTAAGACTTTCATATGGTGTTATTTTAAATACTGTGTGTGAAACTTGTATGTGAATGTGTTTGCATGTTTGTCTAAGGGTTTTATGGGATGTTATCCATAGGAGAAGCACTGCTGAGAGCTAGGCCATGCATTCATGCATGTAGCGCAGACTCATTCACTATTCAAGGTCCGGAGGGGCCAGCCAGACCAGGCCAATCTATGCTCACGGACCATTTAACCCCCACATAGCTTTCTGTTTCACAGCTACACTGCACTCCTCCTAATATACAAGTTACTGCAGGAAAACCTTACAGTAAATCACCTACAGAGGCCCTACAGGGCTCATAAGCTCCACCTTGAAGGATTTAAAGGATCTGTAGCTGTTGGCAAATTTGTATGTCAGTTGATGCTGTTCCCTTCCTACAGATTGATCGTGCCTGTCTAAATCTATCAGTGCTACTGCAGCATTTGGCTAGATCTGTCTAACTGGATAACTAAAATACAACAGTTCATTTTCTCATTGGATGGCCTATCTTAGTATGGGTTTTGTTTCTTACACCATTGTGAACCTTTTTTTAAATTTGCCATTGTTTCTTAAATGGGTATGTAGATAATATTGTCAGTCACCTTAGAGACAGCTGTTAAAAACAAACATAAATTTAGTTAATTTTGTTTCTTTTGACAGTCAGCTCGCAATCTTAAAATTAAGCAAACCTTTAGTTTGCTAATTCATTAAAAATTTGACCAAGACAATTGATTTACTCAGACCTTTTTATTTGACACTACTGAGCTGAGGTATATCCTGTTGTTTTAGTGATCCTTGAGACGTTCACCTGTACCGGATAAAATTAAAATAATAATTAGGATACATACCTGTCCAATCAGAGATGATAGTGTATATTAAAGTACAAAAGGCTAATAAGGCAAGAATTTGTCAAGATTTGGATTTAGCGTTTTACTCAGATGGAAGAATTGTACACAGGGAGAGCCATCAAAAGTCGTTTTTCAGGCCTTTATGGCAAACTCTTCAGACAGAAACTAATCCTGACTTAAATTTTTGATATAGCCAAAAGACAGCTAAATGAATCTTAGACTATAAAAAGCTAAATCTTATTTGAAAGAACAAAGATTTGGCCACAGTTTCCAATAATTCAGACACTGAACATGTTCTCTTTAATTCCATTACTACAGTTAGACAAGGCAATGGCAGAAATGCACTGTGGGGATGTCTTCAGGGCGGCAATAGCTACAGTCACATGTCAAGACACTGAACCCCTCATTGCCTCCGATGTGTGTCCCATCAGTGTATGAATGTGATCTAAACCACTGATTAGGCTCTATAGAATAATTTATTCAGAATAGCTTTGTAGAGATGTAGTGATGTGCTTTACGGATGGTTAAATTCGGGTTGTATTGTAAAACTCTTTTAGGACTATGGTTGGATAGTAAGGGGAATGATTTCATCTCTGCAATGCAATGATTTGAAGCATGCAGTGGTCAGAATACTCAGATGATGCTTTTGGGAATGTGTGAGTGGAGTAACTTTGTCAGAATCCTTATTTTAAGCCTAAAAAGTCGTCCAGTGTGGCTGAACTTTCTGATGAGAAGATTTGGAGAAACTTCCAAACAAAACACAAGATGAGTTTTCTTGTCTGCCTGACATGAGGCAATAAAAGTGCTGCCATTTTGGAATCTAGACTGTATGGTTTGGATACACATTGATCAAGTTTATTATGCTTTATAGAAGATAATGTGTTTACTTAGTCATTATTTTACAGCAAATTGTATTTAACTTTAAAACGTAAATATCTTTAATTTTTAAAACTGTATTCCTCATCTGCTACTTTAATATGCTACTTCTCTATATCTCATCCCTTGTGTCATCTCCACACCCTTCATTTGGTCTGTGTGTGGTCTGGAGACATAACATAAATCCTAAACTCCTACATCGTGCCACCCAACGCGATGCTGAGGCCTCCTCATCCTCAGTTTCAGCTGCCATGTCAGACTGACCAGGTCAAGGCCGCTTGCGCTTTTCTACTTCCTCCATCAAGTCTTATTAAACTTTTTTCTGCTCACATAAAAAACATCTGGACATTTTGATGTGTTTTAGAATCAAGTAACATGTTGTTGCTGTAAATATACAGTAATGTGCAACAATCTGAACCATCATTTCCTTCCTTTTCTTCGATGTTTAAGTGTCTGACGCAGCAATCTTATGGGGTTTATTAATACCTCTTTGATGCTTTGACTAATTTTTAGTCTGGTGCTTGTACATTGATCTTTGAAAAGCAATATTTTTTAATTTGTTAAGTTACTTTAACACTTATCTATATTTTGTTTAAACATAAAAAGTAATTTAACTGAAGAGAAGTCATTGCTGATCTGTTCACATAACAATTAAAAACTGATCATAAAATATCAAAGTTTGTGCTAAATAATCCAGGTTAAAAAAATTCAACATTGTTCAGTCAGGTCATCTGGATGTTTCTTTTTTTTGTGTGGAGACGTTTCATCCTTCATTCAAAGGACCTCATCAGTCTGAGGAGCCACAAACAAACTGAGTCCCACAATCAGCACACGCCCATAATGGACCGACCAGTTTGCTGGTGATAAGATGGTTTCTTTTGCTGCCTCAGAGGAGTCGACGGGGGAGAGAGCGGGCCCCAGAAACCATCTTATCACCAGCAAACTGGCTGACCCCTTATGGAAATGTGCTGCTTGTGGGACTGAGATTGTTTGTGGCTCCTCGGACTGAAGAAGTCCTTTGGATGAAACATCTCCCAAAAAAAATAAAGAAAAGCAAGAAACTGTCTAGATGACCTGACTGAACGCTGTTGGAGATCATTAAATGTTGCTAAAATTAATTTAGGGTTAATCTTAGGGTTGTTTGACAGCAGCCAGTTAAATTGATACAACATGTTTCCATTTATCTGGTGGAAATGAACAAAACACAGTTTGAAAATAATGTTTTTGCATAAACAAAATAATAATAAAAAAAAAAACAATGGACCAAAAATATTAGACTATCTACTAAAGGATTATTTTCAAGTCTCCTACCAGTGTTTTATAAAAAATTTTTATTTCTCTTTTTTTTTCATCCTCCAAATATTCACTTTCTTCAGATATTTTAAAAACACACTGTGCTGAAATGCTGAGGATTTGTCTAAAGATTTTCAGACATAAAATGAAAAGCTTTTATAAAATCAGCTATCAGTACTATCAACATGCATCATTTTACGTATCCTTTTCTTCTCACAATTTATATTTTATTTCAAAATAAATGTCCCTTTATTTGTATTTTTTCTGTAGAATATCTGTCCCTGTTTGGATTCACTGAGCTGCAGTTATTGTCATAGATTTACATTGTTTTCTTTACCTCGACTTACCCTTCTCACCCAAAAATCCTTCTTTCTCTCAGCTTAAGTCACAGTTTGTTTGTACAGCCAGACTTCCACCTGGCTGTTTCAAAACTGATCTGTCATAAACACACACACTGGATGACAGTGATGGATTCATCTTTCATCTTTTAGGCTCTGGGAACAGCAGCAGCGTTGAAAAATAAAGCCTAAAGTTGTAGTGTTTATTCTTGCTGGCTGGGTGGTCTCAAAGGCACAAATATCACACTGAGAGACTCGCCTCTGTTCGGTTTACCTCAGCATTTTCAAACAAACAGGAGAATAGAGCGTGCAGAGTTGATATGGAGATAAAAAAATGGAGGGGAAGCAACTTTTGGTCTGCTTCAGGCAAACTGGGTTTTCTAACGAAGCTGAAATTTGGGAAGAGTGAGAAAACTGAGGAGTGATGCTAACTGAGTGAGCATATAACGTTGAGATATACTGATAGAATGAAAGAAGGGAGGAAAAGAACGAGACTCAAACAGGGAAAGATCACTGCACCACTCTGTGTGTGGTCTGAAGACCTCCAAGCTTGTTACATGGTGAGTGCGTCCTTCCTGTGCTCAGTGAGAAAGAAACACAACTTTCTAAGCAAAGAGAGAAGTCTGCACAACAAAGGGACTGTTTGTCTGTGTTTGTGTATAAGCGTCATGGAATGATCTGTTCTTTAATGTAGAAAAAGCAAGCAAACATTGTTGCATTTTCATTGTAGCTTTTTTTAACTGTTGGCATATTGTGACACTGGATTTGTAAAACACCTGTGTGTGCATTTTGATTACTGCTTGAAAAAGAAAAAAAAAATGACCAAGACAAATCACGCTAATTTATAAAGATACCGAAAACTTTTAGCTTGCTGTTTAGCTTGTTGACTACCATTTGTAAATAAGATTAAATTACTTGATGGCAGTGGTTGATATGTGACCATTTGCATTCAAACAGATGAGATTTATTTATATTCTTGAAACTTGCATTCCTTGAAGAAATGCAAGTTGTTTGCCACTTTAAATGTCATGGTTTTAAACAAAAAATATTTCTTAGTTTGTTAACTCTTAAAGTATGTGTTGGGATCAGTCTGAGGTCGTTTTCACACTAGATAGTCCGGTAGACTCGGTTCGGGACCAATATTCATGAGCTTTTGTTTACATTTGAGCTGGTGCGTTTGCATTCACACTGCACTGTGCAGTCGAGTCAACCTGTTGAACCAACCTGTTCCCCCGCTCGCCTGTGGGGGCGCTGCACCAAAAACTACTGAAAGAAACGACACAAAAACCTCTGAAAACACGTCTTCTTCTTCTGTAAATAAAAATAAAAATGAAGTGGCATCAAGTTTTAGGAGTTATATTTTGTCGTTTTTCAAAAATGGACTTAGCATGAGCAGAAGATGAGACAGAAGACCATGGAGAATATTGTTTTTCACACAAGGCAGCTGACGGCTCCATATAAGGTCAGAGAAATGCATGTTTGTTTGTCCTGTGGAGCGGGGCTCGGTCTGTTTACATTCACACTGTACTTGAACCGCGCTGGAGTTCTCTTCTACTGGACCGAGACCTAGGTTTTAGCCCCGGCCAGAGTTCGCCTTTTTGTTCCGTGACAGAGTTCGATGGTGCGTTCACACCTCCCTAAACGAGCCGGACTTTCAAGGAAAACAAGCTAGAGTTTGATTAAAGTGGACTAAACAGGGCTAGTGTGAATACACCCTAAACTACTACCACATGAAGTTCTGGTTTAGTATCTGTAATACTAACTGTTACATGCATTATTGTGTTTACTAGGGTCACTTAGCATCTTAAACGGTTTATGTAAAAAGTTGCAGATGCATATGTACATCCATGTATGTACGAGCATTGAATCATTTTTTATAATTTTTTTTAACATATCTACACTGATTCATGAGATATTTTGCTAACAGACAGACAAACACACACACACACACATACCTGTATATATACAGATGCAGTTACAACATGGTCCACCTTTAATATTGTTTTTTCACAACAGTCGACAATTATTATATGCCAATTTTTTACACAAAAGGTAATAATTGCTGTGGTTCATTGGATTTTACATTTGAGGGAGTAAAGGTCATGGATGTTTTCACTTAATGTTAAATTAATATAGAACCATGTATGTGAAGTCAAGAGCCTTCTGATAACTGACAAACTCTGATGCCTTCAACAACGGTGATCTGTGAAGCAGAGGTCGTGTCTTGACTACGTCTCTGATAACAGGTATTAAAGTTTTCCTTAACTCGTTGTCCGTGGTCAGATCTTGGAACGGAGCGACATGTACCATCTTGTATGCCTGTTTTTAATGCTGTACCCCTTGCAAGGACTAAACCTGTGTTGAAAAATATTTTTGGATCTTCTTTGTGTGGCTTATTTGATTAATGAGTTGATATAGCATAATTAAATTGTGCAACATGTACTTGCATTATGTGCAAGTTTTGAAAATATTAATTTTGAAATTACTTCTATGGATTTAGTCACATGGTTTGCTTATTTTGAATTTCATTAACCTATCATTCTTTTCTCTTTTTTTTTTTTTTACTTTATTATTTTTTGGTTACTAAATAATTGGTTTCTTAGTTTGCAAAACTTCAGCCCAGTTTTCTTTATTTGCCAGATCCTTGTTGTCATTCTCTTACCAGTCTAGCTAGTCAAACCCTACATGTGTCTCATGCTCA
>NC_056505.1:15462743-15472267 GCF_014905685.2 Nematolebias whitei
TTGGTTCATATATATATATATATATATATATATATATATGAACCAATCAGTAACAACTTTCAAATTCACTTACAAATAACATGATACTTTTTCGTGTTGGGACCTGTAGGTGCACATTATCTCGACTTGTAACACTTGCCTAATCTTTGCTCCACAATAAACTTCATAGTTGAACATGATGAAGGCCAATCGTGGTGTCAGATGCAACAGAATATGCTCATTTTGTCATCTTGAATTGGAGCTAGTTTGATAGACATAAAGGTTTCCTCTGTCAGGATCCTTGTGTTTTTGTCTGCTTGTGATTGTATTTAGTTTCTCTGAGTCTATATTTGTGTTTTCAGCTTTCTTAGTGTTTTTCCCTTCATGTTATCAGCTCCTGCTCCTCCCACTCTCACCTGTTCTTCATTGTCTTTCCCCAGATCTAATTCATTGCCCATCGTTAGTGTCTCTTTAAAACCTCTGTCATTTTGTCACTCCCTTGTCCATGGATTGTGCTTCCCAATACCACCATGCTCCATTTCCTCCATGTCTCCTTGATCACATTTTATTGGTAAGTTTTGCTACTATATCAGCTGTTTGATTTTGAGTTTTTGATAAGTAAATAAACATTATTTATTTGTGTTTCCCTGAGTCTGTCTACACCTGGGTTCAAAATCCTTCAGAACATGATATCCTCAAAATAATATTGTATGACTAATGATTTGATGACAGATGCAATAGCAAATTATATGCTGCTGGTGTTCACTGATTTCTAATTTTTAAACACCTGTTTAAGAGTGATGGCCTAAAGATTGAACAACATGCGCAGAGCCCACAAGAAAAGCTTAAGAGCAATGTCTGAATCAGCAAGAAATGAAAGGTTCTATCTTTGTCCATAAAAAGGCTGCATAATCACAGCACATATAAGATTTTTACTGTGATACTTATACCGTGAACTTAAGTGAAGTATTTTAAGTTCATGGTGTGTGTGTGTGTATATACATATAAATTACAAAATACCAATATTTTACATACATTTGTTTTTCTCTCGTAGTATGTATGCAATAGAACAATACTGGGGAAACAATCAAACCTTGCGGGGCTCTCAATCAGAATACAGGGCCAGCTCGACCAGACCCAGATGTGGCTCCTGTGATGATAATTATGTTTGTCTTGTTTACAAATGCTGCTTAGAGCAGATTCTTCTCCTTTTTTGGCATTGTTTTCTCCCCCTCAGATCTATATAAACAGACTTTCATTCTGACATAGACTGCAAACAAAGGACTTTGGCTCGGAGTATTAAAGGGCTTTGTTAAAAAATGTTGCTTTGTGCCATTGTTTCTGACATCAGTGTGGCAGCGTGTATATTTGTGTGAGTTTTCTTGTTTACTCAGGGCAGGAAAAGTACAGCAAACTAAAAACATTTATTCCACTTCTTATTTTTTTACATTTTGATTTCGAGGAGCTAAGCTTTCTCCTGTAATCTTTTGAAGCGAGCTTGAACAATTGTGCTCCAGATTTTTAAAATTTATTTACTTTTTCACTTTTTCAAAGTGTTTCATCATTGGCTGTTTTTCTCCCCTCAGTTAGTATCCAATACTTTAACCTGTCCGTGACAGGACAGTATTTGTAAAAAAATATTTAAAAAAATTGACATGTGGAAGACAAAATGTTAAGTGCATGCAAAGAGTATCTGAAAGTCCTATCCTTTAGGAATTTAGAAAACAAAACAAATAAAGGCAAGTTCACAAAAATGTTGCAAAGGGAGATGTGCACCTCAAACAGCGCTGCCAACCACCCAAACACCTCTGCCCTGGTGCAGTTTGTCCACATTTACATGAAGTGAATATTATTATTATTAGACTTTTATTTATACAGGTTAGTTCCCACTGAGCCTCAGAGACTCGTTTACAAAAGAGACCTGTTACATACAACAAACAGGCAGATGAGAAAGAAGAACACGAGGGTGGGGGAAGCCAAAAAAATCATGTCTCACACCATGTCCTGGCCGGGAAACAGTGTAAAAGTTGCAAAAAAAGATCTTGCAACATAAAGCAGGAACATACAATGGCATCATATTACATTTGTGCATAGAAGTCGACAAAGGCGGTGAGTCACAGACACTCCAGAAAGTTCCAAAGTTCTGATAAGATGGTACAGTGTCTATCGGCATCATGGTTCTGATAAGGCCACAGGTGTCCTCAGGATGGAGGGTGTGGGGTGTGTGTGTGTGCGTGTGAGTGTGTGTGTGTGTGTGGGTGTGTGTGTGTGTGTGTGGGGGGGGGGGGGTGCTGGTGCAGGCAGAAGTTTCTAGTTTACATTTCCTCCAGGTGCAATATGATGTAATGTACATGTTATTCAGAGAAAAATGCATGCATGTTGTACCTATATTAAATGCCTGTAGCAGCAAAAGGATTATGGAAGCAGGAAGACCCATTTCATTGATTTTGAAACATTTATTAAAAACAACGTCAAGCAGAACTTCCCAGGAATGAGAAAGACCAAGCGGCATAATATTCATAACCTCAGATTATTGGAGAATAACCATCTGAGCAAAACTTATCAGTAAAACATAACTGCCACCAATCCTGTCATAACTGGAAGGCTCAGAGTAGCATAACTTAACATTAAACTGTGACATGATATGCACTATCCATCCATTAGCTTTACCCACTTCTTTCTTTCAGTGTTGCAGGAGTCCCTGGTGCCCATCAGTGTCACTGTGTTCGGGGTGGGGGGTTGTTACACCCTGGACAGGTCATAAGTCCATGACAGGACCGCAAAGAGACAAACAACCATTCACACCCTCACTCACACAGGGATGATCTGAGTTACCAGTTAGCCTAAAATTCATTCATTCAACCTTTATTTAAACAGATAAATCACATTGAGCCTCAAAGACTCATTTACAAGTGAGACCTGTTTGGACAGACAAAAACAGTGGTTAACTGGACACATGTAGGAGTTGGAGGCGAAAAAAATTCCTATCAGACTTTTTTTTCCCCATTTCTCAAAGCTGAGAAAAGTACACAAAGCAGAGCCCGAACATAAAATTTTCTGCTAGTTTCAGGTGATAGCTGTAGTTTTCAGAGATGTTGAAACATGAATTTAATTAACAATTGTTGAGTTTTATTCTCTACCTTAGTTGACAGACTTTATTTTATTTCCACTGTCAAAGATTCTTACAAGAATACACTGACATACACAAACACCTAGAAACCTACATTTTTAATGAGAAGTTTAAATGGAGAAACTACATTTTCATAAACTTGACATTCAGACTCTCCCTTATAGTACCTCAATGTTTAAGATAAACCCAGAAATACTTTTGATCTGTCCTTTTTTTATTTTCTAATCCAATACATTTTTTTCCAAGTCTCTCTGTTTACAAGTACATGTTGACTCTGTGTCTCAGTGTTTGACATTTCTGTGCTACACACCAGCATGGTGGTTAGAGGACAGATGAACGTCTGTTTATCTGATGTCCACTGAGCCAAATGTGCACACACTGGTATTGCGTTGTGTGACAGCAGCTCTAGAATTTTGCTTTGCTTTTTCACCTCAGCAAGGATTAACCCTTTAGCTCATATTTATTTTGCCTATTTCATCAAAAAGTAGAGGCGACATATAAATATATCGATCTTCAGCTAATCCCATTGTAAAGAGTTTTGTGGTAAATTTAATCACTATTCTGAGAAAGTGGGGCTTTGTGTTAAATGTAAATGAATCAAAGTGCAATGATGACCCAGATAAAACAGTGGCATTTCTGAGTTGTGTTCATCTATAGCTTCTTCTTTGCTTGATAGAGCTTTAACTAGTACTGTACTTTCAGTTGTACATGTTGCACCACCGTATATATCACACCAGTCCAAATATGTATAATGAAGTGGGGAAAAAAAACATAAATAAGTTGTGTCACGTTTGTTATGCATCACCGCTGACCACCTGGAAATATGGGCCGGTGTTGTGCCAAAAATCGATTGTCTGCCAAATGGCGACCATGGGAGTGTGCACTGGAGGACTGTAACAATAATCTAACAAGATTAACACTTAAAAACAATTATTTGTTTGCTTAAAATTATAGCAAAGGTATTTCTCAGTTTGACTTTTCCTTAATACATTAACTTTAATGGTCAAATCAGCTCTGCCTGTGAGGTGCGGCGAAATGCAGCTGATTTGACCTTTGCTCCAGGAGTTCCGGAGCAAGACGAAGGTGGCGTGGTACGGCAAGCCAAGTGTCTCGTTAATAGCCACTTTTTTATTAATGCAGCACTTGGCTTGCCACATTACTCAAGGGCCCTCTAGCGGCTGAAAATGGTAGTGTCCAATATTTTCCATGTCAGAATGAATTTAATTGTCAGATCTCAGCCAAAAATTGGGTTATAAATATGGGGGAAAAAACATAAATAAGTTGCTTTGCTGTATAAGTCTCAGAGCATGCAAATTTATGCAAAAAAGTGCAACTTATATGCCAAAAAGTATGGTATTTGTGGATGTCATGGTAAACTGTTTACAGATACTGATTTGTGAAAGGGCTCTTGAGTCTATGCAGTGATGTCTTTAACAAAATCAGAACTCTTTTTAAAGTCATGCTGCCTGAGATCCTGAAGATCACATCCAATAGACTAGCTCAATGGTTCTGTGAGAATTATATTTTCTCCTAAATGAGGTTGTTCGGTGAGATATCTATGAGCTATTCATGACCTTTCTACATATCCTGACTGGAACTATCATTGAGCTAAAAGATGGATTCTCCAGAAGTCCTAAAACCCTCCGAGCTTGCACCTTCTAGGCACAAAGCAAAGATGACAGCAGATAATCTGTCAGCAGCACATTCTGTTTATACATAACAGTCTTTGGCAGACTGTGGAAAGGCAAAGCAACAATTAAAATGCAGTCAATAAAACCTGAAATCCAGCTGTGTTTATTTTCAGCAATTCGATTTGGAAATGTCAGATCAGCCCCACCTTTTCTCCATTAAATACTAATTTACTTGCTGCCTCCACGATTATCCACCCTTCTTTCATTTCATTGCTAATGAACAAATCCTTGCACCTGGCTTGGGAATAGTTGGGTTATTCTCCAAAAGAGGGAGAGAGAAGCGCTTGAAGCTCATTGTTCTGTAGCCTCGTGAGTAACTGTGATTCTGGCTGAACATTTACCGCAAAGAACTTTGGTCAGACTAAAAGCGGCTTATTTATAGAAGATCTAGAGAGAGGAGAGTGCCCACAGCTTGACCAATATATGCATAAATTAGCAAGATTACTTGCAGGCAGTAATTAGAAAACAGGGAGTTTTGGCTGAAAGACTCAGGCTAGATGTAATTATAACAGTTATTTTCCTCAAGGCGGACCTCACAGCAAGTTTCCCCAGGCATTCAACAAAAATATATCCAAAGATAGGACACAGAAATGCACATGCAGGAATGTAGGGGTGATATTAATATGACAAAAGTGAACAAAGATTTCCAGCAGAGCAATAATAAAAAAAAATGGTGCTGCTTTTGCTATCACTAGTCTAGAGACCTTTGAGATTAAACTGTGTTTTGGTTAATTGGCCACTTAAACCATGACCTCATTGCACTTTGGGGGAAACAAGCAGATGATGAGTGTGATGACACTTTGAAGAGCCAGAAAAGAAAAGTCGATGCAGACACAGTGGTTTGGCTGCAGGTGGTGCCAATGCATATTGTCTCGGGCAACCATGCTGACATAAAATAGGAAGATTATGAACATATAGTGCTGCAGCTTCATTATTTCTTGAATCGGGGAAGTTATTGCGAAAATATCCCCTTGCTGTATTGATTTATTTCAGCAAGGGAGCAACAATTTACAAAAAAACAGATCCAACATTCCAAGACTGATGTGTCCTCCAGAGCTTTTTTCATCTTTTCAGTTGCTTTTAACAATCCAGAATCCACTTTGGCAGCAAAAAAATGCAATTTCCAGCAGAAATGTTGTCATTTTGTCAGAGTGCCCTACATTTCATCACAACTGATGCAAACAGCACTGTAATTTTTCATGTTTATAGACATCCATATCTCAATTTATGTCAGAAATGTTTTCAATTGTACGGCATCCAGCTCGGTCCACTGTGTATGCCGTTTCATTGTACCTGTCACCTTGCAGTATTTAAAGGCCCCAGGCCCAAGACTGGGGCAAATGATGGTGGAGACAGATGTGGGTGCTTCACCTTTCCCTCCCACACTTTGATGTTAGGGTCAGGGGGATTCAAACTGGCGACTTTCCAATTACAGGCTCGCTTGTCTAACCTCTGCACCACCACTCCCACCAGTCAGTCAGTCAGTTTTACAGATATTGAGCTAAAATTGAGTGTAGTAGCTGAGAGTCATCCCATCACATACAAAGTACTTTGTACTTCAAGTGCCAGCAAACCTTGCAGGATGTTTTATTTACCACCTGAAATGCATTATCTCAAGAAATTATGGTATTTTCTCATAACAGACATCAGTAAATATATTTTCTCCCTGTTGTTGGAATAAACTCTGGTCCAGGAAACAGCTTCTAATTTCTTTTAGAGAAACGGACACAAAATCCTTTAATTACTGGTTGATTATGCCATTAGGCATACCTCAAGAGAGCTCAGGCGCTAAATACCCATTCATCTTCATTAATACAAGTCTTAAGTAAAAAATGTAAACTTGTACTCATGAAAAGAAGTTGTTCTCAGTACCACACCTTCCAATTTTTTTTGGACATACTTGAAGCAAAACATTATGACTACCGGAAAATCTAGAAGTTGTCAGAGTAGTTAAGCATCTATGACTCTTACATCTAGATTAAATTTCCCCTTATAAACTTTGATGCTGCTTGTTTTACGAGCGTGAATTCCACTGAGGGAAGCTACCGTGTTGCCGAGTCTTGACTAAAACGGAGGTCTTGGTGAGTAACAAGAAGTCTGGACAACCTAGTAAGTTCTTACCTTTAAGTGTGTCACTTTTTCCAATAGACCCCCCACAAGGGCCCACCTCAGTTCAAATAGAAGAGAGCAAATTTTCCACTAAAGTGAGCGAATGAGCACAGATGTTAAAATATAGTTGTTTGTTTGTGAGTGTAAACCTATGACTCAGATTTTCCTTTTTACATTTATACAAATGAATTTGTTGCGAGGAAAACTCCACATGTTTGTTCTCTCATTCCCTTTCTTTGACGATCCATTTTTCTTCTTTATCCTCTTTTTGTATTGCAGATTTCTACAGAGCCCCAGCGTTGAAATTGTATTATGTTGCTTATTTGTTGAGGCCGTGTGTATACATTCAAGGCAGCGCAAGTTTCCTGTTAACATTGGAGGCTGAACTCGTTTCCAAAATTACCGCTTCTCAGGCCAGCGCTACAGTCCAGACCACTGGCTTGTCTAAATACCTGCCAGCACCAACATTTGTCTGTTCCAGATCTCAGAGTAAATGTCGGCCAAACAACGAGGAGACTGCTGTGTTAAATCAAAGTCAGACTAATAGGACTTAAAGTTCCTAAATGCCATCAAATCAAAATAGACAAACATGACACCTGAGAATGTGGTAAATTATTTCTCTTGATTTTTTTTTTCCCCCCCTTTGGAAGAAGTGGGTAAAGATAATGGATGGATGGATTTGAACAAATATGCAAACAGTCACTTTTTTTAAAGTCATCAAGAGTCTCAAATTAGGTGAACAATTTTCAAAATCAAACATGTATATTCAACGTGACCTGCATTTTCCACCAGCGAGTTTACCTTTCCTGATTGGGCTCGTCAAACATGAGCATTTACTGCACGTTTGGTCTACATCGCCGTGTTGCTGCGCAGAAAGGAACGGTATCATTTTTTTTCCTCTCAGATTCTCTCAGAGCTGCACTGATTGTGCATACAAAGCCTCTCAGAAATTGCGAGAGGTAAACAGAGGCCAGGAAGTGCTGCGACCTGTCAAACAACTCTAAATGATTGAAGACAATCATGGGCTCAAACATAAACATTTTTGCAGGCCCCTGCTGCCTCGTATGCAGCCATAGCTGGGCTGTCTGAGGAGCAGGAGAGTGTAGTTTTATGGATGGGCAGAACTTTTGGAAACAAAGCAGAGGATGGGAGACACCCTGAACAGTCCATCACAGAGCCAACTCAGAGGCAGACAACCATACATACTCACAGTTACTCCTAAACTCAACTTAGAGTCTCCAGTTAATCTAGCATGCATGTTGCTGAACATGTATGTACATGGATAAAACCCACACACGCACAGGGAGAAAATGTAAACTCCACACAGAAAGAGCCACCAGATCCAAATCAGCAACCTTCTTGCTGAGGTGACAATAACTCCCATTTATTGTTGATCATAACATCTGCTTTACATTTTGTGTCAAGCAACAGTCCTCTTTTTGAAACGTCTGTGTCTTTCAAGCCTTACTTGTCTAATGAAGAGCTCAGTTGGCGGGTGACCTCTGATGATCTCAAAACTTATAAAAAGTTTCCACTGATCGAAATGTCAGCAGGCTCCTTCAACAGGCAGACTGTTTTAAACTTGGACCGCAGTTGTCACTTAGCAGCCTTGACTTGTGGTAATTCTTGATAAATTAGGTACCGAAATGTTGTTTTAGTTGCCGGGTTCTTTAGTGTCTGCAACATATTTTGTGTCTTTCACATTCAGGACAGGACTCAGCAGTTGTTAGAAGATGCAATAAGTTTTTAAATGGTAAATGTACAGTACTGATGTAGCACCTTTCTATCTTGTCAAGATACTCAAAGCTCTTCACACAACAATCTGTGCCCTCATTTACCCATTCATACAGCACTCTACTAGATCTATGCAAAGAGAAATCAGAGCTTTATCACATTCACACACCGATGGGACACACATCAGAGGCAATGAGGGGTTCAATGTCTTGCCCAGGGACACTTCAGCATGTGACTGTTGATAGAATTGAACCCCCAACACTCGCATTGGAGGGCAACTGCTCTAACCACTCATCCACAGCTGACCCGGTTTTTAATACGCTTCATTTAGTGACGTAATGAGTAAAAGCAACAGCTGAAAAAGCTTTTTCTTTTGTTTTAAGTTAAAACAACAATAAATCTGAAGTACAAAGGCACTCCTCGGTCTTTAATTTCTCTATTAATATTGGTAGAAACTATTTTCTTCTTAATTTGACCAAACATTCAAGAACAGGATTTTTAACTGTTAAATGATCTGCACAAAACCTAAGAAAAAGTCATAGGGACAAGAGTGAGTGTAAGGAGTGAGATCACTGCCCCCACTTATTCTTTGCATCACTGTTACTCTCCCTTTCCTTTAATATTAATATTTACCCCTGTATAATGTGATGTGTATTAATTAACTTTATTTAAGGATGTAAGAGCTTCCTTAACTATTGGTGTAAAAACCTGAAGGTATAAAAGAGGAAGGAACTCAACCTGTTCATCTTATTCTCACTCTGCCTTTTCCACCTGGGAATCTAAAAAGATACCACAGTCACAGTCAGTAAAGCCCACCCCCCCCCACACCCCCCCCCCCCCCCCACACCCCACCACCAAGAAACCATTACTCTAACACATAC
>NC_056505.1:15472367-15481271 GCF_014905685.2 Nematolebias whitei
ATAAAAACAATAAAATCAAAACTGTGATGCTTTTTTAGGTGTTAGAAAAACCCTTATCAGGTGATGAGTGGAAAGTGTGAAAGCTGTTTGTCAGCTGGTAATGGAAACATCCACACTACTGCTGTTATATATTTGTATTATTATTATATTATGAGAAGCTGCTATTTATATGCCTGAGTTTGTTGCAGCTTCTCAGACTGAAGAAGTTTTCTGGATCAAAGATGAAGCGTTTCAACAAAGAAGAATTCGTCCAGAGGAGCCAACTCAACCTTGTAAGATAATAGTCTTATACTTTTTATTAAGGCTGCACAGAAGTCTGTTGGAGTCAATCTCCCCACCATCACATACATCTACACCTCTAGATGCAGGAAGAAAGCCACCTGCATCATGAAGGACCCCACTCACCCAGCACACACACTTTTTTCCCTGCTCCCCTCAGGAAGAAGGTTGAGCAGCATTAAGTGTAGAACCACTAGACTGAGGAACAGCTTCTACCCTGAGGCTGTTAGACTCATGAATCTCTAACAGAATAATCACTGTGGAAAAAAATCACACCATGTTGCTGCTGATCTGTTTCAATGTTGCTGCTGATCTGTTTCAATGTTGATGTGTTCCTGCGTGCTCATCTGCTCACACAGACTCATGTTCATGTTTGTGCTGATGTTCGACGTAATGTTTTTATGTTATTAGTGCTTAGTGTATATTTAGTTGTTTTTCTTAGTTCATATCTTAGATGTTATCATTGTTTTTCTTTTACATTTTATTGTTGGATGTAACTGGGACCCTGTGTACATAATTTCGCTCCACCACATGTACCACATGAGGTGCGAATGACAATAAAGAAACTCTGACTCTGACTCTCTGATTAATTTGAACAGCAAGCATCTATGTTAACTTGCATTTTAGGAACTTTTTGACAATTCTGTTGATGATTTTGATTTACAAACTATTTAAAAAGTGACAGTTTTTATTATAAAACTTAAGACATTCATGTTTTTTTTCTTTTGAAAAACAGAAAGCAAGCACATGAGTCATCAAAATGCATGCTCAATCATCCAGGTACAAAATCCAATAATGGACAGTTTCGTTTTTGTGGAAAGACGTTTCGCCTTCTGTTCGGAGGGCTTCTTCAGTCTGAGGAGTCCCAACTAAACTGTTTCCCCCACTGAGCAGTACACTCCTTTAGTGGACCAACCAGTTTGCGGGTGATTATTGGATTTCGTACCTGGATGGTTGAGCATGAACTTTGATGTCTTGAACCACTTTGGCTGTAGCTGCCTGCCTGGGAGGAGTCGATGGGGGACAGGACAGCCCCCAGAAACCATCTTATCACCAGCAAACTAGTTGGTCCATTAAAAAAGTGTACTGCTTAGTGGGGAAAACAGTTTACTTGGAACTCCTCAGATTGATGAAGCCCTCCGGAGAGAGGACGAAACGTCTTTCCACAAAAAAAGAAACAGTCCAGATGACTTGATTGACCATTATTGAAGCACATGAGTCATTCATTGATTTTGTGATCATGTGATAATGTTGTTTGGTGCCTTGTGTGTTGTACATGTGCTTCATGGTCGCATCTCATGACATTTTAAGCTCCAAGAAACCCGTCACACTTATTTCATTTTCTTCCTTGGCTTTTTGATGCAATGAGGAGACAAATAGAGGAGGGGACTTTCTCCTTTGGTTGGAGGCTCTGGTAGCTTGGTGGTCGGTGCCATGGTCTTGTAATTCTGAGGTTGCGGGTTCAAGCCTATGTTGTATCAGAAAGGAGGGCATCTGGTGTATGTGTAATATAAAAAGACAAATCTTTCATAGAGTTTTCTCCCTGTGGTGACTCCAGAAGAAGGAAGCAGCTGAAAAAAACTTGTTTTTTTTCCTACATTCTCTTCTACTGGGGATCTTAAGCACATTTATTTTTGTTGAAGTAGTGTGCCTTGTTTGCATTCTCTCACCTTCTTTTTCTGCTTTTACTTCTCTTTTGGAGTTTTTTTTCCATGTTTGAGTGACTTGAAATGAACGTGTCTGACAGATCTTTGCTGGCAAACTGCACACAAGTTTATTCAAAATTGGTTGAGTGCAACTTGATGATTCTGGAAGACAGTTCTTCATCTTTATATATTTGCATGGGATGATATTACTAAAGAGAGGTTAACTTAAAATGCAGATATGCTAAATGGGGAATATGAGTCTCAATTCTAATCAATGAACACAAATTCAGAAAGTTTCCCTACATCAAGCCTGACAGTGAACCTGATTAAAGGGAAACTCATGTAAAGATAATGTGCTGCCACATTTCTGCTTTGAACTGCAATCCACCTGCAAATCATAAATAAGCGAGGCTCAGCAAAGCTTTTCTGCTTTTCGTCATGGCTGCCAGCCAGCGACGAGCCTCGAGGGGTGTGAAGTGCCCTGCCAGGGGTCGAAGAAGGTGATAGGCACATGAAGTCATTCCTGGATCAATGCCGGTTTGGCTAATTAACAAATTCTTCATTCCTCTTCCCTTATTTAAATGTAGCTGCAAATGAAGACATGATAGAATGAACAGGTAACCGTTTCAAATGCTTGGAAATCGTTTTAACATTTTCAGATTGTCAGTGATTATAAGTACTACTTCTGAATTTCTCAGCAACAAAATGAAAACTGTGGATTTACTGAATTATGGGCGGATTCCTCTCACTTTTTCTTTTTTTTGTTAAATCTCTGACATTGTTGCTGTTTTCACACAGAGCTAGGATTTTAGACATTTTCAAAAACCTTTTAAAGGAATGTGCAAATATCTACAATGTGTGGTGCTTGATTTCTTTTGGAGTTCTCAGACAATTTACAATGTGTGTTTGCCTCTGTGCAGATCCCCTGGAGAAAATCTGCATATAGCATTATTATGCTCTACATCATTTTTTTCTACCATCCTTTACATTGTTTTCTGCTATTACAGAAATAATCAAATAAATATTTAAGCACTGAAATACAGGAACCCATTGGTAATAACAAAAACATACTGCGATTTAAAAAAATAAAAAATTTCAAGAGGTCATTTGTTGGATTGATTTGCTGTATTTGCTGCTCCATCTGATCCATGTTTGCACGTAATTGTAAATGAAACGGAAAGAAAAGATCCTCGTGTTTAGTCAGAAGTGTTTTGGCATCATATGTGCACATGTGTTTCATTAGTTCACACAGATGCTTGCAGTATAATCTCCCACAGCATTTTTATTGGCATATTTTTACAGCTTTTACGCTACAGTATTCGTCAGGGAGGACCGTTTTCCAGAATGACCCACGGCACTTTAATGGAGTCCTGCAGCGTTACTGTCATGACAACATGTACATGTGTAGCACAGATATAAGGCAGGAGTTACGACTGTTGTTTCCAGTAAGTTTTGAGAAAAGCTTGGCTTAATTCAGGTGCATTAGGGGGCATTTCAGCATTTTTTTTTGTCTGTTTGCAAAACAATTTCCCACTCAGATACACCCCCCCCCCCCCCCCCAAGTCATTTCTGACGCTAATGAAATGGTATTATTACACAGCATAGGTAGTTTTTCACCACAAATCTTGCACAGCATGGCACAGAAGTAAGCTGGAAAAAAATCTAGCTCAACACAGCCCATAATTAATCTATAAATATAGTCTGAATCGCCTTTACACAAAGTGGAAGACACATTTCTTATCTTCATAAGGATACTACAGTTTTTACTCACACTCACCTCAGAGATATGGGAAAATGTTGATAATTTGTTATTCAAATGGACAAATGTTTCAGATTTTTTTTTTTTTGGGGGGGGGTTGCATGCCAAAATATGCATCTATGGACCAGTCTTTTCTTTTAAAGCATCAGTAACTACTATCCTCAGTTCCCAAGTAAATCAAAAACTCCTCTGGGTCTCCTCCCGGTGGGACGTGCCCGGAACACCTCACCAGGGAGGCGTCCAGGAGGCATCCTAAACAGATGCCCGAGCCACCTCAACTGGCTCCTCTCGATGTGGAGAAGCAGCAGCCCTACTCTTGAGTCACTCCTGGATGACCGAACTTCTCACCCTATCTCTAAGGGAGAGCCCAGACACCCTGCGGAGAAAACTCATTTCGGCCGCCTGTATCCGTGATCTCGTTCTTTCGGTCACAACCCAAAGCTCATGACCATAGATGAGGGCAGGAACGTAGATCGACCGGTAAATTGAGAGCTTCGCCTTTTGACTCAGCTCTCTCTTCACCACGACAGACCGATACAGCGCCCGCTTCACTGCCGACGCTGCACCTATCCGCCTATTGATCTCACACTCCATTTTTCCCTCATTCGTGAACAAGACCCCGAGATACTTGAACTCCTCCACCTGGGGCAGGACCTCCTCCCCAACCCAGAGAGGACACTCTACCCTTTTCTGGCTCAATACCATGGCCTTGGATTTGGAGGAACTGATATTCATCCCGGCCGCGTCACACTCGGCTGCGAACCGCTCCAGTGAAAGCTGTAGATCACGACTTGATGAAGCCAATTGGACCATCATCTGCAAAGAACAGAGAAGCGATCCTAAGGCCACCAAAACGGATCCCCTCAACACCTAGAAATTCTGTCCATAAAAGTTATGAACAGAATTGTGACAAAGGGCAACCTTGGCAGAGTCCAACTCTCACTGGGAACAAGCCTGACTTACTGCCGGCAATGTGGACCAAGCTCTGACACAGGTTGTACAGGGACCTAACAGCCCATATCAAAGGGCCTGGTACCCCATACTCCTGGAGTACCCCCCACAGGACTCCCCGAGGGACACGGTTGAATGTCTTCTCCAAGTCCACAAAGCACATGTAGACTGGTTGGGCAAACTCCCACGCACCCTCCAGGACCCTGCTGAGAGTGTAGAGCTGGTCCAGTGTTCCACGACCAGGATGAAAACCGCACTGCTCCTCCTGAATCCGAGGTTCGACTATCCGACAGACCCTCCTCTCCAGAACCCCTAAATAGACCTTACCAGGGAGACTTAAGAGCATGATCCCCCTGTAGTTGGAACACACTCTACGGGCCCCTTTTTTGAATAGGGGGACCACCACCCCAGTCTGCCAATCCAGGGGAACTGCCCCCGATGTCCACGCAGTATTGCATAGTCGTGTAAGCCAACACAACCCTACAACATCCAGAGCCTTTAGGAACTCCAATCAAATCTCATAAAAACCAAAACTCAACAAAAAATGAAAAATAACAAAAAAACAAAACAACTGGACTTCTTCCACTACACTTCCTGTATAGATGAAGGTGTTCTGCCTCCCATCTGGGAAGCTTTATAAATTCAAAACTGGACAGTTAAACTGTGAGAGATGCTGTTCAAGCAAGCTAAATTCACATGCAGATTAATCTCGTTCCCATCCCGCCTGAAGGTCATTAGGATTTTTGTTTACTTGGTTCACAAAGGAGATGTGATGAGCTGAGGGAAAATAATAAATGGCAAAGAGGAACTCAGGGAAACAAAAATTGAAGACCAGAACTAATAAATAAATGAATAAATAAAATAAAACACATATTTTGCTCCATGTCTCAATTGTACTAGCATTGATCCTGAAAATACTACATGACAGCACCCACAAAAATGGCCATTTTGGCTTCAATTTCAAACCATGGGAAGGAGCGGAGATGCTTTATCCACTGTTGGTAATGCCAATGTGACACTGTGAATCACAGTATAATATTTAAACATTTTCTAAATGCATATTTAAACATATAGCAAAAAAGGTAAGAGCTACATGAATCAGCAAAGAAACAGCAACTGAAAAACATTTTAAGTGACTGACATTTTTACTAGCACATGCGTAAAACTGGGCACTAAATGGTCAAATACATTCATAGTTCTTGTTTTCAAGGTCAACGTTTAAATGTAGTCTTTTGGTGCTGTACACCTGCTTTATGATCTGATAAATGCCCTCAACGTGCAATACTTCCAGAGCTCAAACAGCAGAGCACAGCTGAAACACAGGTGAACAATATTTAGACCAAGTGTATGCCAACAAAACTGAAGTAGGAAAAAATATATACTGTAATCAGACTACCACAATGCATCACAAAATACTGACTATGACCATGTGATCTACAAAAAAGTAACAATTACAAGGTTAACATCTGATTGGTTCAAGTGGAGGGCGGGGCTTAAAAAATGTACGTAGTCAGCCCTGAATGGGGCACTTGTTCCATCTACGTTTTTTAGTTAATAGTACGCATGCTAAAAATTGAGCCTGAAAAATGATTAAAATTGTTTGGCTAGCTATTAGCCTAGTCTAAAGGAAGATTTTAACTAGGGGTGCACAATATTATCAGAATGGTATCGGTCGATATTAGAGTTAAAGTTCAATATCGGACATTGGCCATTCAATCAAAATAACTCACCGATATACAGTAAAAGGCACTGTTTTTGTATGACAACCCAGTGACAAGGATGCCTGCAGTGGCAGCACAACGTGATGACGTCATGCGCGCCTACCTGATCTCACGGAGGAGAGTCCTGGGAAAGTTTCACATTCACAAGAAAAAATGGTCCAACTCCAAACCAAACATAACCCATTTCAGCAAAGAACTTCTTCAATACATCACCTCAATTAATGGACTGGAAAACCAAAAGGCAATGAAAACCATCTCAACTCTGGAAAAGCTTAATGTGAATTTAAACTCTGTATAAATTGTAAATATAATTTCATGGTTTTTTATGTTTTGTACTTGAATATTATCTTTTTTACACTAATATCTATACCCCTGGCAAACAGATGTTTGTAATGTTTGATTAAAATCTTTAATAAAGGAAAAAAAAAAAAAAAAGGAGAGGAAAATTCAAAATGTCAGCGGTGTGGAAGTTTTTTTTTTCAATGGTGAGGGTGTCAGATTCTGAAGATTTTTGGACTACGTTGGGCCTCGCTACATCGTCCCCAGTCAGAGATATTTTTCTGACGTAGCCTTACCCGACTTACAAGCCGTCATTTCTTATGTCATTGAGAAGCTAATAGCCGATAGCGCTTGAGTGAGTTTTACCACAAACATTTGGACGTCGTGTTAGCCATGTTAGCATGATTAGTCTTACGGCACAATGGATAAACAAAAACTTTAAACTTAAAAAGTCTGTCCTTCATGCACAGTAGTGCAGAGAATCCCACTCTGCAGCTAGGAACCTGGAACAAGCCTCCACAAGTGAGACAGCATCGCAAGTGACTAATGCTAATAAATAATATTTAACACTTTCATTTAATATAAGTTAAAGTGCTATGCATATCATATGGCTGTTACGGAATATGTCACCAGCTCTTACAGCTGTTACACAATTTTTGTAGCAAATAAGCCTAAATAAGAGGGCTATGTTCTGACAAAGGAAAGTATATAAAATATCGGTATCGTGTATCGGCCAAATACGTTTTAACATATCAGCATATCAGATATCGGCCAAAAATCCAATAACCTTTTATTTTTTTCATACTCGGTGCCCTAAAATGGATGTCACAGCCGATAAGGTACTATTTGTGAAAAGTGATCACTTAAAAGACGACTTTAATGAATGGATAACATTAATCTGTAAACTGCAGGCCTGCTGTTTCAAAGGGGGGCCAAGACCTCTCCTCCAACCGTTGCACTGAGGTCCACCTTGACAAAAACAAAAGTCCTAAACTTTGCTTGTGACATTGTTGAGCACTGAGAACTTAATTTGTGCTCATTTTTCTCTGCTAACCGGAGCGCTGCGCTGTCGCAACCCGGCGCGCTCCGGCCGCTCACAGAGTTCCGCCCCTGGAGTCCGGGATGCGCGCACGAGGTGTCTGCCTGGGTGGTCTCTCTACTTTAGTGAGCTGTTGCTAAGCAGCTAATAATAGTCGTGTTTGCTGAGTAATTTTTGCCCTTCTGGAACCAATCAGATGCAAGAAAGTCCTGAAATCTGACAGCCCCAGAGGCGGGATCTGGAGTCTTTTTTTCTAAGTTTTCTCACCCCTCCTCCTCCTCTGCCTCCAAACGTAGAGGTCTTTTTCCTCCCCTTCTATTGAATCTCAGAGTTGGCCGTGACGCGCGGCCCAGGGGAAGACCACATAGATCTCGGCAGAATGCTGCGACCATCGAGCGTCCCTCGCCGAGCACTCGTGTATGGGAATCTCTCTGCGTAGCTCGCCTTCCAGTACAGATCATCTCTCATGCTTTTCTTTGTTTTGTTTAGGAAGGTTTTTTTTTTTTTTTTTTTTTTTTGGGCTTCTAAGAGACTCGGGTGAAAGTGTTGAAAGCGGCGGAGACCTCCGGAGCACGAAATGTTGGGATGGAAGGCGCAGACTTTGACTCGCCGTCTCCAACAGGAGTATGAAGTCCCACGTCTTCTTCTTCTTCGCGGCTGTGAGGAGATCTCCAAGAGTCAAACTGCCGGGCTGCCTCGGGATATCGCTGCGCGCTTTTGGGGGAATACTATAAAGTGGGAAACGCCAACCACCTCGCAGTCCCCTCCACATCATGGCCTCGGCTGCTAATGCGCCCTCGGAGCAGGAAAGCGGAGACCCCGAGCGGCCGCGGGTAACGCGCAGGAGCAGGGGGGACTATGCCCGCTGCGCACCGCTGGATTTGGAGTATTTGCAGCGGCCGAGCTACTGCGATGCGGGCTTTGCTCTGGAGCAAATCTCAGAGGTGCTTGTATGTCTCATGTTTCTCTGGTGAAGAGCTGCTTTCATTGTGTTTAGCGTGGGGGGGTGGGGGGGTAACTTTATGGTCCCGGTGTGGACAGGAACGCGGATAGAAGAAGTTTGTTTTAATTCCTGCAGCTGGATTCAGATGCCAGCTTCAGTCGCTGTTTGCTGCAGTCCACAAACAACAACGTGGAGCTTTAGCGTTCCCTCAGAGCAGCCAGGTTGTTCCTGGTTGAAGGTGTGTGTGTGTGTGTGTGTGTGTGTGTGTGTGTGTGTGTGTGTGTGTG
>NC_056505.1:15481626-15491315 GCF_014905685.2 Nematolebias whitei
TGTGTGTGTGTGTGTGTGTGTGTGTGTGTGTGTGTGTGTGTGTGTGTAGATTTTGGTGGGCTTTACCACATGCATCATTTCAGAGTCTTTAACGTCATCTATGGGAGTGAATGCCACCTCAGGGACAAACCAACTCCCCACCCCCCCAAGAAAAAAATGCAAATTTGTGTGCAGCAGGCAGCAAACAGTCTTTAGGAACCATGTGGGAGCAACCTAATAGATTTGCATTCATTTTAGAACTGCATTGATCCATTTACCATAATGCCCATGAATGCATCTGCTCAATGATAATGTTTAAGTTCACAGCATTCTGCTTTTACTTACCTTCATTCACCTCGAAATCCAGCTGCAAACCAGTTTCAAACTCTTAGACTTCATTATATGTAGCGCTCACTGCTTTTACTGTCGAATGACACAACCCGCCCAAGCTCTTCGTGTGAGAGCTGCAGATGTTGCTGCAGTTTTTATGTATTGCTGTTATGAACAAACCTTATTGTAATGCAGTGTGCATGTTTTGATCTTTTTTCCATGTTCTTATGTGTAACATTACGTTGAATCTTAATTACTAACCTTCACAGATGTTTGATCAAAGTTTTTTTTTTTTTTTGTCATTCAAAACACACATTGTCCCTCTAACCCAGGGGTCTGCAACCTGCGGCTCTGGAGCCACATGCAGCTCTTTGGTCCCTCTGCAGCGGCTCTTTCAAGCTTTGACCAAAACTAACGTAAAACTGAATTTTATTGGCTGTTATACAAACAACAACAAAAAAGGACTACCGGTAGTTGTAGCAGTTTTCTTGTCATTTCTTTTGTAAATATGTGAATACTGAAACAAGTACAAGGATTAAAACATGCCCACTCTAACTTTATGCCTTATTTCTATACTTAATTCATTTTTCCACAATCAAAAAAAATATCTAGGTCTGCATAGTTCATAGCTTTTATTATTAATAATAAAAGAAACATATCTTTAACAGAATTTGGTCTTTTCATTTGTCTTAAATTGTAAAAATATAAATTATTAGTCATTTCTATCTTTATAACGTCTCCCCTAGTGGCCACAAAAGGCCCATCCAACAAACCTAAAGTGGCCCATGGGCCACCAGTTGATAACCGCAGATGTAGCAGGTTGTTGCAGCTCTGAACACTTTGAATTTCACGAACGAAAGCGTAAAATGGCTCTTTTGATTGTCAAGTTGCAGACCCCTGCTCTAACCTTACAGTACAGTACTTTTGTGCATTCACTGACAGTATCTTCTCTTATCACAGGGGAAGGCAACGGGGAGGAAAGCACCTCTGTGGCTGAGAGCGAAGTTCCAGAGACTTTTTTTTAGGCTGGGCTGTTACATACAGAAAAACTGTGGAAAGTTTTTGGTTGTGGGCCTCATGATTTTTGGAGCTTTTGCTGTGGGCTTAAGGGCAGCTAATTTGGAAACGAACGTGGAGAAACTTTGGGTGGAAGGTAAGATGCCGATCTACTGTTTTCTGTTTGACAAGCTGCACCATTTCTGTGATTAAGATGCGTTTTGATACAACCTGCTGTAGACATATTCTTCATTTCAATGTCTTTGAAGCCACACTGCATGCTTTGATTGATAGAGGATCATTTAAACTGGAGGAAGAAACGGTTGGTGGGTGCTATTAAAAAGTCTTGCTTGGGTCCTGGAAATAAAGCATAAAATGAATGTGCTTTACTTTTAAAGCTGCTCAAACTTGTTTGTCCAGACAAAATGTGCAAAGACATCGTTACCCACGAAGAAGCTTGTAATTAAGCTCATAAGGAGCACTTGTAGTAAAGGAAATTTTTGTCCAAGCCGCCATTTTGTGAGAGAGTGTGCATGTGTGTGTAAGTGTGTGTATGAGACTGCCCCCAGCAGTTGAAGGCTCAGAGACTGTGTGTGTGGTCCCGTTTTGGACAGCTCTCAACTTTCCAAAAAGATTTGTTTCCGGCTGCAGGGGAATAAGCAGAGCGAGGACAGAAGCTCATGTTTGTAAGCGTGCTAGTAACACTCTTCTTTTTGAAATGAAGTTTTTGTCTCAAAGAGTTTACGAAAACATAAAACTGAGGCGGGGGAATGAGAGTGTGCATATGGGTGGTGCTTTGCGGGGTAAGGAGAAGGGGCTGAGCCTTTTTTCCTTCCCTTTGATCTGCATTCCTGTACTTAAGAGTTGGCTGTAGTAGTCATGAATGGAGAGACAGGTTTTGCCATTGAGGACTCTGGAACTAAAAGAACACAAGAAACTATTCTTACACATACGTGTTTACCGTTTGTTTGCTCTGCTCTGCAGACTAGAAATCAGTTCATGAGCTTGAGCATCATAGGAGACTGATATGTGCACAGATTAAACACCCCACCTGTTTGGCTGTTCTCTCCTTGTGTGTGCTGCTTCAGACGTCTGACAGACAGCATGTCTTTAAGGGTGCATTCACACCAGCCCTGTTGTCCCGAACTCTAGCCCGTTTGCCTAGGAAGTTTGATTCGTTTGGGGATGTGTGAACTCGCCATCAAACTCTGTCACGGAATAAAAAGGCGAACTCTGGCCGGGGCTAAAACCTAGGTCTCGGTCCGGCAGAAGAAAACTCAAGCGCGGTTCGAGTACAGTGTGAATGTAAGCAGAACGGGCACTGCTCCGCAAGCAGGAAGTGGACTACAACGCAGGGCAAACAAACACGCATTTCTCTTGCCTTGTGTGAAAAACAACATTCTCCATGGTCTTCTGCTTCCTCTTCCACTTATGCTGAGTCCATTGTTGAAAAATGACAAAATATAACTCCTAAAACCGCTAAAATTTGACGCCACTCCGTTTTTGTTTTTATTTCTAGAAGAAGAAGTGTCTTCAGAGGTTTTTGTGTCGTTTCTTTCAGTAGTTCTTGGTGCAGCGCCCCCATAGGCGAGCTGGGGAACAGGTTGGTTCAACAGGTTGGCTTGACTGCACAGTGCAGTGTGAATGCAAACGCACCAGCTCAAATGTAAACACAATTTTATGAATATTGGTCCCCATCCGAACCGAGTCTACCAGACTATCCAGTGTGAAAACAACCTAATTGGTTGCGCAAGCGCAGTTGACATAATTTTGGGGAGTCTCTTCAGTACAGTTTTTTACTTGCACTTGGTTTCACGCCCTTTTCATGGACAGGTGGTCTGTAGAAAGAGGGCTATGTATAAAACAGGGTATTCTAAATGACTACAGTAAATCCTTTACCACTACAACAATTTATATTGGTATTGTTTATGGTTGTGTGATATTAGAAAGGTGTTTAATATAATATAATAATATGGAATATTGCAATTAGGTATGCACAATATTGGATTTTTGGTAGATATCCGATATGCTGGTATGTTTCAAACTTATTTGGCCGATAACCGATACTGATGTTTTTAATATACTTTCCTTTGTCAGAACATAGCCCTCTTATTTGGGCTTATTTGCTACAAAAATTGTGTAGCAGCTGTAAGAACTGGTGACATATATTCAGTAACAACCATATCTATAGCACTTTGTACAGCGTGCGCTCTCAAGACATCATTACCTGCAGCGTCCCCTCAGTGCAAATTGAACTCGGTGAAAAGGCCTTCTCCTACTCCACTCCTGTTTCCTGGAATACAAAAAGATTACAAAAAATCTGGAGCTCTCGACTCCGACCTCTCTAAGGGACTTTAAACAACTGATAAGTTCAATGCAAAAATCAAAGCAGACATGTTCCTGTTTTTAGTATTTTAAACCGTTTTATAATGTAGCTTGATTTTATTTTGTTTTACAACACTACTTTTATTTACTTTTTTTATATGCATTTTATGGCTGTTTATTGTTGTGTGTACCTGTGGTTTTGTCTAAAACAGGTCTCTCTTGAAAATGAGTCCTCGAGGCTCAATGAGACTAACCTGTATAAATAAAGGTTGAATGGAATATTAAATGAAAGTGTTAAATGTTATTTTTAGCATTAGTCACCTGCGATGCTGTCTCACTTGTGGAGGCTTGTTCCAGGTTCCTAGCTGCAGTGTGGGATTCTCTGCACTACTGTGCATGAAGGACAGCCTTTTTAAGTTCAACGTTTTTATATATCCATTGTGCCTTAAGGCTAATCATGCTAACGTGGCTAACACGACATCCAAATGTCTGTGGTAAAACTCACCCACGTGCTATCGACTATTAGCTTCTCAATGACGTCGGAAATGACGGCTTGCAAATTGAGTAAGGCTACATCGGAAAAATATCTCTGACTGAGGACGATGTAGCGAAGCTCAACGTACCGTAGTCCAAAAATCTTTGGAATCCAATATCCTCAACGAAAAAAACTTTCACACTGCCGACATTTTGACTTCTTCCTCTCCGCCGTGATCAGATCAGGTAGGCGTTTTGTGATGTCATCACGCTGTGCTGGTGCTGCACGCATCCTTATCACTGGGTTGTCATACAAAAACAGCATCTTTTATATCAGTGAGTTATTTTGATGGAATAGCCGATGTCCGATATTTAAATTTAACTCTAATATCAGCCGATACGATACCATGCCGATAATATCATGCATCCCTAATTGCAATAACAATATTAGTTGCAATAAACCCACAATTTTTGTCAAATCTCTTTCTCTTCTGACATCACTCGATGTGTTTTAGCATCTCAGCCACTACATTTAAATCAGCTGCGGGCGTCAAGAGAAGTGGGAGTTCATCTGATTGATCAAATATAGATTTTATTGATTTACTGAGCTTGAATTCATGGCTCCAACACAATAACTTAAGATTTATTGCTATCTTTGCAGTACTAGTACTGTTAAGATTGATTTTGCAATACATTTTCCATATATTGTGCAACCCTAGTGTAAATAAACTACGGTAATATTTGGTTGAACATAATTTTTGATCACATTAAAAATAAGTGCAGCAAATAAGATTGGAGAAATTTTTATCCTTTTCGGCATCAAATATGGCTCTGTGATGGACTTGCGACCCGTCCAGGGTGTACCCCGCCCCTCGCACAGTGATTGCTGGACATGGACACCAGCGACCCCCGTGACCCAAAATGGAATAAGCGGGTAAAGAAAATGGATGGATGGATGGATGGCATCAAATATATTCTCTTCAAAATTTCAGCTATTCTGAGCTGCTGGTTGTCTTTGTTTTTTACAAGAAGCTGCATTTACCTTCATATTTAAGGTCTGTTTGGGTAAGGGTTTTATACTTGGTAGACATAGTTTAGAGGGAAATTTTATCTGTGGCAAAATATGCCATTGCTCTTGGCTACATTTAAGTGTGTGTGCATGTTTTAAACTTAAAATCTGTTTCTAGTGTGTGTTTAGCCATACTTCATACGTCTACATCCATGTCCTTTTTTTAATACTATGTTCCCTGCTGGTGCACCAGTGAATAATGGTAGCAATCTAACTTCTTGGTGAACCTAGTCTTTGTAGCATAGTGACCTCTGGATGATACCTACAGTATTCTCTCACACTGACTCTCAGCGATAAACAGAAACCTGCTCTCACACAGACACTGTCGAAGAGACAAGGCTGCTGTGGTTTCCAGGTACGTGAGGGGTTCCAGATGCTGTTAGGGAGAGATCTGTTTGTTTGGATTAGAGAGCACAGCTGAGGGATAGATTAGTTCTGCCTGAACCGTGGAACACTGTGCTGGGTCGTGCTGGGGGACTGGCTCATCATCTGAAAAGAAAAGGGAAAAAGGGAGGACACAGAGCGAATGTTTATGTTTCATCTGGAACTGCCCTCTGCGGGCGACCCGTGAACAACCCCACCAGGAAGCTGTGTGGCCTGTGAATGGGCATACGCTATAGCTAGCTCATGTTAGCCCTCTCAGTACCTTTAGAATCGAGCAGAGCCACCATTGTGATCTCAAATCAGGTCTGTCATCACCTACCCTTTGGATGTGCCAAAGCGGCCGAGGTCTGCAGCATCCCCCCCCAGCATTAGCTGCAAACTCCCTTTGGATGTGCCAAAGCGGCTGAGGTCTGCAGCATCCCCCCCAGCATTAGCTGCAAACTGAGGTTGTCTACTGTGTTTATTCTTTGTGCGGTCACATGCAACAGCATTAAGCGGGGATTGCCTCTTCTCACTGTGCTCACTCCGCACTGTTTATAAGTACTCAGACACAGGAAGTTCTGTTTATTAGACAAAGTGACAGAGTGACTGGGAGGGAGACGTATGCCTGCTCAAAGAGCCAATTATGTCTTTTGTTCACACCGACATCTGACAATATTTTAAGGGGTTGTAGTTTCTGAAACTATAAGAAATTTGCAGTAAAATTTTAAACTCGTTCTTTATCAACCAGGAAACAGTGCAGCGCCAGTGATGAGGGTCCATGGGAGGTTGCATTCACACTGCAGAGATCCTGTGCTTAAAGCCACTCACAGGAAATAATTAGCTCAAAAAGGAAGTTGTAGTATTGTGATGTCCTGTTTTGATCTCCCCATCACACATCGACTTGGAAGTCCAATGTTTGCTTTGCTCATCTTTTGGAGAACTAATGGCGTCTGTTGATTTTAAGTACACCCTAAATTTGAAATTGCAGATGCTCCTGTGACAATCATAAGCAGAGTTGGGCAGCAGAAACATATTTTTTGGTTCCAAGTTGGAAATGGTATTCTGGGTTAATGCAAATACAGATTTTATAGAAAATAAGTGTTTTTATCCTCTAATTAGAACAGTATCACATAAACACCCGCCTTCCCTTTATCCTCACTCCTTTGCTTTGAGACATGAGGCAGCGCCAATTGGGGGAGAGAGTACTAGGTGAGGAAGAAGTTCAGACGCTCTGGGTGCAAACTGAAGTACCGGTAGTTAAAGCTGATGAGCCAGAACTGTGGTAAGTTAAGGTTAGCCAGCTGACGTGAGAAAACAAAAGTGGTTTACAGTTTTCAGCTTGCATAGTCAGATAAGATCTCTGTGAAGATGCATCTGAATGATTCAAGTTGAAATAGATTTATGGTCGCCTGATTTATGGTCTGGACCCGGGGCACGGAGCTATGGATTGTAGTCTCAAGGCTACAGGCTGAGCAGAGGCCCTGGGTCGCAGAGCACTTTCTTAGGGTGCTTAAGTGCAGAGGCCAGGGACCACAAGCATGGACTCCAGAGACCCTGAGGTCATCTCATTGAGGCCCCGCTATTTAAAACCTCACCTGATACTCACCCTGTGGCCCTGGTGCAGAGTGAAGACTTGCAGCAGAGTGGGGGGGAAAGGGGGGTGGGGGTTGCTAGAAGGAAAGCAGCAGGTCACAGCTGTCACCGGGTACAGTTTCTGACCTGAGTTTGTTTTTGTTTGCACGTGTATTTTTTCCCTCCTAATGAGTCAGTCTTATGATTTTGATGTTATGGGAGAATCCATTATTTTCGTTTTAGATCAATATTTGTGTTTTAACTAAATGAAATAGGCTCTCCAGCAGAGGGCAGTGAATTTAAGCTTTTTTTAAAATTTTATTTAACTTTTAAATATTTCTGCATGTTTCATAACTTTAAAAAAAAATGTTTTAATGAAAAAATAAATTTCAGTAGGCAAACAGATGTACATACTTCAGAATCCATATTTATTGAACCACCTACTTAAAATCAAATGACTTTTGTGCAATATTGATATCAGGACAGGTAGAGAAAATGTTTATGGTGTTTTTGTCCTGAAACTGAAACTCATAAATGGACCAAGGCTTTTCTTTAATTAACAGTTCCCCCCCCTTCTTTTTGAGATTGTTTTTATCTAGACTGAATCAAAATTGATTTGACTCAGTTGTTGGTTATTTTACTTTGAACGGCAGTGAGTTTAGTTGAACAATGAGTGCATGCGTATTGAGCCTCACCATCCTTTCATGTGGACAAAAACAAGGATTTTCTGAATGAAGGAGGATTGTGGTATTGCATGATTGCATTATTTAGCTCTTGATTTGCATGTCAGCCCTCAGCAGTAATACATGAATGCATGGACACGAACATGCACACACATGTCACACTGTCGCATGCAGAGAAGCACTTTGGAGATTTGGTTCTATGGTTGACCAGTGCTGGCATGACAATTTAAACGGATGGACTTTATTTTGGTCATTTTTTCTTTTCATCCTTTACTTCTCTTTTTAATTTTATTTCACTGGATTCCCCCTTGCACTTTTTCTTCTGCAGCTTTCATTCAAGAACCACAAGCAATCAAACACACAAGTGTACCCACACCCTGTATTTTTTTAAAAATTCGCAATAGCAAAAAAAAATCCCTACTACATAGGCATTTATCCTTTCTTTTTTATCACTTTTACACACCGATGTGATTGTGCTCACACACATGGACACTTGTTCCAACTGGATTTATCAGTCAACCACAAACAGAATTAAATCTCTGTATGTGAAATAACATTCCAGTGTGTTGTGTTAAACTTTATGAGTTGATGAAAAGAGCAGGCTAGCTGGTGAAGTGTGAGGAAACATTGCGCCTCTGGTGCTACACACCGACGTGCAGCAGTGTTTTCTTATGCGTGCCCTCCTGCATTTGAAAGAGGCCTTGTTTATAAAAGCTCTACCTGGTGTTAGTTAAAATGCATCAGCGTTTAGATTTTTCTGTACATGATGTGCGTTGTGATGCTGCTCATGTGTGCGTGCGCTCACACAAGGTGAACCCATTCACAAACAACTTCCTGAGATGCCTCCAAGCTCTCTGTTTACATTCTGCATTCTTTCTTTCTGGCGCTTTTATTCAAAAAAACCAGAGCCCTTCAAATGACCGACCACAGGAGACTATGGAGAGACCCCCCCCCCCCCCCCCCAATATCTCCTCCCTCCTCCTTTCGCTCTTCTATCACTCTCTTTTTCCCCTCTGCCAGAATAGTCTCTCTCTTTACTCGAGTGTTGTCTTCCCCACCGCTCTCCCCTGCCTTCCCCCTCCACCAGCAACATCTCCCCGCCCCCACCCCACCCCTGGCTGGAGAGAGTGGCCTCAGAATGCCAGATGTATTACAGAGTGAGCCACGGCAATGTAAACACTCAGCCCTGCCATGAGAGCAGGGTGGTCTGGCCTCCCTCCTTCCCTTACCCTCCCTCTTTCCCTTTCCTCTCTTCCCTCCCTCACAGCACTGACTGCCAGAAGGGTGGAGAAAGTACAAAACAGCCAAGGGGGGAGTGTGTGTGTGAGAGAGAGAGTGTGGTGAAGAGGAGAAATACTGAAGGAAGATGCAGGAGTATAGTAGTGGTAGTGTGTTTGTGTTTTTTCTGTGGTACCCACCGTATACTAGGAGAGATTAGGGTGTGGATTGATGCTTCTCAGACTGCAGCACAGTTTTATTGCAAACTTCTCTAACGTGTGTGGACTTTCTTTGAAGCCTCTGTTTTTGCCACAGCTACATACACAGATATAGTTCATTCATAGTTCACGTCGTCATGCAATCTGGCATCAAGAGCAAGTACCGCAAACGCGAACGCATAAAAGAGAAGAAAGTGTTTTCCATCACAGACGATGAAGAGGTGCAGCTCCATTTTGAATCTGTGTTTTGTGGAGTGAAGTTTTAAAAGCTGTAGGCATGCACTGTAACTTTTCTGTAATTCTAATGAGACATCTGTGTCATTCTTGATGCAAGAACTGGTGTCACAATATCCATTTTACCGGATCGTTTCGTGTCAATTAGGCTACGGTAGTTGAAGAAGCGGATAAAGATGATGGATGGATGGATGGATGGATGGATGGATGGATGGATGGATGGAT
>NC_056505.1:15491325-15496940 GCF_014905685.2 Nematolebias whitei
GATGGATGGATGGATGGATGGATGGATGGATGGATGGATGGATGGATTTTGTAACTTGGTCTGCACTTTTTGAATGGTGTGTTACAACGCAATAAAAACTCAGAGATTATTTCTACAGGCATCTATCTTCATGACTGAACAAAACTATTTATTAGACCTCCTTAAAAGTAGTGTAGTCTTGTTTTGTTTGAAATGTTCAGTCAAATAGTTCTCAGTAATTAGTACCTGATCAGCCACGACATTCCCCTAAAAAATGGTGAACGTATTCGTCTAGGCTAGGCTAACAAGTGCCATTTTTAAGAAATTGTTTGTCAGACTTAAAAACATCTCTTTCTATTGACATAACTGTGTAAAGAAACACTGCATTCTCAAATATGAAACGTGTACTCTTTTGCACAACACCATTTGGTTTGTTTGTTGCAGTTTTTTCCGTCGAACATTGTGTTTCTACGCAGATGTTTGTGAAGTGAGCATCGATATACCGATGGTGCAGAGGCTAAACATATACTCCCAGCAGGTTGAAACATTGCAGCTGGTGTGCTTTTGTGTTTCGAGTTGTTTGAGCTGATAAGAATGTTAAGGGACTGTTAAAAATACTGTAATAGTTCAATATATGAAAAGTTTATTGCCATTGATGAACAAATTATCAATATTGCAAAGAACTGCTTGGACTGCAATAAATCAGACAAAAACATTTCAAGTATTGGTGTCTTGTGATCAGAAATGGACATTTTTGAGCTTGACCAGTTTGAGCAGCAACTGGCCAATCTGACACTCAAAAATCAGATTTTATTTTCAGTGAATGCATTGTAGCTGAGCAGCTAATAGGGTATTTCCTTTTTTTTGTGAATGCACCTTTGCCTATTGGCTGTTAGTATATATTTTTTGTGGAAATGTTTTTGCCGATTGAAGGTTCAAGGTGACTTTATTGTCATTCACATCACATGTGCATGAGGTGGAACGAAATTGTGTACTCAAAGTCTCAATTACACCCAACAATATATAAACTATATATATTTAAAAAAAACAGTATACAAGGATCTAAGATATACACTAAATAGGGGTGGGCGATATGGCTCAAATATAATATTGTGATATTTCAGAGCATTCTGACGTTAACAATAAATTTTGTGATCTAACAAAAAAAATACAGAAAGCATAGTTATTCATTTGACAAAATTAACTTAAATGTTGCTTTGCAGTATTATATAAAAACTAAAAAACAAGGGTTAATTTTACTGAAATTGCTTTGTTAGTAAAGTATTCAGTCTCAAAGTATAAAAAATAATAAATCTAAACGAGCCTTCTGTATTTAGATGAAAAAAGTCTGCACAAAATATAGAACAACAAAATCCACCACAAAAACTAAAGTGCAGGTGCAGTTCCCCCCCAAAAACTAAATAAAATTAAAGCTTAAGATCTATTGAGCATACAACAAAAAATATGTTGCCTTTAAATTCAATTCAATTCAATTCAAATTCAATTCAAAAATACTTTATTAATCCCAAAGGGAAATTATTTGTTGTTGTAACTCGTTATCCTCATTTCATTAAGAGATGTTTTAGATGCTGATGGCTGTAGTCAGGAAGGATCTCTTGTAAAGGTCCATTCCACAGTGGATCCTAAGAAACTGGTTTCAGATGCCGTCCGATCCGTCCACCCAGACTCGGCTGGCCTCTCAGTTTCTCCGGGCTGTAGGACCACCTGAATGCTGGGCAGAACTCCTCCCAGAGCGATGGCCACTCCTCCCAGCAGTCTGCCGAGCTCCTCATCGCTGTGGACAGACAACTGTAGGTGCTGAGGGACGATCCCATCCTTCCGCTGTCATGAGCCGTGTTTCCTTCTAGTTCCAGGATCTCAGTGGTCAGGCACTCGAGCACAGCTGGCAGGTAGATGAGAATGCGTCCGCAGAACATCCTTTTCAACTCATCTGAGATTTGGGGCTGTAGTTGAGATATTATTTGAGCTTTTGAGAGGTTCATCAGCTGCTGTTGGTTGTAGAAAACTGCCTTGTTGCCATGGTTACGCATCATAACAAATGTCCAAAACTAAAAAAGTTTCAGTAAAAATCCTTCCAGCTGCACAGCATCCGATACCAGAGGAAACAATCTAAAAAAGTTAAATCTGGTCCTCTGGACATTCAAAAAAAAACAAAACAAAGCAAAACAACAAAAAGGAAACAATCATCCAAAAAATGTGACTTACATTCAGAAAAAGAAGAATTAATGTTTCCAAATGAGGTATAACTTCCAGAACTTGTGACAAGGTGTCTTCAGCTGACCCTGAAGCTTGTGTTGGTGTTTCAGCTTCCTCTGTTCCTGCAGGAATGATTCTCTGACTGCTCTGTTTTTGATTACCTGCCTCGTTTCTTTGGTCCATGTACCGACTGTGGAACCGTGTGGCTTAAGAGACACAGCTGAGCTGTGCACTGTTTATATCGGCAGTTTAGAGCTTGGGGGGGGGGGGGGGGGGAGACACGACACAGCTGAGCTGCACGTTGTTTGTTTTTTTTAGCTATCAGGTGGCTAGCTTAGCATTACACCAGTACCGACAGGTGGGTGTGGGGGGATGCAGTTTGGTTCGGTAGTTCAGCGCGCTCGGTTCATGAAATTAGCATATCATGATATAATTTATTTTCCTGGGCAAGTTTTTTTTTTTTTACCGATATTATTGTAAACGATATGATATGGTCCAGCCCTAACACTAAACAATAATAACATAATATGGCGTATTAAACAGCAGTCTGAACATGAGTCTGTTGTGAGCAGGTGGGTATGAATACAACAGCTTATGGGTAAGAAATCAGCAGCATGGATAATCAGCAGCACAAATAAAGTGTTAAATGTCCAATTAAAGTGGCATTACAAGGATTTTCTTGGTTGGGGATTCATGAGTCTTAAAAGCTTCAGGGTATAAGCTGTTCCTCAGTTTAGTGGTTCTACACTTAATGCTCTGCAACCTTCTGCCTGAGGGGAGTGGAGCAAAAAGTGTATGTGCTGGGTGAGTGGGGTCCTTCATGATGCAGGTGGCCCTCTTCCTTCATCTGGAGGTGTAGATGTCTGTGATGGTGGGGAAGCTGACTGAAAAATATTCAAAACACTATATATATGTTGTTTAGAAATAAAGTTTGCAGTGTTGTTTTCTTTTTCAGTGCCATCTGCTGATATAAGCTGGTGCACTTTTATGTTTTGAGTTGTTTGAGTTGATAAGAATGTTAAGGGACCATAAAGGAATACTGTAATAGTTCAGTATATAAAATGTTTGTTTCCATTGGGGAACTAATGATCAATATTGCAAAGAACTGCTATAAATCAAAGACAATAACTTTTCAAGTATTGTGGATTCCTGTTCCTCCTGCTGATTTTATGTTTGGTCAATCTAATGGACTGGACCTGATGCACACACCAGGTTTAGATTATATTTTTCTATTATTGTGCAGTTTTATTGTACTTAGATGCTGAATTTTAGTTCAACAAATTGTGCTGTTGTATATTCACTGAATTAATATTTCTATTGTTTGTAAAATTCAAGTGACAGAGAAATCTCTGAAACCTTTCAATGATTAGAGAAAATCCAACAATTCAAGCATTTTTATTTTTTTTTTTAATTAGAGAAAATGTTTTTTTTTCTCTATGTAATCATCTGATAAACAGTCAAATTCAACAACATACTGATATTAAATATGTATGTTGCCAATTATGGTACTTGGAGAGACTTTGGAATAAGTTAAAATTTAAATAAACAAGCAAGAGCTTTACAAATACCAGCAATTGGAATTGGTCAAGAAAACTCTTATAGGTGCCTCTAATAACATATTATTTCTGTTTAGGTATTCAAACTTTTTCCTGTAGTGCTTTTGTGTGCGTTTGTGTATGTCTTCCACTCTCACTCTGTGATTCTGCCTCTGCGCTTTCTGTTCCACATTTAGGAATGTGTGATTTTGGGATACCTGCAATCATGGGCCATCTTTACAGGAAATGACAAAGATGGCTGCGTCAGATTGGCTGCTTAGGCTCATGTCACGGTCTGTTATGGCTGGGTGGTGGGCCAGTCACAAGACTGTAAATTTAGTAAAGGAGTGGGGAGAGGTCAACAGCTTACCTGGCTTGAATCTGACAGCTATTGACAGGAATTGCAGGATGACAACTTTTTTTTTTTTTCTTACCCATGCAATGCTTGAAACAGTAAAACAGTTGCAACACCTTAAAGTTTTATGGAGCTTACATGACTACATGTCTTATTTCTATATTACATGCATGCTTGGCTAAATTAAAACATAATTTTTAACTTTGTAGCATTTCACGTGCATACAGAGTGACTTTTTTCGATCAGTGTTTTCTTCCCTGTCTACGTTTTCCTCCTCTCTGAGAATCTATTGGCATGGAATAGTTTTTTTTTTTTTTTTTTTAATAGAATGGGGGGTATGAGTAGAAGAGAGAAGGATCTGAATGAAGGCAACAACGTGGAAGAATCTGCCCTTTGAGCACTGTGTGAATGTACACCTCGCGCCCACGGGAAGCTGCATTGGGAGCCAGCCGACTGCTAAATACACCCATTTTAGGGGCTGCAGGGGCTGGACAGGTGATTAGCATAATCGGGGCGAGGGGAACCATACATATGTTAATGCTGTAGTTGAGAGGGGGGTGCAGGGGTAAGGGTGGGGATTCGTAGCGAGGGGGCAGTGGTTGGCAACTGGGGTGTCACATTATTGTCCGAGGATTGAACTGCTCGGGAGGGTGTGTGTTGCTGTGTGTGCGTGTGTGTGGGGGGGAGACACCCAACCACAGCTGCACTTCACAGCACTTCCACTCACAACTTTTATTTATTTCTCTTCCTTTCTGTTTTTGTCATCCTCTTATATTTTCCTCAGCTTGCAAAGTCACCTTTCGTCTTCCTTGCCTGCTCTGTGCTCCTCTGTGGAAGCTCACTCCTCTGAAAGCTGACAGATAGGGAGGGAGAGAATGAGGGGGAGAGAGTAAGCATGAGGCTAAAGGTGGGGGGGCTCACTGGGTCAGATGGGGTCTCGGCCCTCAGTAAGGCCTTTCATCACATATTTGTGCCTGTGTCCACACCTGCATTGCCGAGCGCACATTCAGAACAACTCTGTGCTGCTTTCACACTTCTACTGTGGCTCTTACTGCACCGGAGCTCTTTCTACAACATACTGAGGGCAGCACATGTCATTAACGTGTCCTTGCATCAACAAGAATAGTACTGTAATTCATAAGTAATTAAGTTGTTATAAAAAATAGAAGTGGATTCTTGTTCAATTGTTTAAAGAAGATGTGGTAGCAAGGAACAAAAACCCATAAAAGACCAAATATTATAGACCAGTTTCACTTTGGACTATTTTGCTCTCTTAAATGTTCTTATTTTTGACCATATGAAAAATACACACAAAAAACAATATAATGTATAAAATAAAGTCAAATCCATTTTTTGACACTGTTTTATCACTTTTTGATGTTTTTTTTTTTAATCTTACCATTAGTAGCACTTACATAACTACAGCAATATTTCCTGTTATTAATATTTACTGTTATAAAATTCTTTTATTATTATTATTATTATTATTATTATTATTATTATTATTATTATTATTATTATTATTATTA
>NC_056505.1:15496950-15497411 GCF_014905685.2 Nematolebias whitei
TATTATTATTATTATTATTATTATTATTATTATTATTATTATTATTAATAATAATAATATATATTATCTTTATATTGTAAATTGTAACAATATAAATAAAAACAAAAACAACCATGCATTTTTAAATCATTTTCCAACAATATTTGCATTTTTATGTTGAAAATGTATGTTTATTAATTGCATATTTTGATTTTTTTCATTAATGTACAAATAAATAACTTTAAATGTATCTAAAAAAGTTAAATCTGGTCCTCTGGACATTCAAAAAAACAAAACAAAGCAAATCAACAAAAAAATGTAGAAACGTTTCGTCTCTCATCCGAGAGACTTCCTCAGTCTGAGGTGCTGTTTTCAGCTCAGTCTCTTAAATAGCACCGTCTCAGGGTGGATCAAACCAGCTGGTTTTGGTTGTCAGCAGCAAAACTGGTTGATCCACCCTGAGACGGTGCTATTTAAGAGAC
>NC_056505.1:15497511-15506366 GCF_014905685.2 Nematolebias whitei
TTTCTACATTTTTTTGTTGATTTGCTTTGTTTTGTTTTTTTGAATGTCCAGAGGACCAGATTTAACTTTTTTAGATTTTTCTACCTGGATTATTGAGCATGCATCAGGAAACTTTAAATGTAGTATCAATAATTGGTTTTGTTTAGTAGTTTTTATTGGAATTTAAAAAATAACATCATGAAGAAAAGTTTATCCATTTATCTGTGTTGTTTTCCATGACGCCATTGTTCTGATGTTCTTGATTGATTTGTTCAGAAATTTTGATTTTGATTTGATTTGTTCAGAAGTTGTTATTGTGTCATTAATTGCTGAGACATTCGTTGCTCATTTGCTTTAGATAACCAGTGGGAATAAAAGCAGCAGCAGTAGCTGATCAAGAAGGGAGTTGTTGACATTTTTTCCAGTTTTGAGTTGTGTTATGGTTTAACAGCAATAATTCAAAGTCACAATTAAGAAACTGGTAGGGGTGAGGATCAAAGTGACAAAATTGGTTGAAAGATGGGCTGAAAAACTGACATCACTTGGTACATCGGACCTGTCAGGTGACTGGCACAAGCAGCTGATGAACAGGGAGCAGATGAAAGGTGATGTAAACATTTACTGGATTGACCCTCTCAGTGCTTCTAAAAACTATAACAATTTCAGTTGTCTGGTGGTTTCAGAACATGATGCAACAGTAAGGGCAACATTCAAAGAAAATTAGCTGTGGAAATATCCAATTTTACGTCACTGTTTGATTGTATAAGAAGATCTTGTATCTGCAAAGCTTTTGAAAATGGGGCTTTCATTAACAATAAGTTATGGCAATAAAGTGATGTTTGTGACAATAGTGAAACACTTTAGACATAGTTAATTTGTTGGTTTGCCAATTTATTTATTTTTGAACACACCCACCTTTTTAATTTAATTGAGGAGATTTTTCCAAACATAACTCTTAAATTTGTTAATTATGAAAACATGCCCAAACTCTCACAGACCAAGATGTGCCATGATGATACAGAAGAACAGATTGTTTATCGCGAGGGGGTCTGTACCCTGAAGCCCCTTGATAAGTGAAAAACCACAAAATAGGGATAGTAGTACAAGTAATAAGTAATACTTTATTTTAGTATTTATATATATACATATATCTCTATATCTATATCTCTCTCTCCATATATATCTATATATATATAAAGTCCCAGGTTCAATCCCCAGTCACTGCATACCACGTGGTGTCTCTGGGCTGCACACTTCATCCCCAAAATCTCCCCCAGGCGCTTTCAATATCTGCCCACTGCACCACCTGGTGGTGAATGGGTTAAATGCAGAGACTAATTTCGCCATTGCATGGAAACATACAGTGATGACAATATATGTGTATGTATATATATATATATATATATATATATATATATATATATATATATGTATATGTATATGTATATATATACACACTGCTTGGCCAAAAAAAGTCGCCACCTGGATTTAACTAAGCAAATAGGTACGAGCCTCCTATTGGATAATTACTGCATGAGCGATTATCTTTCAGCTGGTAACAAGTTATTTAACCCCAACTGGTGCAATGAGTTGCTTCTCATTTCTTAAACAACCATGTCGAAAGACACATCGCATGGTCGTGGAAAAGATGTCAGTTTGTTTGAGAATCAAATCATTGGCATCAAGCAGAGAAAACATCTAAGGAGATTGCAAAAACTACTAAAATTGGGTTAAGAACTGTCCAACACATTATTAAAAACTGGAAGGATAGTGGGGACCCTTCGTCTTCGAGGAAAAAATGTGGCTGGAAAAATATCCTGAATGATCGTGATCGACGATCACTTAAACGTTTGGTGAAATCAAATCGAAGATAAACAACAGCAGCACTCAGGGCTATGTTTAATAGTGAAAGTAAAAGCATTTCCACACGCACAATGCGAAGGGAACTCAAGGGATTGGGACTGAACAGCTGCGTAGTCTTAAGAAAACCACTAATCAGTGAGGCTAACTGGAAAAAAATGGCTTCAATTTGCTAGGGAGCGTAAAGATTGGACTCTGGAGCAATGGAAGAAGGTCATGTGGTCTGGTGAGTCCAGATTTACCCTGTTCCAGAGTGATGGGCGCATCAGGGTAAGAAGAGAAGAGAGGCAGGTGAAGTGATGCACCCTCATGCCTAGTGCCTAGTCATCAATGCAAGATCTTGGTGAAAAATTAATGCAACTCTGGATGGAAATAGATCTTGTGACATTGCAGAATCTTATCAAAACAATGCCACAGTGAATGCATGCTGTAACCAAAGCTAAAGGTGGTCCAACAAAATATTAGTGCATGACCTTTTTTTTTGTGGGGGCTTTTGTTTTGGCCAGGCAGTCAGTGTATGTATTAAGGCATTTTAAACCCTTCCCACACTCTATTCTAAACAATGTTTCTAAACTCTAAACACTCTCTAAAAGAGCACAGAATGTCATGATTTCAGCTCTCGGCCTCGGTTGCTCTTTGCCATCTGCCAGCATTCTCGGCCATGCCCACTTCGATCAGCTGATCAGCTGCGAATAAGTCTATCCTGCAGCTCTGGGTTGCACAACGGTGCAGCAGGTGCTAAATAATGTAAAATAATTTATTTTAAATAAAAATTCCATGCCGATCGTGCGGCTCATCCATCAATCAGCCAATTGTGCGTCATGCCCAATCTTATTTTGAAAAATCGCGATAGAGCGAGTTTGCAAAAAACAAACCGCAAAGTAGTGAGGGACTACTGTATATGTCTTATAAAAAGTTAAATTTTCTTGCTGTTGCAATCAACTCTACCATTACTCATAAAATAGAAATACAGTATATGAATACACATCGAGTGTTCAAGAGATAAATCACTTTGATTCCTTATCTTCTTGTGACGGAACCCCATAATGCTTGATCTTAATCAGTAACACAAGACAGAATGCTGTAGCCCAGTCTGTCAGTTTCTCATTGATATTGTCATTAAGCTTGCAATATTACATCCGTGATCAGAAATTGGAGTGCCATCGGAGCAGTATGTGTTTTTTTATATATCATGGATCAACTCATATATAATGCTATACACATAGCTGCATCTGTATTCGCTACTGCAGTCTTCTTTTGGCACACAGAGGCAAAACCCATAATGTGGCATTTAAGTCCTACAAATCTTAACATATGGAAGAAAAAAAAGTAATTAACAACAGAAATTTTACTTTTTTCTGCAAGTATATGTACGATCAGATGTTCTAGTTTTGGTTACTTTCCTTTGAGTTGCACAGTGGTTGCCAGATTTTTGGGTTGTACCAAGAGCTCAGGGTGTGGGAGGTTGCTGTATTGGTAGCAAAAAGGTGACCTGGTTTTGAGGGGGGCTTTTTTTTCACCACAGGAGGTCCTTGCTGAGATGGGGCCTAATCCAGCTAATCCATTCTCTGCATACATAGGCACACGTGCGCACACACAAAGATGTTTAGCCACATGTGTGTACATGCAATTTGCATTCAATATATGTTTTATATATTAAAATGTATTGTAAATCCAGTGATGGTTAGTCCCTGCAATTTCAAAGCAATTATTGTCCAAATAAAAGTATGTGAAAAGTTTTTTTGTTGTAATATGGTAAAACATGTCCACTGAAAATGCACTTTCATGCTTTTCTTGTCAATGCAGAGTTATTTTTTTTATATGTATCTCCCTCACACACTAGAGTTTAAGGTGGTGGTGGTGCATGTTTTTCTTGAAAGTGCTGGTTTCTTCAGTTTTTAACATAAGAGATTTACGATGTTTTGTGTTCAGCATGGAGAAAAGAGAAAGTTGGGTTGGAGAAAGGGGGCTGGGCTGGCTTTGACAGAGGGGCTGGGCTGATTGCCATCATGATCTGTCCAATCAGGGACTAGAGCTGAATAGAGCATAGGGAGAGAAAAGGAGAGCCGAAATAGGAGGGGGAAATTCAGAATTGAAAGGAAGAAGGGGGTGATGTCAGTCCCTTAGAAACTACCCTCTCTTCTTTCGCTGTCCACTACCCCCCCCATCCTTTTGCTGGAGAATAGGGGAGACCAGGGGTTAATGTTATGCAACATGTTCAATACCCACACTGAGGGCTTCACTACAGTGGCATACACAGGCTGCTTCTGCTTCTCCTCTGTTCCCTGCACAGGTGCAAGTTTTCACATTAATTTCTTAGTGAAAGATAAACTAATGATGAATATTTTGCTGAATAAAAAAATATCAACTGTTATAGTTCTTAAACCAAAATTTCATAGAAGTAGGAAGAATATTGTTAGAAGAAATGGCTTCTATTTAAAACTACTGTGGCTCAGTAGTTTATCTTTGTAGGTGTTTCTCCACCATGTTACAACAGTAACCCAAAATCGTGAAAACAAACACTTGCCCTAAAACAGGCTTTATATTTATTTATTATATTTTTGTATTTATATTTATTATATTTATTTATATTTATTTATTTTTTCTTCTGTTGGTTGCAATCTGAAATTTTGCCACTAGGCGGCAGATCCAGTGTGTAAGGTTAGTGTGTAAGTCCTAAATTCTGAACATTTGAAAATTAATTAAAGTAAATCATCTGTGAAATGTTGGGTCATTGCAGTTTTAATAAATCATATTCTTTAGAATTGATTAGGCATTCTAAATCCGAAAGAAAAACTTGTAACAATTATTTCAGTTTGTCACTTTAAATGTAAATATAGCAAACAAATGTTAAACTGTTTTTCATGTCTAGATGAGGGATAAAGTGAATTTAGAAGCCTTGTTGTCCGAGAAATAAAGCTGCTGCACATTTTAATTGTTCCTAATTGTTCTATGTTGATATAGTTCATTTATATAACAGAATCTAACAAGGTTGAATCCGGTCCTCTGGACAAGTTTTTCTTTGTTGAAACATTTTACCTAACCAGTTTGCTGGTGACAGCCAAAACTAGTTGTTTACATGCAAAAGGAGGACCATTACTATAACGACCAATCGTTCGTTAGTGCCCTGATGGTCGTGTGCTATTTACAGAGGGCTGAGTGAGCCTCGAAATAACAACTTTATAAGAGGGAGACAATTGGGCATGGAAACCTCTGCCCCTGTTTAACGATGGGGGGGTGGGGGGTGGGGGTTCTTTTTACAAAGATGGCTTCCTTTACTCCTCTCAAACCAATGTTCCTCTCTATCAAGGATGTGCGTATCTTCATCCTGGAAGAGTGACCGACGGCCTGCAGATAAGTATAAATTGCAGAGTCCTGGCCTGGTGATGTTGCTCTTCTGTGCTGGGCCATCCTTTTGTCCAGTGGCTGCTTTGTTTCCTCGATGTACAACTGTTCAGAGTCCTTCTGGCACCGAACAACCTATACAATATCTGTTTGTGCCAGGGAATTGGATCTTTGGGATGAACCAGGCTTTGGCATAATGTATTTTGGGGTTTGAAAGCTTCTAGGACGTCATGTTTAGAAAATAAACTTCTCAGTTTCTCTGAAACTCTTGCAACATACGGAATGACCACTGAGCTAGGTCTGGGTTTGTGGTCCTCCTTTTCACTTGATGGCTGGCTGGAGTCTTGTTTGGGTTTCTTCTCTGCTTTCAGGAAGGCCCAGTTAGGATATCCTGACTCAGCCTTGTTAGATTTATCCACCAGGATTACTGAGCATGCATCAGGATATACAGTATAACAAGCTCACCTCTTGGATAGAAAAGTTGTCATTTCAGATTTAGCCTTTTTTTTCTGATTAAATGTCCTGTTGTGGTTGTGTTTTTTTTTTTTTTTTTTTTTTTTTTTTTTAATTTCTAAAGTAACTTGTTAGCAGGCCATACTGAGCCCCAGTTAACTGCCTCTCTTGCCTCAATTCCTTCTAAGAGAGATTAGCGGTAGCTCTTTGAGTTATAGGAACAACTTTGCCACTATAGTATATGTTGACAGTTTTTTTAATCCTGTCATCTCATGTGTATTAAAATAGCATTGCTCCAGTTGTAAAACATATCAGATTTGGGTGGGCTTTTTGTGTTTTGCTTCCTTATATTTGAGCTGTTTGTCTAGTTGAGCATTTAGGCCTAACCTTTAACAAATGATGTCAGTGTGGACATACCAGAGAAATAGTCAGTAATCTGATGACATTTGATGAGAGAATAATTTCATAATTAAGCACCAATTCTAACAAGACTACACATATTTCATATTTCTAATATTGCTTTACCTGCAAAAAATGTATTATTTTCTACTAATCACTCTCATCTTATACTACCTGCTTTCTGTTGTAGCTCATTTTGTTTGCCCTATTGCATCTTTCTCATTTCTTGTTGTCAGGTCTGCAAGATGATTCAATGCTGTGCAGCATTTCCTTTAGTTAACTTGAGTTACTTGCTGCACATACATTATCAAGGTGTTGGAGCTGGGTTGTCTTTTCATTCTGAAGAAGAAAAGGAAATTAGTGAGAAACCAAGCATCTATAAGAATTATTAAAAAGTCTGTGAACTTTGTTTTGGTCCCAGCAGCTGAGCTCAGAGTTGAACACCTTCAAGTCATCAACACAGGCCGGGGTCACACAGTTTTCTTAGAAGGAGGAATACAGGAGAATATCTCATTGAAAAAACACAGCTGTGTGTGCACACACACTCATTCGCACATGCTTGCACACATGCAAAAGTGTGCACGCACACACACTTTTTCTTGATCCAGCTGGGGTGTTAATTTCACCCCAAGGCTGTGTGAGTGTTGACCTCAAAACTTTGCAACCTCGTGAAGTGAGGAATTTTCTCAGCCTGCGGCTGTAATGTGCTGTTTCCTGTTGGGGAAGAATACATTCTTTTGACTTGTCCCATTCCTCTCCGCTTGCTATAAACCTATGGTCTTTGGGTGGTTGTCCACAACTTGGAAAGTGTTCAAACTAGACAGTGAATTCTTCCTACCATCTTTTCTCAATTATATGTTACTCAATGAACTCACGTGTTGAAACCATTTGAAGATTACTATGCATCTTTCTTCATACCTGTGCACTTTTCCCTCCTGTTAGCAGTGCTTTTAAACCGGGTCTCGGACTAACTTTGCCTTTGAGGACTGAGTGTATCAGACGTTGACTTGTTAGTGCCCTGTCAGTGCTCGTCGGGTCTTAATCAGTTCCATGTATGCTCTTTCGAACGCACAACTGGTGTAACGTAGCTGTGTAGCTGGCCCAGCAATGAAAAGCATGTCTCTCCAGTTAGCCAAGGCCTGCTATTAATGATGAGTATTATAAACATGCTTTCAGACAGGATCTGATGAGAATGCTGTTTGCGTCCAGAAAAAAAAGAAATCAAGTGTGTTTTCCTAATGCCTCGAGACATGGCCCCCTCCTTCCCTGTTTCATTGGTCTAACTGGGTGGTCCAGCCCAGCAGAACTGGCATGCTTATGTTCAACTTTAATGTCATTACAATGAAGTAAAAACATTCAATCTATGCCTGCTGTTTGCGCGAATTGAGCTGAATTATTAAATTGGATTAAGGCGTAATAAAATGTTACAGATTTTTCACACAGTCTACTCTCACTGGACATCTTTCAGGTTGTGTGTGTGAGAGAGAGATGGAGAGAAGTGATCAAGCTTTCACTGAACATTTACCGGTAGTCTCTGGTAATGGAAGGGCTCAAATCCTCTGCTTGTAAATCAAACACTCTGACCTGGAAGATGCATTCAGACACTCCGATACCTTACTGGACCAAAAATCAAATGTGCAAAAACTTCATACATTCAGTAGATTTCATCTCTGTGCTGCAGTTTTTTAAAATGTTTGCGAGAGAAACTTTGTCTTACTTTACCTGGCTGTATTGGGTTAGTCTCACCACAATACTCTGAGCAAACAAAAGAGAGCCCCTTTTCACTGACTTTGGGTAAAAACAGTTGTTTAAAATGTAGACTTTTGAGGACGATATTGATTTTCTGGATTGGATAGAGATTTTATCTAAGGTAAAACTCTGATCATCTCAAGACATGGTTTACAGGAAGAGTAGAAAAATACTTAAGCTGCAAATGCTTAAACACTAACAATGCTTATGAGTGTGCAGATAGTTTAAAATAGGCTGCATTGATACTTGTACTTATACTGTGTTGGTAAAGCTGTATATGCATTGTAAGTATTAGATGAAATAATACGAATGTTCTTGCGTCTTGCATTGAGAATAAGGGCGAGTACAGCTTTCTGTTCTGAACTAAAACAAAAAGCCTTCCTAAATTGCTTTGCTGCTCAACCTGGCATTTATTAAATAAAAAAAAGTAACTGCTGCCTGTTAAAAGACAGACAAAGTCACACCCTGAATAAACTGCTCATGGCACATTTTGTTGACGACGTTTAAAAACATTAAAGTGATCCTGTATATGCCCTGAGATGACTTCTGTTGTAACTTGGCGCTATATAAATAAACTGAATTGAATTGAATTAATTTAGACTTGAGTTGACTGTGGGTGGTATTTTTCAACAATAGACCTGATAAAGAACGTTTGTATAAAGAAGTTATTAAGTATTACTAGGGTTGCTGTCTTGTCTGTAAACATAATTTTTTTACAAGGAAAATCTAAAGTTCAGATTAATATACTGAACTATACTTGAGGTTTTTTGTGTTTGGCACAAGAAGATTTGCTATAGATCGTTTGTGGTATGTGATGTTCATTCTCTGTTAAGGGAAATGTATTATCCTATATTGTACGGGTCCCCGTCCCCCGTCTGCAATAATCCCCGAATAGATGAGCACCCTGCCAAGGCAAGTGACCTAGAGGAAACACTGACGTGGTAAAATATATATGTTTTTTTTTTTAACTTGGAATCACACTGAATTATGTAGTTGCACAAACCCCAAAGCAATCTTTGGCCCAGGATTTGCCAGGATTTTGCACACATATATTAAAATAATTGTAAGAG
>NC_056505.1:15506466-15513683 GCF_014905685.2 Nematolebias whitei
TATATATATATATATATATATATATATATATATACACACACACAACTTTTTTTTCTAGAATTAAAGAAACTAAATTAACAAGGGTTCTAAAACATGGATAGACTGTCTCTAGTGTCTGCAATGACTCTTGACTATTTTGAGGAAAAGTATTTTGCTCAAACTTTTGAAACACGTTCAAAATTTCTTTAACATTAGAGTGAAGGCCAAATCTTTGTGTGAGTCCGTTCGCTGTGGCTACCCCTGAAGAAGGGAGCAGCTGAAAGGAGAAAAAGAAAATTAGAGTGAAGGCCTTGTGCCTCAAAGAAGATTGAGAATGCCAGCAAATGTATGGAGAATTTTCAGAAACTCCTCCCATATGCCATTTGCAAATTGTTGCCAATAGTCATCAAAGCCCATTAAGATCATAGTTTTAAACTCTTTCTTGTGTTCTTTAAGCCATTTCTTCACAACTTTTTTTCAAAGTCCGCTTTTGTTTTCCTGGGAATGAGGACGGCCACTGCTGAAGAATGCTTTTGCCCCAAAAGGAGGTGTGATGCTTTCAGAAATATTAGGTTCATAGCAAGCATCAAAGTAAAATTTTATCAAATATCAAGATGACATTTCTCTGCAGATAATTGTGATGTAACTATCCATTCATTATCTTTACCCGCTTCTTCCTTTTTGGGTGGCAGGGGGTCACTAGTGCTCATATCTAGCAGTCACTGTGCGAGAGGTGGGGTACACCCTGGACAGCTCGCAAGTTCATCACAGGGCCACAGAGACAAACAAGACAAAAGTGATGTAACTAAGTGATCCAATGTGTGTATTATACTTGTTTGTAATAATAAACTATCGCTGACACAGGACTCTTCAGATGTGTCTGCATTCTGAATGGTCAGCCTTTTGGGTGGCAAAACTTGTGTATGCTCCTTATGGAATGGTACATGAACTTATGTACTTATCTAGCTCCTTTCTATCTATTAAGAAACTCAAAGCGCTTACAGTATTTCCCCTAGGTAACTTGCCATGGTGGGGCGCTCATCTCGTCTGTGAATTTTGAAACCGGTGGAGGAGAACAGCGATACGTCTGAACTGCACGCTGTTTGTACCGACAGTATTCGGGGGGGGGGGGGGTGTCAGTGTGAGCACTGCGTTTAGCTTTATAGCTGGCGCTCTGCTAGCTTAGCGTTACGTCATACGCCCACTTGTACAATGCTAGGGGAAACACTGCTTTACACTACAATCTGTGCCTCTGTGCCCTCATTTACCTATTCACACACATTCATACAGCTCTCTACTAGAGCTCTACAAAGCTAACTGAACAAATCATTCTGTAGACTAATCAGTGCTTTTAGATCACATTTATACACCGATGGGACACACATCAGAGCCAATGAGGGGTTCAGTGTCTTGCCCAGGGACATTTCTACATGTGACTGCTGGTGGAATCAAACTCCCAACTCTCCCATTTAAGGACGACTGCTCTAACCACTGTCTCTACTTCGTGCTACCACAGCTATTAGGGGTGATTATTATGTATATCTTTGGCGACACCTAGGAACTCAATTGTCCCATTTAATTCAATTCAGTTTAATTATTTAGCGCCGAGTCACAACGGAAGTCATCTCTGGGCCCTGTACAAAAACATTCACATACATAAAAAGCCAGTTAGTAAAGCGATCTATGTAAGGAAGACAGCAGATTGCAGCAAATCTTCACCTCATCACAGTCTCCTGTCCAGTTTCCATCCTGAGCAAGCACAACGACAACAGTGGAAAGGAAAAAACTCCCTCTTAACAGGAAGAAACCTCCAGCAGAACCAGGCTCAGGACGAGCAGCCATCTGTTTCAATCAGCTCGGGTTTTTGAGAGGACAGGAAGGAGGAGCAAGCACAGAATGACAGGTCCAGGTGTACCCCCATTGGAAGAAAGACAAAAAGTTAAGGATAGAAATACCGGTAATTACAAATACAAAGCAGGTAGAAATACAAAACCGGTAGAGTAGAGCAAGTAAAGTAAAGCAGAGTGAGGAAATGTAGTCAATTTGTCCTCCAGTAGTCTAAGCCTATAGCAGCATCACTAAGGGATAGCTCAGGAAACCCAAGCCAACGCTAATGATACTATTTATTAACATTTACTTTAATCACTGATGTTCTTTTTTTGGTAACTGTTGGATGAGTCCTTGCAGCAGTCATAACTTTGAAAAGCATGAAGAAATTTAAGTATAAATTAAATTATTTTTTATTAAAAAAATAATTTGGGGGGCATTTACTTAATGTTTAAAAAGCAAAATAAAGTATATTGATTGTACAAAGAATAATGTAATGGATTCAGTATAATTACTGTGTGTCTGGAAATTTGCTCCAAGGATTTAAGTGTACAATTTCCTCTTTGTCCAGTTGGTGGGCGTGTGAATCAGGAACTGAAATATACGAGACAGAAGATGGGTGAGGAAGCCACGTTTAACCCTCAGCTGATGATACAGACGCCACGGGAGGACGGAGCCAGCGTTCTAACAGTGGAGGCACTTCTGCAGCATCTGGAGTCTGCTCTCAGAGCCAGCAGAGTTCACGTTTATCTTTATAACAGGTAACTAACTGTTCCTTGTTAATCTGTGTTCTTATCTCATCCGGTGTTCATTCATACTGACACACCAAATTGTCCAAAATTTATTTTTACAAGTTTACCTATCATATTAAGTTACTGCAATACTGGAAAGTTGTGTATTGTATTGTTTGTTTTTGTACAGGATGTCTGCAGTCATTGGATTTACTAATTGTAGTTCATTATTATGAAAGATTTATCCTTTTGTTTTTTTTAAATGTGTCTGAGATTTTGGCAGCAATGACAAAAGATAATATGCTTGTTTGTGTGTTTTTGCAGACAATGGAAATTGGAACATTTATGCTACAAATCAGGAGAATTAGTTACAGAAACCCATTTCGTGAATCAGGTGAGATGCAAATGACATTGATTTACATGAACTTTTGCTCTCTGAATCAAATTAAAACATCAGGAGCGCTTGCTGTTTCCATCTGTTGTCAGTTTGCATAAATCTTTCTTTGTGCTTATCCACTTAGATAATAGAAAAGCTTCATCCCTGCCTCATCATCACACCTTTGGACTGTTTCTGGGACGGAGCGAAGCTCCACTCTGGAATGGTTTATTTCCCGTAAGTACAAGACTCTTTAAACTTTGTATTGAATGGTATTTTATGCCTTTAAAAATATATGTTCTTAAAATAAATTTTCATTAATGAATTAAGATAATCAAATATTCATATTGCATCATATTATAAGACTGACCAATCTTTTTGATGAAACAAATCAGATGTTGAAACTCAAACACTGGTGTTGCGTTCAAAACAAATGGGGAGTACGTTTTTTTCATACTCAGCATCTTGTTTGTGTTCTTTACTAAAACAACTTCAACTCCCTCATTTCATCCAAAGAGACACCAGAGTAGAGCAAGTGTTTGTGCATGTGTGTCCTGAACTCGTCCCCTCTGAAGGCTCTATTGTAGTGGTCTCTGGCATGCGTATCACTGGCAAAGGTTTCTCTTCTGCCCTGGGCCTCACACCATTGTCTGGTCATTTTGTTGCTAATAGCCTGCTGCTACAGTAATACTCTGCAGATCTTTACCTCTGCATGAGTTTGTCCATGCAACAGTGTGCGTCTTTGCTGGTGGCGCATGCATGTGTGTTATGGATGTGTGACTCCACATCAACTGGAGTTGCTGTCTTTGGAGCCTCTGTTTGTTGTCTGTTGGTTCAAGATGGTAAATACGGGTTTTTACTATGTTCTGGTTGGGAGGCTGGAAATAATAACCCAAGCCTGGTTAGGCACATACAATGTGGTCTGAATGACTGAGAGAAAGAGATTCAGAGGAAGAAAGATTGGAATGTGTGGAATAGAAAGCTTAGAGAGACAATGTCTGAGATAAAGCAGGAAATCAGCCATTGCATGATGGGAAATATTCTCCTACCAAGGAAGAGATTTTTTTCTTCTGTCCTTGGAGCTTTGACAGTTGTAAAATTTGCAGTTAATGCTACTAAACACAAACAAAGCAAAATTTGATCATGTTGCATTCTTTACCATAAGTTGCATATCAAAATAAGTGTTCTGTAGATGGAGCATGAGGAAATATACCACCTTGCAAGTTCATACTGTAATTTAAACAAAGATGACACGTAATCTGTTAGCATTCTGTGAAAGTTTATGTTAGGGATGAGTCTCAGCTACTATTACACCGAAGTTTAGATGAACATCTGTAAAATGAAATGACGACAATATTTGTGTTTACTTGAGTCGAGTTAGGTGTTGAACTGGAGCAACTCGAAAGATTATTGACTGCACATGAACATTCAGTCAATAATTATTTTTCATCCACAAAATTACAGTTTGAATGGAATTCATGTCATGGTTCATGAGCTAATTTGCTAACAGACACACACTCATCTGCCTTTTACTGCAGCATGTGATAAAAATGAATGAAGAACTTATTTAGGCAAATGTATACATGGCTTGGTTTGCTTAAGATTATTCTCTTCATCATCACTCAAGCTGTGTAGTTATCAGTTTAGCTAACCCAACCACTGTAAAATTACATGGCAATATATTTTTTCTAATGCTAAAACCTTCTTATAAACAGGGGTGCACATACATTTTTTAGTGAGTACCAGGAGATGGTGTTTGGTACTCACCCCATATGTCTTAATAAGTGCCACATTCCTCACTCCTCAGTGTCACTCCCACTATCCTCTGCTTCAGCTTCCTGCATGGTAGATGATGCAGATGCTGCAGATGTACCTCCTTGTCCTTGGTATTTTTTTCTCATTCATTATTTTATATAACCCCCTGTTTTATGAAATGTAGGTATGACACTGTTCACAAGTTGGTATTTGAATCGTATTGCATTGTTCTGCTTTATGGTGTTAGTAAAGTTCTAGGGAAAAAAACTGATATAATAATAATAATAATAATAAAAAACTTTATTTATAACACCTTCAAACAACGCTTTGCGTTGACCAAAGTGCTTTACAAGATAAAACAAATAAAAACAGGGCACAGTAAATCAGTGACAATTAAAAACACAGACACAGTAAAAGAGATTAAAAAAAAAAAAAAAAGCTAAATACTAAAATTTAAACATCAAAAGCCCTTTTAAATAAATCGTTCCTTCTCTACAGATGGGCTGCATCTGCAGGGAAGGAACGTTTTACTTCGGGACAAATTGAGGTCGTTGATTGGTCAGTTACTGAAACACATACTGAACTGAGTGACAGGTTGCATCACGGATTCGACTCATGCAAACAAACAAACAAAAACCCTGCTGCAGCCGCCCGCCGACCCTGGGTGGAGGCGGGGCGGCCTAGGTGCAGGGGTAGCGGTGTTCTGGGTTTTAATATTGTTAATAGAAAGTTCTTAAAAAAAAAATCAGGGAGCGCCGGTCCTGCAGGCCATACATCAGACCGGCCCACCTGAAAATCTCCAGATCCTCCCGATAACTTGACGGTCAAGTGCGCAAAGACGTGTGGTAACACAGGTGATGCTATGCATTCCTGATTTTCATTGCGTACCTGCGTACCAGTTATGTGCACCCCTGCTTATAAAGTACTGTATTCATGAAAAAAAACTTATAAACCTCAGGAAAATATGATTAAAATGTTTCTTTTTTAATATATATATATATATTTTTTACTTTTACAGAGGTGAGGGCCCCAAGCAATGGACTAATTTTGACCCTAAGGAGTTTCTTAGCAAGTTAGACATGAAAGGATTACATGTGGAAGGCTTTGAGGCCATGTTGGAAAAGGCAGACGTTGGACACGGCTACATGGATAGACCCTGTCTGAACCCTGCTGACCCTGACTGCCCCCTCACTGCACCCAATAAGAACTCAACTAAGGTTGGTGCATGACTAGCCTTTGTAAACACTTTTTTTTTAGTTTGGAATAAAGAAGCATCAAGTTTTAAGTTTAAACTTAGTTGCTTACATTAACATTATTTTTATGCTTGTTGCTTTTTTTGCACCAGCCTTTCAATGTGGCACGGGTACTGAGTGGTGGCTGCCATGGTTTGTCCAAGACGTACATGCACTGGCAGGAGGAACTGATTGTAGGAGGGACCACAAAGAATGGCAGTGGACCACTGCTCAGGTAACATACACACCATGTTTACACAACTTCATAAGCTCAATGGTGATTGTGGCAAAGCTTTTTCTGGAGATACTGTATGTTTTGTGTTCTCTTATGCTTTCTAAGTGTGCACATGCATGTGTGCGATAAATCTTGCAGTCATTAGCAGATTCCAGTGAAATCCTGAGTGCTCCAGCTGTTCCTGCTCAGCTCTGGCTGCTCAGCTTGGACACTGTTCTTGCTCTCTCACGCACACACTCACACAAACACCAAGTGATCTATTGCCTGGCAAGTTTGTTCAAATATACAATACGTGATGCGGAGACCTAAATCCAACACAGGCATCAGGTTAAAGCTTGTGGAGCTGCAGACATACTTACATGGAGTACACAGTTTTATGTGTAGGCCATAAAGTAATATGTAAAAATGTGTAATTGATGCAAGTATTAACGTGTTAGGAGTATATAGCTACAAAAATCACTCCATATTTTGGTGAAGGAGTAAATTTGATTATTTGAAGTGGGGTTCTGTGTCTTACCTGTTGTAGGGATCTTTTTTATTTATATTGGTTAGGAGAAAAATAATTTACCGGTAATTCTGACTAGACTGACAAGCTAATAGCTAGTCTTAGACGGGACAAGGCCAAAGAATTTTGCTGTTCTCTTAAAACAACTCCAATCTCAAAGGTTTTATTGCAGTTTGTACAAATGTTATTTTATGAACCTTTAATCACCATCAGTTTTGCATTGCATTTTTATTCTGACAAAAATATTATGATATTCTTGCTGGAAGTTCCCCATCCTTCATCTGGAAGTGCTACAGTTAGCTACTGCTGCTATTTGTGCTTACAAATAGCCGTACAATTTGATGTAATAATTATAGTACGTGAAATTACATGCATGAAGAAAGCTATCTGAATTATTACTGTGTCTGATTATTTTCATCCAACTAATGACATATTTCTTACATTGCATATTTTAAAATTTTATGACTTAGTATAGCTCAGAACTTTTCATTCAATCTTTATTTAGACAGGTTAATCCCATTAAGCCTTGAGGACTCATTTACGAGAGACCTGATTTCAACAAAGAATGATGACAACA
>NC_056505.1:15514083-15539180 GCF_014905685.2 Nematolebias whitei
GCACTGATTATGTACAAAGCCTATAATAAACTCCTTTCAAGGTGTATTCAAAAGTGGTTCAAAATTAAAGGGAAAATCTATAATTTAAGAGAGAAGGATTTATTAAAAAAACAAAAACAAAGGTTAGGACAGATATTAAAAACAACTGTACCTCAGTTAAATGGATTCAGGTGTGAAATAGTTGTGAGGAGTTACAATTGTGTTTTTCACTCTTTAAATAAAAAAATTATTAAAAATAATTTGTTAAACAAATATACTGTAATAAGGTTTGATAGTATTTTTTTTTATCTTTTTTTGTGTGTTTTGGAATTTTTTTTATTTTATGAGTTTGTCTATCAGTTTAGCTGTAATTCCTTGATATGTTTTAGAAAATTACATAGGAAAAATTCTGCTGCTTTGTTTTTGGTATTTTATGTATAACAAAGTGAAGGTATAATAAGCTTGTGCTTCTACCTACACATTTTTTCGGTCTACACGTTGTGTGCTTGTGTTTTTAATTTTGATGAAACACAATAAAGTTGAATACTAAACAAACAAAAAAAAGTAATTGCAGGGTGAAAGTTTACTAAATAGCATTGTCATGAAATCCTGTGTAGTTAGACATTTCAGTGTTTCCCCTACCATTATACCGAGCTCCCCGTCTACCGACACCCCGCCCCCGACCACTTGTCGGTACTGACGTAATGCTCAACTAGCAGCTCGCAATGCAGGTGCATGAGCTAAAACAGCTAAATGCAGCCTCTTCCCTCATGCTGAACCCTCACGCCGACCCCCCGCCACTCTCAAAAACTGTCGGTACAAACAACGCACGGCTCATGTGTGTCTGCCCCCCCCACCCCACCCAAAAAACAAACAAACTGTGGGTACAAACGGCGCGCGGCTGAGACATGTCTCTGTCTCTCTCCTTTCCCCCACCGCTGCTCTAAAACTGTCGGTGCAAACAGCGCGTGGCTGTGTCTCTGTCTCCCCCCACCCTAAAACTGTCGGTATAAACAAGGTGTTGCGCAGCACAGGACGTGTCTGTGTCCGTCTCTTCCCCCGCACCACCCAACAAAAATCACAGACGAGATGAGCGCCCCGCCATGGCAAGTTATCTCGGGGAAACACTGCATTTCAGTTGTTTTATGACCGTGCACTCGGACCCACTCGTTAGCTTGGCAGCCCATTCAGAACTACAGTACTGGTAATTGTTATCCCTCTGAGATTGTTCAAAGAGCCATCTACAACAGGTAAGATGTTAATTGTTTGTAACCTTTCCACAGAGCCTCACTTCAAAAGACCTCAACTATTGCTTTACTACACTTAACTATAAATTGCACATTCACATGCACAAAAAAAAAAATTACAGACAGACATTTACACACACACACTGGCCACAGAGTACAGTTGGGTGCTTTCTTTGTGTTTTGTAGTTGTGTTTTCCTGGCAAGGTTGGTTCATTACAGCGTCTGTGCATTCCTGCAAGGCTCTGTGTGTGCGGTGTGCGTGTGCGTGCACTGTAGTTGCTGGCACTCCATTTCAACAGCTTGTTTACTAACTACCACCATTACTGCGATTATCACCATCTTACAAAGATCACATTCATAAAGCGAATGACAAGCTAATGTCTGCTTCTTTGTTCCCTCACATTTTGATGATGTAAGAATACACAGACTGACTTGACCACTGTTTATAAGTTGGTCTCTTGTCCAAACTCTTTTGTTAATAACTAATCACTTGTATTACTTTATTGCCTGGCTAATGTGCTTGTCAAGAGCGTGCTTTGCTCATTATGCTTGATATGATGGCCTTCATAATCTGGAGCCTTGTACAAGGAGTTTGACACAGAAGAGCAAAAAGACGTTTTAATAAATCACTTCTGTATACAGTAAGCTACCTACAACAAGCTACCTGGCAACGCACTTCTCGCAAGATGGAAACATTTTTTCCAAGAAATCTAATTTTGCACCATTACAATGCAATTGCAAACATGTGTTGCCTACTTCAGAGAAATCAGACTGACAATTAAATACTTTTATGGATTTTTTTTTCCAGTGCATGGTAGTTTTCATAGTTTCATTCGTTCTGAACAATACAACAGTGTGCTGTCATTGCATGGAAATTGGAGATTTCAGAGTGCAGCAATGCATATATCTAATATGGCCACAAGCTGATATTAACAACTTAATGTCTGTGCATTTTGTACATACACTGGTTTAATTCTGTTTACTTCAAAGCTCAACTGATATGGGTGTGTCAATGACTGATGACAGATGTGAAATGAGATATGACTGATGTCTATAGAAATCAGGACAGCCAATATTCGAGAACTTAAAGTCAGTTTTTTTGGTTTGGTTCTGATTTAAAACTACAATATTGTTTATGTTCATACACATTACAATCTACAATACCTTAAAAAAAAAGAAAAAAATACAACAACTGTGTTTGAAGAAATTTGGGAAAAGTTTCATAGAAGAGTGTGTTATAGTTAATGTAATATGCAAATCAGAGGGCTCAAAACGTAAAAAGAAACCTCCCACATTTTTTCAAAGTTAAGCTGGTGTCATTCAAAAATGTGAAGGTTTACTGTTTGTTAATGCACATAGTTTTCTTTCACACCAGTATGTTGCTTTGGAAAATAAGTTGGTTTAAAACCCTGAAAGACACAAGAAAAAGAGGACTGTTTGGCTAGCTCAGGGGTCTGCAACCCGTGGCTCTGGAGCCACATGCGGCTCTTTGGTCCCCCTGGAGCGGCTCTTTCAAGCTTTGAGTTCTGAATTTTATAGGATGCTATACCCACAACAAAAAATTACTAGCTTAGCCAGTTTTTCTGTCATTTCCTTTGCAAATATGTGGATAATAGTACTAATACACAGAGTAAATTATACTCCCTTTAACTTTATGCTTTATTTCTTCAAAGTGCTCAGTTGCTCCAGAATAAAATTTAAAAAAAGACATAAGCCTGCACAGTTCATTTTAGTTTTTAAAAATTTGGCAAAATAATACCTTTTTTTTTTCTTTACAAGAATCCAGTTTTCTGTGATAGACTTGCAACCTGGATATGTGCACCACTGACCCCCTGCAACCTGAAAAGGAAGAAGCGAGTAAAGATGAGAGATGGATAAATGAATGGATGGATGGGTGTAATCTAGTCTTTTTTTTTTTGTCTGAAAATGCTAAAATATCAATAAATTTTAACAATCATTGGATGTTTTTATTTTTTATAATTTCACGCCTACTGGCCAGAAAAGCCCCCTCTAACAAACTTAGTGGCCCATGGGCCACCAGTTGAAAATGACAATTGTAGCAGGTTTTGCGGCTCTGGACATGTTTAATTTAGTGAACAAAGGGGAAGAAATGGCTCCTTTGATGCAGACCCTAGTCTGGATGAAGACTTTTTTTTTTCATACACCGTGCTCTGTGACTGATGGCGTGGCTGATAACGTTCTAACTATTGATAACCTTGACAGAACATCCTTCCGTAATTAAATTGTATATTCTTTGAGTTTGAATTTCTTGGGAAATAATTCCCTTTTTTCTTCTTTATTTGCCTCTCTTGGTTTGTGCCTCAAAAGGCCCAACAGATTAAGGCCCCAGCATACTCCATCCGAAGCTGAACAGTCAACTCGCGGTCATGTGGTTGCGGGACGTTCGTTTTCGCACACACCTTTCATAGTCCAGGAGACACAGATGCAGAGCTCTTGGGAATCCCCTCCCGCTGCAGTGTACAGGTGCATCTAAATAAATTAGAATATCATGAAAACGGTCCGTTTTTTAATGTCAATCATTGCAGAGAGTTAAATTCATATATTACATTACACAGAGTGAAATATTTCAAACTTTTTTCTTGTAATTTTGATATTTATGTCTTACAAATAATGAAAAAACAAAATTCAATGTCTCAGAAAATTAGAATAATACACAGCCAGGTTTTGTTACCTTTGGCAGTGTGAGCAAGTACCAAGTAAGCCTGTCACGATAAACAATAAATGAATTAATTGCATGATAAATTAACATTATCAACCTCATTTTTATTTATCGTTTCTTCGTGTCTCTCTCTCTCTCTACTGAAGACACTGGATGACAAAAGGGATGCTCTTCACTGACCCTCTCCCTTTTTCTTTTCTCTTTAAAATCCATTTAAACCGTCCAAAATCATGTTTTTGGATCGTTAAAAGCAGCTAAGCTGAGAAGCTAAACTATGAGCTAAGCTAACAGGCCGACCTTCGTCTTGTTGAAGCTCTAAAATTCACGTTTGAAACCCGTGCCTTCGTGTAAAAAGTTTTTCTCTGCAAAAAGAAGCTGAGAACTTGTTTACTGATTTTTTTAAATTAAAATCTTTGTGTGAAAAATGCTATGCTAAAGGGCTCAAAACACACAGAGCGTCCACCATTTTGAGAACCGAATAAAGGAAGAAGAGACAACCCATGTCACATCGAAGGGCCTCCCTCCCATTTTACTTAGAGACATGCTGCTCGCTCCCTCACTATCCATCCATCGGTTCAAGCAGTCTTATACTGCCATCCGGGGGTCAAAAAAAGGTACTACATGAAAAAAAACATTTCGTCTTAAGTTTGACAATAATTACTAAGTATTGTCAAATTTCAAACAATATTATTGTTTATCGCAATAATTTCTGAGACAATTAATCCACCAGCAAAATTTGATATCGTGACAGGCCTAGTGCCAAGTCCTGCTGGAAAATGAAATCAGCATCTCCATAAACCTAGTCAGCAAAAGGTAGCATGAAGTTCTCTAAAATGTCTCGGTAGATGTTGTGGACTTCAGAAAACACAGTGGACCAACACCAGCAGAGGACATGGCCCCAAACCATCACAGACTGTGGAAACTTCACAGTAGACATCAAGCAATGTGGATTCAGGGCTCTCTATTCTTCCTCCAGACTCTGAGACTTGATTTCTAAATTAAATGAAAATTTACTTTCATGTGAAAAGAAAACATTGGACCACTGAGCAACAGTCCAGTTCTTTTACTCTTCATCTGGTGAGACGCTGCTGACATTGTCTCTGGTTCAGGAGTGACTTGACTTGAGGAATGAGACCTAATTTAATGTTTGAAGAGCCGTACCGCTGAATGTCCGAGTGCATTTCCCTATTGACGAACACGCCCACAAACTTCTGAACAATCACAAAATACTGTCATAAAAAAAAAAAATGACCAGGGCCTTGTGTCGAGAAAGGATGGGAGAAGCTGCTCTCAGAATAAAATTATGTGATTTTCGTCATGCCACTAAGTCAATGAGAGCCGAGTTTGCCATTTCGGATGGAGTATGCAGAGCCCTTTAGTTTTTTAATGCACACCTCACCATCTGCCCACCCACAAGTGTTCAATGCTTGCCTTAAGATACAACATCTGTATGTTTTAGTGTCTGTCTGTCATGGAAATGAAATAAAACTGCTGATTGATGTGTTTTGAATAATTGCAAATGCAAGCTTGGAAGCGAACTATCCAGACAGAACACTGATAGTAATGTTGGTCTTCTTGTGTAACAGTTTTTAATTTCAAAGACTTGTACATCACTTATTTTTCCCCCTCATCCTTCTCATCCATTCACCTGCTTGTTCTCCCATCTGGCCTCCTTCCATCCCTTTCAGTGCCCAGGCCTTACAGACCATGTTCCAACTGATGACTCCCAAGCAAATGTTCGAGCACTTTCGTGGCTACGATGAAGTTTCCCACATCAACTGGAATGAAGAAAAGGCTGCGGCTGTTCTAGAAGCCTGGCAGAGGAGATACTCTGAGGTGAGGGCTCAAACACTCAATAAAGGAACATGAAAGTAGGAGATTTAGAAAAGGGGAAAAGGGGAAAGAGAAAAGAAATCTACCGTATGTCCTCTGTATCCACATTATAAATCACCAGCCGGATACAGGTGAACACGGAAAGGCCTCATCTAAAGCCAGGGCCCCTGATAGATAGAAGTTCTGAGGGTGTGTGGTAAAGAGCTGAAGCTTTCCTCTTGCTGCTGAGTGGAGAGGAACAGCAGGGTGGGCATGTCTGGAATACATTAAGAGAGTGCTGAATATCTTTTTTTTTCGTCTGTCTTTAACACACACACTCACAGACATGCAAACACACTCAAACGCTCAAACACAATCACTTTCCCAGCTGTGGCCTCATTGGTGGCTCCAGTGTGACATCATCTGGTCTTTGTTTTGGGCGCCTGAACCTCTGTTCCACATTTTGTGACCCTGTGTGTGCGTGTTGTATTGATCTTTTAGTGTGAGTCATTGAAAAGGAAATTATTCATAGAAGTTGACAAAGAAGTATTGCTATTAGGGATTGGGCCAATCTGATCCAGTATCGGTATCGGCCTCCGATACCAGCATAATTTACGTGTTGGATTTTTTCGATCCAACCTGCCGATATTTCCGATCCATGATACATGTTGGCTTCAAACTATGGAATGGATTTCCTGAACGAAGTCGTGTCTCATGAACCCAGAGTAATAAGACCCATCTCACATTCAGGAAATCCATTTCATAGTTTGCAGCCAGCTACAACGTGAGGACTGAGTTAGTAGCACTGTGGCTAACAGCTAACAAACTTTTCATCGCAACATGTCCGCTGTGTGGAAGTATTTTACACTAGAAACACCTCAAAACAAGACAGCAACGTGCAATGTCTGCAGAGCCATAGCGCCACATTAAACCGCGGTAAAGTTAGTTTTACGTTGGACATTCGAACTTCGTGGCTTCAGCGGGGCGCTGCTCTTTGCTCAACCCAAAACAGGCGACTCAACTCCAGCCAGCAGTGTCCAATCTGCCCCGCTCAGTCTGCCCGTCTCTGAGGAGGGGCAGACTGAACATGGCTGACCGAAATCAGGCTGCCTGCTTCGGAATGAACAACAAGAAGAAGAAATCGCCGAAGCCCCGGAGCTCGAATATTTACTGAGAAGTTGCTAAACTTCATCATAATTAATGACAAACCATTATCAGTTGTAGAAAACGAAGGATTTCACAGCTTGATACTTGCAGCCAACATGTAGTTTACCCTCAAGGAGATATTTATCAGTACAACAGTAGACAATCATAAAAAACATATTATTTGAAAATTATTTATATATATATAAAAAAAGAAACAAAAACAGCTACATTATAAAGTGATGTAAAATACTAAAAACAGGAACATGTCTGTTGGTTTATGCCATGAACTTAGCAGATGTTTAAAGCTATTTAATATTTTATTTTATTAATTTATTCATTCATTTAAAATAAACAAAATAAAAAAAAAATCATCAAAAAGAAAACGAATGAAAAGAGTGCAGAAAGAAGAACAACTTTATTATATTTGCCCCTTATTTAAAAAAATACAAAATAACTTTAAACAATCACTTAAATTAATCACTTTAATATCCACTTTAAAGCTAGGAATAAAATACAACATGTTTTGTGTTAGCAGAATTTAATTCTAACTTTAAAACGTATCCAACATTAATAAAACTTACCTCAAGTTACCTTTTTGGACATGCATGCATATATTTGTACAAATTGTACTTGAGAGGAGATTATTACAGCCTCATAGAAAATCAATGATGATCATGATATCGGAACTGGATCGGTATCGGACGATATTCAGATTTAGGTATCGGGATCGAATCGGAAGTTTAAAAAAGTGGATCGGTGCATCCCTAATTGCTATTGTTGAAGATGTACAGTAGTCCCTCACTACTTGTCGGTTCGTTTATCGCAGACTCGCTTTATCGCGGTTTTTCGAAATAAGATTGGACATGACACACAATTGGCTGATCGATGGATGAGCCGCACAATCGGCATGAAATTTTTATTTAAAATAAATTATTTTAAATTTATTTATCACCTGCTGCACATTTGTGCTGCCCATACTGCAGGACAAACTTCCTGCTGCAGCTGATCAGCTGCTCTCCGTGCAGAGCTGAGAAGTGGGCGTGGCCAAGAGCGCTTACAGGTGGCAAAGAACAGACGAGGCAGGGAGCTGAAATCATGACATTCTGTGCTCTTTTAGAGCTTTAGAGTTTAGAAGCATTGTTTAGAATATTGCAAGAGCTTGGGAAGGGTATATATACATATATATATATATATATATATATATATATATATATATATATATATATACAAAATAATATACTACTTACTACTTGTACTACTATTCCTACTTTGCGGTTTTTCACTTATCATGGGGCTTCAGGGAATGGATCCCCCGTGATAAATGAGGGACTACTGTATAGTATGATTGTTTGGTTGTGTGTTCATATTGTTATGTTTTTGACTCGTGATAGGTTGTTTGTGAGCGTGCTTGTTACGGTACTCCCCATTGAGTGTAATCCTAGTTTAATACTGAAGCCATCTGTCTGCTTTCTGATAGTGAAAAGAGGTTGGATCAAGCTTGCCTATTGTCCCACCACTGGGTTAAAACATTATTCCGGGATTTTGTTTTTACTGTGCAAAAGCTTAGATTCAGTTATTTTATATCAACACCAATATTTTGAATCACATTGTTTGTCATTAAGGGTATAAGTATCGGCAATTTTTCTGAGCTGTATATTAAGTCCTTTATAAACCCCAACAATGTTCAGTCAGGTCATCTGGATGTTTTTTTTTTTTTTATTTATTTTTTTGTGCTGAGATGTTTCACCCTCCATTTGGAGGGCTTCACCAGTCTGAGGAAACACCAAACAAAACTGATTCTCCACCAACAGCCTACTCTAAAGTGGGAAAAAACTGTTATGTTGGTGCTAAGATGGACTCTGGTGCCTGCCCTCTCCCTCGTCAACCGTCATGTCAAGCTGGTTCAAAACACCAACGTCCATGCTCAATAATCCAAGTATAAAATCCAACAATGTTCAGTCAGGTCATCTGGATGGTTTATTTTTTGTGTGCTGAAGAAACTGTCCAGATGACCTGACTGAACATTGTTGGATTTTATACCAGGATTATTGAGCACGGACTTTGGTCCTTTATAAATTGATTTTGTGAAACACATCTACATTAATACTGTTGTATCAACAGAAGAATTGGCACTTGTTTTAGTTGTGCATACAATTGAAACGTCCTAGTTCACATATGGACAAGATGCAACCCTTGTGCTGCGTTACATTTTCTTCAGAAGTCAGAACTCAAATCTTGGAATGATGTCAAACATGACTTTACGGTGTTCCAGTAACTACCACTAGAATACAACTCAACAACAACAAATTATTCTGTATTCTGTGCATTTAAACCCTTTACCAATATATTCACTAATAGTACTTGAACAGTACTGTGTGTGTGTGATAAGGTTAATGAGATAAAAGCTGTTAGAAGTTGAAAAATATATTTATTAGATCTACCTTAATATAAATGTTCATGCTCAAGTCCACCCGTTTGGATTTCGAGGTTAAGGCTGGTGAGGAATCTGTGACTTTCTGAGTTTGAATTCCAACTTTGGGGTTTGTTCTGACTAATCTTATATTGCAATTTTTAACACAAAGCTTATATCTTAATATTTTGTAACATGTCAGTTCACTGACAATATGTGTAGCTTGTCTGCAGAGTTGCTCTACCTTTATCTTTCTGTTCACTTCTTTTTAGGCAGTGCTGCAGAGTGTGGCAGCCAATTCCTCCCAGGTTGTCTTACCTTTTACCAACATCACTCTGGAGGATATTCTCAAGTCTTTTTCTGACATCAGTGTTATCCGTGTGGCCAGTGGGTACCTGCTGATGGTAAGCGCACTGTCATAACTGAAAGAAAAAAATATATATTGAAATGGATTTTTAAAAAAGAGTTTGATAAAAGAAGGAGAATGTGTTAATTTTAATAACAAGCAACTGGCTGACTGGTTAACTTATTGTGCCCAGCTGGCCTATGCCTGTCTGACCATGCTGAGGTGGGATTGTGCCAAGTCTCAGGGTGCTGTGGGCCTGGCAGGGGTCCTGCTGGTGACTCTGTCTGTGGCGGCTGGTCTGGGCCTCTGTTCTCTCCTGGGTATCTCCTTCAATGCTGCTACCACACAGGTAACTTACACACAGGACACCAGGCAGCTCATCTGAGCTGTTTGTTAATAACTTACCACCAAAAAAACACAAATGGACAGATGCACTGCCCAAGTTCTAATAAGCTTTCTTGATATTTTTATAACTTTTTTTATACATCAAAATGAGTGATTGACAAGAAGCAGGTACCTTATTGGGCGTTTTTTTATTGATGGTTCTTCTTTAAATTTAGGTGTGCACAGTCCCTCACATTCCTGCTGTAACACACGCACATTAAACTCTACACTTTCAAGTTCAATTAATCCACAAGTAATTCAGTAATTAAGAACTTTTCCTCATAGATTGAACTCAACTTTTTTTCTTAAGTCAGATTGTTTAACATATGATTTGATATTCTGAAGTCTTTAAAGAAAAATAAATAAATAATAAAGCAAAAAGAAAAATCTTAAATCATTTTGATGATTTGGTTGTTCTACGACGGATCTTTAGGGCCACACACACATAAAAAAAATTACATTGTCACGCTAAGAAAAAAATAAATTAAAAGCCATAAAATTACGAGAAGAAAGTCATACGAGACTTTTTTTTTACAGCTTTTTTTCTTTTTTTTCTTTCCACGAGTCGGATCCACGACACGACCTGTCAGTCAATCCAGTAGGCGTGTCAGCAAATGACTAATCCGAAACTAAATGCTCCTTACCTGCAGAGAGCTGGAACGTACCACCTTACTGTAAACAGGTTCAAAGTCCTGATATTGATAATATCTGATGCTCATGTGCTAACAGATTACACAGTTTTGCATAATGAGCGCCGTTTTCAAGCGGAAACAAAAACGAAAGTCGTGACGTCATGACGTCACATATATGCATCCCAGAAGCAGCGTACAAAAACACAACAGCAGGTGGTAGTACTGGAACACGTTTTGAGTAAGAGTGTCAATAACAATAAAGTTTAACAAACGTTCTTCATTTTACCACAGTTAAAATGCGGTAAACCCTGCTTTATCGTGTCGGAGTTCAGATAATATTACGACTCATTTAGTTTTGAATTGGTCATTTGCTGACACGCCTACTGGATTGATTGACAGGTCGCGTCGTAGATCCAACTCGTGGGAAAATAATTAACGACAGCTGTAAAAAAAAAAATTTGTCTCGTACAAATTTATTCTCGTGCTATTAAGACTTTATTCAACTTTATTAAAGTAATACTGCAACTTTATTCTCGTAATTTTATGGTTTTTAATTTTTTTTTTTTCTTAGTTTGGCCCTAAAGCTCTGTCGTAGATTTGGTTGTTTTCTTTGGGTGGAGGGAAATCAATACATTGTGTGAACAGATCTAACACCATTTTATTCTTAGTGTTTCAGATTAAATTCATTTTGAACTCAATGCATTTTTAACACAGAGTTTATTACGTAGTTATCTGTCTGATATAGCTTTCGTGCACAGGATAAAATCATAATCATTGAGCACCTATTTCAGTGCTTTGCACCTATTGTTTTATATATATATATATATATATATATATATATATATATATATATATATCAAAAGCAGTAAAACTTTAAGTAAAAATAAACCCACAGTGCAGCTTATGAAATGTGCGTGCATTCAACAGGTCCTTCCCTTCCTTGCTCTGGGTGTCGGAGTAGATGATGTTTTCCTTCTCGCTCATGCTTTCAGTGAAACTGGACAGAACAAGAGGATCCCATTCGAGGTGAGGCAAACCACATTTACCAGTACTGTTTCTTCTGTTTTGATGTTTTATCTCTTCCACGGAGGAATGTGTGAAAGCCTGTCTGTGCCTGTGATGTAGCCTCACCTTGTGCCACACACTTAGCCCACTTATTTACGCAACGCTCCATGTAAAAAATGTTTGTTTTGTCCTAGGCGGTAAATATTACTGTCTCGTTGGATTTCTCTTGTCATGACTTCAATATTTTTGAACTGTTTGAGTATGATTTTGCACGTCTTGCAGGATTTATTTTACTTTTTTTTTTTGTCTGAACGCTTTATTTTACCTAAACAAAGTACAAGTATGTACAAAGCCTGCATGTGTGTGTTCGAGTTATTTGTATCAGTAGCAAACTATCTTGTGTATCACTGAAAAAAAATTAACAAAAATTTCAGAAAGTAATCATTGGGTTGGCCTCTAAAACAGATTTACTTCGACCCGATTCAAGCTGGCCTCCAAAGCAAAACAATCTTGACAAACACAAAAGTGTTAAAACTAAATCACTTTCACAGGTATTAAACTAGCTTGGCGTGGTAGTAGCTTACAGTCATACCAAATACACACTGTACTGCAAAGACTAACGTATCACACAATATCTTGCAATACTGAATGAAACTGAGCGTGATGCCATTTAAAATGTTTGATCAAAACAGCTATAACTCCATCTCCTCTCATCATAAGTAGCTCTCGGTTTAAACCTGTGGCAGGAATATGCATCCTTCAATGCATTTTATTACTGCATGTAAACAAACAACAAATAAAATTTATATCTATTTAAAACCAAAATATTGTTTAAAATGTGTGGAGGTCTTTGTGCTGCCACACACGGGTTGTGTGTGTTTGTAGTGCGGTAACATTTCATCTACGCAAGGTGAAAAACACAGACATGTATTTGCTTGTTTTTTGTTTTCCTCCCCTTCCAGCTCTTTTCTGTCTGTCTCCTTCATCCCCAGCTTCCTTTTGTGTGGCTGAGATGGAAACTAAACAGAGCTGAACTTGATCTCCCCTGTCTGACACACACAGAAACACTCGCACACAAAGATGGACATGCCTGCAGATACTCCCTGTGTGGTCCTGCACGTCCTCAGATCTTCACACGCTTACCGCTAAACGTGTCGCTCCTCTTCGTGGCTTTTTTTACTGTAAAAATAAATAAAAAAACATTTTTAGAGGCGCGTGTTCCTTTTTTTTTTCCACACTTCAAAGAGAAGTAAGCTCAAGAGAATGATCTAAGCACTTCAAGTCTTCTAAACCCGGAGCAATCACTGTCTGTCACAGTCGGATTATGATAATTGTTCATAATCTCAGATATTACACATTTGCCCCCGGCTACGAGCTGATCAAACGTTTAATAGTTGCTGCTTTCATTTGCCACTCTTTCTGTCTGTTAGGATCGTACGGGGGAGTGTTTGAAGAGGACGGGGGCCAGTGTGGCTCTCACCTCCATCAGTAACGTCACCGCCTTCTTCATGGCTGCCCTCATTCCCATCCCAGCACTTCGAGCCTTTTCTCTGCAGGTATGCTGGATAAGTGAGTGTGTGAGTTTAAACACGTGGGGCCTCTCCTCTCCAGCTAATAGTCGTGTTCCTGTCCTCATTGCCTCCAGATTTCTCCAGACTGTTGTTTTATTGATTTCATTCATCAAGGAGGTTTGTGTGTCCATATTTGAGAAGGAGTGTGTGTTTTGTTAAGCCTGCTCCGCCCTTCGCCTTTGAGGCTGCTAAGTGGTGGGCCCAGTGTCCGTCCAGATTGCGGTTGAGGTCTGTGTAACTGAATCCAATTGTGTGTGTGCATATGTGCGTGTAAGTGAGAGTTCTTGGATATCCTCGTGTCCGTGTGTGTGTGAGCGTCAGTGTGTGGGAGGTTTGAAAAGCAGCGGTTTAGGCGCGCGTTCACGTGCGCGCATGAACGTCGAGGGGGATCCAGAGGGGAGCGCTGACTTCTCTAACATCTGCCAGTAATTATAGACGTCACCAGAACAGTGTCGGACAAAATGCCTCCAATAATCACAGACTTGTGAATTCTTATAAACACAGAGTCGTGCATATAGATACATGGTGCAAAGAGAAAAGTAAAAAAGGTCAAATTAAAGTTTTGATGATTTCTTATTGACGGTAGTGTCTTTTTAGCAGCAAAGTAGCATTTAGCAGGCTTGACAGAGATTTTGATAAAAGATTATATAAAACCGTCACACAGTGTTACTATTACTTTGCGTGCTAGAAACAAGGGATGTGCGATATGGCATCAAATTCGTATCACAATATCTATTGTGTGGGTGGTGGTAACAATATATATCATATGTTTCTGGTATAAAACTTGCAATAGAAATGAGAAAAAAGCAGGGTGTCATTTTACCTGCATTTATTTTGAAAACTGCTATACCACAAAATAATCTCAATCAAGAAAATCCAACTACTAGGTCCAGAGAGTTTTTAAATAAAAAACAAATCAAGTATTGGGCTTCTTTCTTGTAGTGCAAAACAGTGCAAAATATATCAAATGTATGTTTGTTTCCTTGACTGATGAAGCCTTCTGGATGGAAGGTGAAACGTTTCAGCACAAAAAAAAAGACAAGAAAAATCAACTGTCCAGATGGCCTGACTGAAAATTGTTGGATTGTATACCTGAATTACTGAGCATGGACTTTGTTGGTATATCAGATGAAGTTTTAGCCATATGTTTTAAACAAAAGAATATGTTGTTAACTCTGAACAGTTTCCAGTCTTCTCACTTAACCAATGAACAGCAACAGAGCAGCATTTTACACTGAAAACACTTAACAAAACTCTAATTCAAAACCTTGCTGTCATTTGTTAGAGTCTAAAGATTGTTGGCCAACACTAGCTTGTCCACAGTCTCTGGCTTTAACAGAGACCCGTGGCATGAAACAATGTTGCCACCAATGCTAAATGCCCTTTCTGAAGGAGCACTCATGGCTGGAAAGCAAAGGTATTTCTTGGCCAGCCTTGCCATTCTTGGAAAATTAGCCTAGTGCAGTCTCCACCAGTCCAGTGGGTCACTTTCTGACAGACGAAGGTTTGGCTTCAAAAGCAAAGGAGGGTCCAGTGGGCGTCTCCTTCCGTTTTAAGGAGAGCTGACACAAAATGGCGACCAGTTTCCTCTGTGGCTTTGACCAGAGAGGGTATCGCAGTAAAATCACACAACGCAGCGTTCTTTTACCAATCAGAGAGCAGGTGTAACCCTTTTTTTTTAGCACAAATGCACTCTCTAAAGCTGACCAACGCTTACTTTAGCTTTCGACGGAACATGCACTTTGTGCATGCGTCCGAATACAGCAACAGTATGGCAAGCCGGCCGTAATTAGCTTGTAGCTTCGCTACTTAGCTCTCTAAGAAAACAGACTTTAACACCATTTACGCACAGTTTTCAACTCAAACAAACATAATGGTTAAATCTGACAACACTGATTTTATATCAGACACAGCATTACTGCAGTTAGCCAATAGAATACAGATCTCTATCATAGGCTAAATGTATATCGTTTCTACCGTGTACTGTATAAATCGCGCATTCCTAGAATGATGAAGACACTTATTGTTGTTATCTTTCTAGTCTCTCTGGCTCACTTTATCCTGATTATGTCACCTTTACACTTTGAATACGTGTTGAAAAGTTTGATTGAAATGAAATTGAAAAACAAGCTATGTTACATGATTTGCACAATGTTTGTGCTCACGGACCAATGAGACAGGGTCAGAGTTCAATCAGAGATCAAAGTACTGCTTGGCTGCTAATGTCCGTGTGAAAAACAGTAACTGTTTGGGCCTCTGTTTATATATTAGTAGTTATTGCAAGAATATTTTGATCACAACTGGTGGCTATCACTGAAAATATTAACGTGTCATCAGTGCATGGTGAATGTGTATTTCTTAAAATGTATTAGTTATGTGGTGAACTCTTATTCTGACGCTGTGGAGTAGACTGAAATAATCAATCTTGCAATCTCATGCAACATCGTAAGATTTTTCAAAGAGTTCAGAGTATATGTTAAGGATGACTCTCAGCTACTAACACATCAAGTGCTGGCTCAGTTTCTACAGGTCTGACTGAGTTCGAGCCATTTTTGTGTTTACTAAAGTCAATTAGCTATGCATATTAAATTGATTTCAGGTATTTAGATGACATATTTTTCTGATTAAGCTGGTCTTAAAATAAATGTCCTGCCTCTCAGACTCCCAACTCTGTTTCCCTTGCGCTCAGTCAGAGAGAGGTAAGATGTCGCCACTGTGAGTAAAATATTACCATGTGTGGATAGATGGCTTTAGTGCAGAATCTCTGTCAAACATGATCCATTTACCCTGTGGGTCTAATTCGTGCGGCCTCATTTTACACACACACATGCACTCCCACACATACACACACTTACATGCCATGCATACTTTAACACTTTAAGTTCTGTAACTAGTGGAGGACAAACTTCACGGACGAGAACTGTTAATTGTCTGTTTCACTGTAACACATTCACACATGATAACCAGTGGCCTTTGAAGACATGTTTTACTGTTCTTATCTCTTTGTCTGTGTTAAACACACCCTGTGGTTAGCTCCAGCATCCATCTTTCTCCCCTCTGTCCATCATTACATTTCTCCCTCATTCTTCTTCATCAGCATGAACCATAAAAAATGGAACCAGCCTTTAATAAAAACACCAACACACACACACGTTTATACACAGAGGAACCATTTAAAGATAGATGTCTTCGTTTTGGGTTCAGCTAACAGTCTGTGGAGCTATGAGATTTGCCATTTAATAAATAATTGTTCCACTCAGCATTTGGGTGTTTTTTTTTTTTTTTGGCTTTGAAATCATTCATTTCCCATTTACAGTAAGGAGCAGAGAAAATAGGGTAGGGCAAGTATATGCGAGTGTCCTTTGTGCCTTTTATGTGCATATTTGTGTGTGAGTAAATGTAAGTTGTGTGTGTGCGTGTTGTCTGTACAGCCACAGTGCCTGCTCATCACCTCAGACCCTGTAGGCCTCCAGCGTCTTGGGTGGTCTGGTGTGTGTAGAGGTCTGGCAACTATGCAATATCTAGATTGTGTTCTGGGCAGGGCCCCAACCTAACTCCCAACCCCCAGCCTCTGCTGCAGCACACCACCTTCAAACTCTAACCACAGCATTGTACTTGCTTCTATTACACACACGCACGCACGCTTTGCCTTTTTTTCCTGCACATTCAGTGATTTGTCTTGAAAGATACTTCCAAATGTGTTGAAAGGCAAGTTTTCCTTGACGTTGGCTATTTTAAAAAAATCTACATTTAAGTCTTCTTAGTGCTTTAACAATAATTCTTCAGGGGTATTTCATAACTCTACAGTTAGTCTTTTTGCAAGTTCAAAATTAAGGATGGCTTGTGAAGCAGAAATTGGCACTGATGAATATACTTTTCCTAGCTGACTAAGATTTTTACCTCAAGATTTTATCAATTGTCTTCAAAAGGCACAATACTAGGGAAATGTACAGTTATGATTTTATAGTTGAATATTGCCCTGACAGTATAAATTGTATTTTTCTTAAGCCTCTCTTTCATCACAGTACTGTTCATGCCATCCATCCATCATCTTCCACTTGTTCCAAAGTTGGGTCACGGGGGCAGCAGCTTGAGCAGGGAGGCCCAAACGTCTCTTTCCGCAGCCACCTCTTCCAGCTCTTCTGGGAGGATTCCAAGGTGTTCCCAGGCCAACCGAGAGACATAGTCTCTCCAGCATGTCCTGGGTCTTCCCCAGGGTCTCCTTCTAGTCAAACATGCCTGAAGCACCTCCCTAGGGAGGCGCCCAGGGGGCATCCTTACCAGATGCCCGAACCACCTCAACTGGCTCCTCTCGATGTGGAGGAGTAGCGGTTTTACTCTTGAGTCTCTCCTAGATAACTGAACTTCTCACCCTATCTCTAAGGGAGAGTTCAGCTACCCTGCGGAGGAAACTCATTTCACCGCCTGTATCCATGATCTCATTCTTTCTGTCACCACCCAGAGCTCGTGACCAGAGGTGAGGGTAGAAACGTAGCCCGACCGGTAAACAGAGAGCTTTGCCTTACAGCTCAGCTCTCTCTTCACCACAACGGACCGGTACAGAGTCCGCAATACTGCAAATGCTGCACCAGTCCGTTTGCATATCTCACGCTCCATTCTTTCCTCCACTGTTCATGCACTTTAGAAAATTTACATCTAGATTAGCTGTGGCCATTTAGGACAATCAGTTACTTGTTGCTGTTTGTGTCTGCAATATTTTGCAATATTAAAATTACCAACTGATACTGTGATACATACGCAACAACTTTGCTATTATTATTTTTGTACAATTTTAATTTTATCCATATCTTCTAACTTCATTCTTATAAGACCTCAATCTTACCAGTTTTTAGATTTTTAAAAAGCGGCTTAAGGCACATTTATTTTCTCTGGCTTTTATTTGTTAAAATTCTGTTTTGTTGTTATTTATGTAACTTATTTATTTCCTTCCTCTTTTACTTTTGCATATACACATTTTGCTTTATTTTGATGAGATTATTTTTTATGTTTTTATTGTTTTTTTTTTTTAAATTTAGGATTCATTGTACAGCACTTTGGTCAACCTGGCTGTTTTAAATGTTATTTTAAAATAAAGTTGATTTGATCATATGTAAACCAGACTGATGCACCTGATGTTTTCCCTTTATAGATTAATATCATTGTCTGTTTTGCCTGCAGGCAGCGGTGGTGGTGGTGTTTAACTTTGCCATGGTGCTGCTTATCTTTCCTGCCATCCTCAGTATGGATCTCTACCGACGAGAAGAGAGACGTTTTGACATCTTCTGCTGCTTCTACAGGTGTGTTCGCTTATACAAAGAAGTTCTTTCATTTCTCAGCAAGGTTATTGCTTTTCTGTTTGAACTTTTCTGTTTTGCTTGGCTCTTCTGATCTGACGATAACCAACTTCAGGACATTGTTATCGCAGTGATATCTTAACATTAATCCCCCGGAGTCAGAACCTAATTAGTGCTGAAGTAGTCTCTTTCTGTGTGCTGCTTGGATGTTGTCTCTTGTGTGTTTATCTGTCGCAGTCTTAATTAAACTTCATCAGTCTGACTACCAGCCTGGGCACGCATGTTGGCTCGGTGATGGTACAGCTGTGTACTCGCACTTTTAAATTCCATTGTTAGATTTTACCTCCATATTTCATGCTGCTAGTAAAGTGTTCAAAATATATAAGCTAAAAAATATATTCTAACAGATGTATTTTAGGGCTTTATTTAAAAAAATCAACTGTGTTAAATTTGCCCATTCATTTTTTTTCCCACTTGTCTGACGTCTTTCTCCTGTATTTGTCTCTACAGTCCATGTGCCAATCGTGTGATTCAGATGGAGCCTCAGGCATACCTGGATGCGGCAGATGCAGGACTCTACAGCCCTCCACCATCATATCGCACCCCTCCTTCCTCTTATCACACGCCGCCCCCTAGCTACAGCAGCCCTCCTCCCTCCTACAATAGCCACAGTTTTGCCCAGGAGACTCAAATAACCATGCAGTCCACCGTGCAGCTCAGGACAGAGTATGACCCTCGGACTCAAGCCTTCTACACCACAGCTGAGCCCAGATCCCAGATCTCTGTGCAGCCAATAAACCCAGCTCCGACTAGGGGCAACAATGGCAATGACTTTTATAATAACAACAACATCAACAATAATATGAACAGCAGCGGCAGCAATCATGGAAATCAGAGCAACAACAATAGTGGCAGAGGCAATGGGGGATCTCGAGGCTCCTCTCTTTTCTCTCATCTTCATCCTGCACCTTCTACAGCCCCTCCTGCTTCCAGCGCTTGTTCAGTTCCTCAGGGTGACACAGCCTCATCAACCAATCAGAGTCAAGAGAACAACAGCTCCACACGCGACCTGCTGTCCCACATAGGAGACGCATCACTGGGCCTTCACTGCTTAGAGCCCTCCTGCTCCCGCTGGACCCTGGCCTCTTTTGCTGAGAAGCACTACGCTCCTTTTCTTCTGCAGCCCACCACCAAGGTCATTTTGTTTTTTCAGTGTTGTCATTGTTTTTTCTTTGGGAAGTCAGACAAAGAAAAAGGGAGAAATAGCTTGTGTGAGGTAAAGGTGTAATTGTCTCCTGACTCACTGTGGTGATAATTTGAACAGGAGGCTTAGTCACTGGAGTGAATAGAGCAGACACACACACGCACGCATACACACACACAATGTCTGACCTCAGGCTTGTGGGTGGCCGTTCTTCTTTCCTCAAAGTCTTCCATAACTGAAATCATCTGTTGGCCCACACTCGACTTTACAGAGTTTCTTCTGAAATTTTCTTAATTGCTGAAATATCTTAAGAATAAGTACTGGTAATTTTTTTAATAATTAATTCATTCAATGTTTAAATCAGGTCTCTCTTGTAAATGAGTCCTTGTGGCTCAATGAGACTAACCTGTATAAATAAAGGTTGAATGAAAAAAATCAGATCTTTTTTTTTAAAGCGTCACCTTTTTTTTAAAGTTTACAAGTCAAAAACAAACTGAGTATATAAGAGGGAGTAGTTTGGAAATAAATTTGGAGTCTGAGATTGCTTAGATGTGCAAAAGAGACATAGTGGATTAATGGACAAAGGATGTTGAATATGGAGCTGCGATGGAGAAGAAAAGAGGAAAACCACAAAGAAGGTTTATAGATTTAGTGAAGGAGGACATGCAGAGAGTTGGAGTGATGGAAGAAGATGCATGGGACAGGGAGAGATGGAAGCAGATTATGAAGACCCCTAAAAGACAGACTGTGAAAACCCCTAACAAGAGCAACTAAAAGAAGAATTATTATTACAGGCTAACAACAAAAAAGGTTAAATCATGCCGTCTGGACAGTTTCTTTAAGGGATTGTTACAGACTGTTAATTTGAATTTAACAAAACAACTATGCATTTAAATTCAAGTGATATTTGCTAATGTGCATTGCTCTTTAAATAATTTTAGTAGCTGACCTAAACAAATGAATATTGACCCCCATTTTTAGGGTTAGCCATATTTACAATAGATCATTTAAATATTACATTTGTTAATTTATTTTTTCCTCATTGTTCAAATTAGAAATTATATGTCTCTAATCTCCAAATTAATTGATTCTTCACTCATTCATGTTTGTCTTACGTTTAGGGATATTCATCATGTGATTTGATCCTTGTCCTGCTGCTTCCAGGTGGTTGTGATTATGATATTCCTCTGCCTGCTGGGAATCAGTTTGTACGGGACCACCCAGGTTCGAGATGGCCTGGAGCTAACAGACATCGTACCCAGAGAGACAAGCGAGTACGACTTCATTGGTGCCCAGTTCAAGTACTTCTCCTTCTACAACATGTATGTGGTGACTCAGCGGGCCGATTACGCCCAGAACCAGCTGCTGCTGCACCAACTTCACCAGAGGTTCCACAGCGTTCGCTACGTCCTGAAGGAGGATGACGGCCAACTGCCCCTCATGTGGCTTCACTATTTCAGGGACTGGTTGCAAGGTAAAATGAAGCTTGATGCCAGATTCCTACACCAGCCATATTCATTCAACCTTTATTTGTACCCATTTATAAGAGAGACCTGTAAAGTATATGTGAAGCAAAGACATTGCGTCATGTGACATGAGTCAGGTGTTGCATCAAGATTCAGTGTTAGTTCAAACTGACTCTTTAAGTTAGTTAACGTTAACTAAACAATCTCAATGTCTTGGACGTTTTGTTTATCATCCATTTAACATCACAAGAACAGATAAGTTATGGGAACAATTTACTTTCGTGTGAAAGAGTTTTTAGATCACAATTTTTCTGTGTTTGACACAGATCTGCAGGAAGAAGAGGAAGAAGTTCAAAAGTAGTAAAAGTTACTAAATGGACACCAACCATGGCTGAAAAAATCACTTGTGTCTGGATTTTAGGCAATGCACAGTGTTGTTAAAACCTTCAACAGCAAGTTGCAAATTGTTTTTCTTCGGTTCAAGTGTCTTTAAAAGCTGGGCTTTATTACTTTTAATTTCATTCCAGTCCTCGAAAATCATATAACAATCACAGCACCACAAGTACAATTGCATGTAACCTTACATGAAAGATGTGGTGACATTTTGTGAGATTCTGTGTGAACTGGCTGGGAACCACACAGAGTGTGTGGGGGTGGGGGTAAAGGAGAACTGTGTCTGATATTGCTCTTTGCAATGGTGGGACAAATTGGAGCCAGACAGGCCAAGGAAAAAGACCCAAAACAACATCTCCCACAGACGGACCACAGCAATAGGGGGGAAGAGAAGACTGGAGGGGAGCGATATACACATATGGAATGGGGAGAAGTGTAGAAAAGGGAGGCACATGTTATTGATATAGTCCCTAACAATCACTTTGAATTAAAACCAGCCGATTTTAGACTTTTGAAGTCTTGCTTAGTGGTTGAGAAGGGAGTTACTGGTATATGAAACCAATGATGCTTATTATGGGGTTAGGGTTAAGTTGCAGTGTTGTGTCATGTTCTGTTTTACTGTACTGGCTTATTACGTCTCCTGTGAACTGTGCTTCGTGATCGTCTTGCAGAGGAAGAATGACGATAACAGAGTATGTAATTTTTGAAGCCTTCTCATCTAACCACATCTGGCTTGTTGTGGTCTCCTACAGGTCTCCAGCAGGCATTTGACAAAGACTGGGAAACTGGCCGCATCACCGCCAGCAGCTACAGGAATGCCTCTGATGATGGTGTCCTGGCATACAAACTTTTAGTGCAGACAGGACACAGAGAAAAACCCATCAACTTCAACCAGGTTTGTTTAAGGTTTTTAGCAGGTTTTGGTCTTCCTCCTTGTGCATCTGTATATTTTGTAACATTTTGCACGAGCGGATCTAGAGGAGCCACACCCCATTATAAAGTTTCTGTCTGTTCATACTTTAATGGCTTTACTGAGCCCAGGAATTTAAAGCTCTCACTGGAGCGTCAGTCAGCTTCTGAAAAACCCATCAACTCTGCGTTTGAACCCTTTATCAGTTTCTGTGTGAGAGAGATGTGCTAACCAGGAGCCATTTACTGCACAAGTGTTGCCTCTGCGTTGTTCAATAGTTTGTTTGAGTAGAGAGGCTGTTTTCTAGAGCTGGCAGAGCCACCAGTCAACATTAGTGAACGTGAAAGATGAAAAGTTTCAGCCTAGGCAACAATTGATAGGGCTGTTGGGATTTTCAGATCACCTTAAGTCAAAAAAAGACAAGAAAAATATGGATAGTGTCATCTTAAGCAGCTGCTGAAGTGAGCCTTTTCTCCAGTCGGGCATCATAAAAGTTTTATCTAATAAGAACAGCTTAGAACTCAGAAGGAGGGCCTGAGAGGAAATTTGCAGAAGTTCAAATCAAGCTTCTTATATGTTAACAGAAAACCAGTGTGCTGATAATGAGATCAAGTGGGGGAGAAACTGAAGGAAATGAAAGGAAAGAGTGAGTTTGTGGCACTAAAGAAATGAGCTCAGTTGAACAAGACAAGGCGTTGCAAGTTTTTCCTTCGTTTATTTTTTGAATGTAGCACCACTTTTTGAAAACTACAGTTGTAGATACATGGCTGCGTTCTTTGGCAATGAAAGCGAAAACAAAGATAAGAAACTGAATAAATGTAAAAATAACATTCTTGGCCAGGATTCCTACAGACCTCAGACACCAAACAAACCACGTTCCTGTCAACACTGAGGGGACTTTTATCAAATCATCTCCACTCTGTTGAATTTAGTTTTTTTTATGTTTATTATGTATGTCTACATGTGAGAATGAAGGCTTTCACCCCTTTCTATTTACATGCATGTTTTGGTAATTTGTCTACCTTGTTGCAGCAGTAAATTAGCTGACAGGAAGCAGAGACAGGCATTGTGTGCGGCCCTGTGACATCACTTCCTCTGCCTGTGAGGGGAATGCACTCATCTTGAGTTGCAGGGGCTGCCAGCAGAGCTGCTTGAGCGTTCCGTGACAGCTTGAAGATATGCAGTTGTTGCGTATCCTGCTGTTAAATTCAATTCAGACCCTCTGGAATCCAGCTCTCACTCTTGCTTTCTCTCTCTCCTGCTTACCTTTACTACCTCCGGCCTCTGTGCTCCACTGCTGTGTCCTCCTTCATTGAGGCGAGCTGAAACATGTGGTTTCTTTGAGCCAGCTCTGCGTGTGCATTTGTGTTTTGATTGTGCATTACTACTGTTGCGGTAGCTGCTTTTCTGGGTTTCAAAATGAGCATCAGATCTTTGCTGACCCTAGTAATATGCAAAGTTCTGTCTTTTTATTTTATTATTATATTTTTATATGCCAATCTATGGTTGTGTACAGTAGAGCTATGTCTTTTGAACTCTTCCTACTGGGTTATCAGTTTGCCTGGTTCTCATGTGAGTGTGAAGCAACAAAAAGGTGAAGTTGCGGTGAGTGAATGCAGAAGGAGGTGAGCATGGAAAAGTGGAAAAGGAGGAAGAGGGCGCTGGAAAGTCTAAAAGCAGGCCACGCTAATGCTATGGACAACGCTTTTCTTTTTAGGGCCGGGTGAGTCTGTGGCGCCAGGCATTTTGGGTACCCATAGGGGTCAGGAGAACCAAGTGTGAGCAACATTTGTACAGATGTTGTGTTATTTTTATAGCTCTACTCCATTTGCTGGGTGGCATTTCCTTCAGTGTTAACAACCAGGTTAACTGCACACAGACGTGCCCAGGGACTTCAGCCAATTTTTTTTATTGTTACGCTAACTCAAGTAAATTTTTTCTCACTGCCCCTCCACCACAAAAATCCCAGCTCCCTTCTCCATCCACATAACCCAGTGGGTGCAGCTTCACCTCTGAAAGCTCTCTTTACCTCTGTGTAAGATAGATTTATGGTTCCTACAAGGGAGAGTGGCGGAGCATTACAGTAATGGCTTTACCTCGAAGGAGGTAGCTGCGCTAAACCAGAACCCAATGCTTTCACAAAAAAAGTACAAAAGAAAGGCAGAAGTTCTTGTGCTGACTAAGTCATAGCATTTATAAACAAATCAAAAATCTTCACAAAAAGATAGAATGATTAACCAAATCTTTGATCAGCGATTACTGTATTTATAGGCAATGATAGAAGCTAACTTATTTGAAAGGTGGTTTTGAGAGATTTTCTTACTAATATAAACAGTTTTAGCAGTAGTTTCAAAATTAATTTTGTATGAACATTATCAATTTAGCAATGACATTTTGAACATTGCAGTTTTAACCTAAAATCTTGTATATCTCTGGTTGTCTGATGGCTCTTAGCTAAATGCTAATATCAGCATGCAAACAGGCTGATTTAAACCACACGGATATATCCAGTAGTCCCTCATTTATCGCGGGGGATCCGTACCCTGAAGACCCGTGATAAGTGAAAAACCGCAAAGTAGGAATATTAGTACAAGTAGTATGTAGTAGTTTATTTTAAT
>NC_056505.1:15559180-15568064 GCF_014905685.2 Nematolebias whitei
CACCTCTTGTTTCCTCTTACACACACACACACACACACGCACGCACGCATGCACGCGCACACACACACACACACACACACACACCTCTTGAGTTTCCCCTCATATTCTGAAGAGTGCTCCACTGAAGCTAACAAGCTCCAGGTTGTTAATGAATAAGTGTTTCCGGTACCTGTCCTCTAAGCCAGCAGACAGGGATGGGGGGGGGGGGGGGGGGGGTGTCCAAGAGTGGAGGAAGCACAAAAGAAGAGGCAATTAAGAAGTCTGTTCCCTCGTAGACCGGTGGAGTTCAGTCATGGCTCCCTGACTGAACACAAGTACGAGGGTTTCTCTCTCAGTGGAGTGGACAAACAACAATTCTTATCCTTTTTTCTGTGATTTCTTTCATTTGTAAAGGTGAATATACAATGTGGTTTCCTGATTCCTGTGCTCGAGCCCTGCTTTTCCATCCCTCCCTTCGCTCTCCCCCCATCCCTCACTTATTCCCTGAAAGGCTTGTCCATCATCACCTGCCGACAGAGCTAAACCCTCTAAGTGTATACTCTCATCTCCATGAATGATTGCTCTGTTGACATGACTGCATAGGACACACACATGCATGCACAGTCACCCCCCTGCCAGATCCAGGGCCTGGTTTGCACATTCTTTATAAAAAAACAAAAAAACAAAAAAAAAACAGAAGAAGAAGGGGGGAGTGTAAGAGTAAATCTGCAGGAAACATCACATGGTGTGTTGATACGGCTCCAGATCCAGACAAATAGGGGTTTTACCTTCGAGACCTCAGAGACACCTTGAAAATCATTCAAGCATAAACTTGTGCTTGCTTCTGAATTTGTGTCTTAAGTTTTAGCAGCATTATATCTTTGAACTATGGCTCACCAGATTTATGCAACATGCTGTTGCTTTGAAAGTGATGTAGTTGGTATAGCTTTGTTGTGCAAAAAATCTTTGAAAAATGTCTCAAGATGTATGAATTCCTTTGAAGAACGACGTGAAGGGGTTCAAATTTGAATTATATTCTCTTGTGTTCTGTTCTGCAGTGTTGTGAGCTTCAAAGTGGGTGGTTTTGGGAAGTTTCTGGTGCTGATGGTGTTCGATCCCTCTCAGGGCCTCGTTTTACTAGGCTGCTTGTTTTATCACCCGCAGAGGGACTGTGTTCTTCCAACAACAGCAATCCAGAAGAATTGGAGCTCCAGGTCTCTTGTGGCCAGATTTACATAAGCAGGTCTGCCTAACTAGACAACATATGAAATATTTAAAAAGTACATGCTAAAGAGAAGCCATGCACAGATATAAATCTATTAAAAATATGACTTTCATTTTATTATTTAACCTGCTGCTGCACCCTTTTTGCCTGCTTTGTTCAGTCATCTGCGGCACATTTTCACTTACTGATGTAAAGATTAGTAACTCAAGAAACAAAAAAGATTATTGTCTCCTACTTTGACACACACACAAAATAATCTTATAATGCCAGGAAGTTGAGTTAAAATGTGAAAAAGTCAAGTATGTCAAGCATAAAGTCAATTTTGACTGAGCAGGGAATATTTTGTGTTTATTCCATTTTAATTATTTTTACTTAACATTTATTTTATTCTTATTCTTTTTTTATGCTTATGAATTTTTTTTTCTTATTCTCAATATCACCTGTGTCCTCATTTTTCTTATTTTTACATATTTTTTTTAAATCTTGTTCTTATTCTTTGATAAAACTCTAAATGCAGCCTTTAGATGTTTTTTAGAGGTTGTGCAGAGATCTAAAAAAAATTATGGAACAATTTAATTCAATTCAGTTTATTTATATAGCGACAACTCACAACAGAAGTCATCTCAGGGCACTGAACAGAAACATTCATATATAGAATATACGTTAAGAGGAGCAGGCTGCTTTGAGTTGAACTTCATTGCAGACTCTCATCTTGAGCAAGCACAAAGGTGACAGTGGAAAGGAAAAACTCACTCATAAGGAAGAAACCTTTAGCAGAACCAGCTCAGGACAAGTGGCCATCTGCTTCGACCAGTTGGGTTTGAGAGGAACAGGAAGGAGGAACAGATACACAATGGCAGGTCAAGAATCACATGTTAAGATAGAAATAGTATCAAATGAAACTTATTCAACTGCAACAATTCATTATAAGAAATGTGGTCAATTTGTCCACCAGTAGTCTAAGCCTATGGCAGCATAACAAGCCAACACATAGGATTTATCAAAAAGGAAAGCCCAGTCTTAAAACTGGACAATGTGTCAGCCTCATGGACAGAAACTGGAAGTTGGTTCCACAAGAGAGGAGCCTGATAACTGGAAGCTCTTCCTTCCAATCTGCTCTTGGAAACACTAGGAACTGTGAGTAAGTCTGCAGTCTGAGAGCAAAGTGCTCTGTCAGGAAAATATAGAACAATAAGATATTTAATATAAGATGGAGCTGTTGTTGAGAGCTTTGTAAGTTAGAAGTAAGATTTTGAATTCAATTCTGAATTTGATAGGGAGCCAATGGAGAGAAGCTAAAACTGAAGAGATACATATGATCTTTCAAGTTAAAGAGAAGCCTCCACATGTACTTAGTACTAAGTAGTACTCTACAAGTTCTGTAGAGTACTGACTTGTTACGTTTTTCCATCTGAATGATACCAATATTCTATTATAGATCAGATTTACCATATTCAATTTTTACTTTTTAAGTCATTTCAATCCTCCAAGGTTTTATACAGATTCAGGCAAACTATGCTGTTGGTTGTTACATTTTGCCACTTGGGCTTCAGAAAGTTGGGCCCATAGGATGTGCATTGTGTTTCAACATGGCTGAACTTAAAAATGAAGCCAAGTTGTTTTTTCTTTCCATATTTTTCGGCACATGTTTCAACAGCCTGCCCATTTAAATTTCTGATCAAGGCCTTTTATGCGTTTCTTCTTCCAGTTTAAGATCAGAGTCTTTGAGGTCAAATCAGCCATAATCATTTTGTCACCTCTGATGAATTTTGTAGATTGTACTAAATCAAATGATCCGTTTTGCTGTCATTTTCTTACATGAGCCAAGTATACTACTAAACTCTCACTTGATCTCATTGAACTTTGTGAGTAAGTTTAATGCATTCGTCATGATTTGAGAATAAACAAACATGCAACTTACTTAAGCACTTTAGTAACCGCTGCTGCTTTAAATGCACTTTATCAATAAATTTGACTTTACTTACTGCTTTTCTGACAAGATACTGTATAGTTACCATATTTGTGACGTTTTCAAGTGTGTAATGAAACATTTTTTTCTCAAATGCAAGTCTGACTTTAACAATAAACAGGCTTTCTGTCACAATCCTCACAGTTGGAACCCATTTGCAGGGAGGCGAGCGAGGCAGGAGTTTAAACAAAAATAATTTATTTTAAACAACAAAACAAAAGGCTGTCGGTGCAGCAAAACTTACTTTGGCAAAACAGGATCACAAACAAGGCTGAACAGGACATCAGGGTACACAGGCAGAGCAGATCATCAGGTGGACAAAAACAGACAGGACAGAGGAGGACTGAGATGTCTGTGAATACAGAACAATGACCGGACAAGGAGTGGAGGAGAGAAAGGCTTTTTATAAGACAGAGGGAGAGTGAGTAATGAGAGCACCTGGGCAGGTGGCTGATGAGGGACAGGTGTGAATGATAAAGACTGAGGAGTGGAGAGGCAGACTGAGGAGTGAGTGGAAAACAGGACCAGATACACAGGAACAGAAACCACACAAAGAGCAGAACAACAAGAGCACAAAAAGCAGAGTGGGGAACACAAACACAAACAGAAACAGGAAATGGTACAATCCTTACACTTGCATATCATTTTGTACCTTGTCTTTTTTTTTTAGTAACTGTTCGGAAAGCATTTACAGAACACATTTTCTAAACAAGGCAGCACGGTGGAGCAACTGGTAGAGCTGCTGCCTCTCAGTGAGCAGGTCATTGGTTCAAACCCCGGTCCAGGGGCCTTTCTGGGTAGAGTTTGCATGTTCTCTCCATGCATGCGTGGGTTTTCTCCGGGTACTCCGGTTTTGTCCCACAGACCAAAAACATGCATGTTAGGCTGATTGGTAACTCTAAATTGTCCCTAGGTGTGAGTGAGAGAATGAATGGTTGTTTGTCTCTATGTGGCCCTGTGATGGACTTGCGACCAGTCCAGGGTGTATCCCGTCCCTCGCACAGTGTATGCTGGACATGGGCACCGGCGACCCCCGTGACCCAAAAAGGAAGAAGCGGGTAAATGATAATGGATGGATGGATGGATGGATTTTCTAAACAAATTGCTGCAGCTTTCCAGGAACAGTATATGGGAAAGACAAGAAAACTTGTGATTCAGATCTCCGTCATGGTTTTAAGACCGAGAGGGGAGCAGCTCCAATATTTAGAAACAGCCGACATGATTCAATGTGCAGTCACAGACTTCTGGTCTAGGAGGAGACCCCCTACATAGTCAAGAATGACATATTTGTATCAGCTTTAATAAAAAAAAAATAATAATAATGCAATGAAGATTCAAACCCACCTCTTCAGGTTAGAACAATATGACTTTGATTTTCAGAAAAAAGATGCCATAGCTATCAATGAATCTGAATGAATAAGGCTAAATGTTTAATCAGTCCTTAGAGAAGGGTGAGAGGAAAAGTCTGGAAATTAAGACAGATGGAAAAGTGAGGGAGAAAGAGGGTAAAAAAAGTGGTGGAGGGTGAATGGGAGTAGCCGTATGAGAATAATTAGAATGACTGATGTTGTTTACTCCCATTTCCCCTCGCATCATTTATTCTGCTGAGGTGGAAAACCTACCCTCTCTCCCTCATTTCTCTCTTTTTTTAACTTTTGCGTTACAGACCAGAGCAGCAAAGGGGTGCCAAACCGTGTCAATCCCCCCTCCACCCTCCCTTTCTTCCGTTTACACTGGAAACATTTATCCTGCCCTCAGCTTTCTACACTCCTTCACTTCTATTATGCTTCCATTTGACTTCACTCCTTTTGTCTCTGTCTACTTTCCATTTGTCTTTATCCATCTTCCTTACTTTGTTCATCCCATGACTATTCTGTGTGCACGCGTGCACCGAGCACATGTAAGATGTTAGCGTGATGTATGGCCATTTACACTGAGGATGACAAACTGAGGTTGGATGCTGTCATGCTTTCGTTCTTTCTTGTCCCCCCACCCCCGTTTAATGCAGTCCTGGTGGCACGCACACATGCGCAGAACCAGATGAGCACCCAGCCACCCATGTCTGTTTAAATGATGTTGTTTGTCTTTGCCAGCAAACATGCAACATGGTATGGAAACAGATGATTCATCTTAAGACAAGATGGTGGTGGAGGAGACGGAGGAAGGGAAAGGACAGAAAGAAAGCCACGACTAAATATTTTCATCTGGGACCAAGAGTGTTGAGCAAACATGCCGTTTTACAAAGTCAAAGTGGAACATGTGATTGTCACATGTTGAAAACACTTGGTTTCAAAGAAGATGGGATTTGAACGTAAACAAGGGTAAATTCTAATAATTTCTAAAAGTGAGGTAAATGTGAGGAGGGTCTTTCTTGGGTGATGATGCTATTCACATTGGAATTTGCTAATGATCTGCCCATTCACAAAGAAAGCGAGGAAAGGAGGTTTTTTTTTTCTTCCATCTGTGCTTATTGATTCTGGCACCATGACAGACACCTAATGAGGAACAGGACTGGAGGAACGCTCCGAGGACCCCAGAGGGAGGCTCGGCCTGGAGAACTGCAGACACAAACACACAGAGGATTCTGTATAACGTTCCTAAATGACAGCCCACATACAACGATGAGCTCCTTTTTTTTTTTAAAGAAAACATCAGGTCTCAACACTGAACACTTTCAGACTGCCTGATTGGAAGATACCACTTTTTTTAAATCCTAGGAAACTTTATTTAAGTAAATATAAACTTATGAATAGTTTTGGAACGTTAAAACCAGATAAGACGAGTTCTAATCTATAAAATAATGTACAAAAATCTTGAGTTACTCCGTGTTTTTTATACTTTCTTTCAAACAAGCTTTTTTTTCTTTAAAAGAGATCATCAATTTTTCTTCAGGGCATTTTAGAAGTTCATCAAAGTTTTATTTTTTAGAATTGTGGCTGATTCCCCCCCACCCCAAGTCTCTGAGCATTTTCTTAGGTGCACTTACTTTTACTTGATAAGCCTTTAAGCTTAAGATAAACCAATGAGATAGGAATAATTACAATAGAAAGTTAAGATAGAAATAATTAAAATTATTCCAGAAGTCTACGCCTAAAGTAGCATAACTAAGGGTTCGCTTAGAAAACCCAAGCCAACCCTGACTATAGGATTTATCAAAATAGAAAGACTTAAGCCTAATCTTAAAAGCGGATGCTAAGCTCTAATAGTATAAAAACAATACGCCGAACAGCAGCACGAACATGAGTCTGTGAGCAGATGAGCATGAATGAACACAGCAACATGAAACAGATCAGCAGCAACATGAAACAGATCAGCAGCAACATGATGTGATTTTTCACACTGATTATCCTGATTAGATATTCATGAGTCCAACAGCCTCAGGGTAGAAGCTGTTCCTCAGTCTAGTGGTTCTACACTTAATGCTCCTTAACATCCTTCCTCAGGGGAGAGGGGCAAAAAAATGTGTGTGCTGGGTGAGTGGGGTCCTTCATGATGCAGGTGGCCCTCTTCCTTTATCTAAGGGTAAAGATGTCTGTGATGGTGGGGAGGCTGACTCCAACAGACTTCTGTGCAGCCTTCACCACTCTCTGCATAAATTTTCTTTGAGTCTTTGAGTTGAGACTTCATACTCAAGTGTACAGGTTTTTATTCACTCATGACAAATTTCTTCATTTCTCACAATTTCAGCCATGGCGTCAACGGACGAGGAGGAAGAGATTATTTTGCCTCTTGGTAAAAACCAAAAGAAAAGGACGTGGTACATAAACCAGACCAGGGATGAAGAAGGGGGGAATTTAATACACTGGTGAAGGACATAAAAACGATGGACAGCGAGAAACATTTGGAATATTTTTGAATGGATTCTAGCAAGTTTGATGAGCTAGTTGGGCACTTAGCCCCGTTTCTTCACCACCAGAGCAACCACTGCACACCTGCCAGCGCTGCACAGAGAGTGTCAGTCGCTCTGCGCATCCTTGCGACTGGTTGTTCGGAACACAGGGAGCGGTTGGTGTTGCGTACAAAACAGTTTGACGTGAACACCGTCGCCGGGCAGTTTATTCTGCGACACCGAGTACGCGTATGTGGTCATAAAAATGTATCTTTGCGCGGACATGGCCGGTGGATATCCTCTTCGAGTCCGCGTTGAGTTTGCTTCAAGTACCACGGACCTCTGTGGAATGAAGTACACCCGGATATTTGGGGGCCTTGAGAACGAAGTGCTCTGTTAGGAAAATATGGAACAATAAGATCTGTACAATAAGATGGAGCTAGGTTGTTGAGAGCTTTGTAGATTAGAAGTAAGATCGTAAAAATTAAGAGTTAAAAGTAACTCCTTGCAAAAAGATCTGAAGCTTCCGACTTTGAACTCTAAGGGATTTTAAACAACTGTCAAGTTCAATGCAAAATCAATGCAGACATGTTCCTATTTTTAGTATTTTACACCGTTTTACAATGTAGCATGTTTTTTTATTTTGTTTTACATCACTTCTTTTATTTACTTTTCATTTTATATGCTTTTATTTGAATGTTTATTGTGTGCACCTTATATGTGGTTTAAAACAGGTCTCTCTTGTAAATGAGTCCTCACGACTCAATGAGACAAACCTGCATAAATAAAGGTTGAATGAATGAATGAAAAAATTTTGACCAATAAAGAATTCAGACACAAAAAGGCTCCTAAACTCAAAGGATGAGCCCATGTTTTCAACATATAACGGACAACTCTGCAACTTTAAAAGCAGTTGGTTTCTTAAACACATTGTTACATGCAGCTTGTCACATATTCATATGCTCACATTTTTTTTGTTGAATCTATGAAAACTACCAAATGTAACACAATTTAATTCATAATATATTAATAGAATAGAAAGTTGATGCACCTTTGAGGTTTTTGTTGGGTATTTCTCCCTATTTTTTCAACCAGATTTTCAGATACTGCTCATCTACAGCAAGCGGTTTTGTTTAGACCTAACACTTCTGTTATCCTTCACTGTATTGCTTTTTTAATTTAAGCATGTTATGTACAATACAAAGTCGTGGTAATGAAATGAATGAAAAGGCCTGCAAAGTAAAAAAAAGACCTTCATAAAGACTGGACATCTGTCAGATTGGCTCCTACATTTCAATAGTAATGCAGAAACATGTGAAGCAGCTCAAATCAGCATTCCTGATGTAACTCTTTTTATTTTTTATCTCTATTTTGCAATAATCTGTAGTTGGTGATGATTTGTGAGTCTCCAATCTTGCAAACTAACACACACATCTACATGCTCACACTCAAACTTAAACAAAGGCATGATAAGAGAAATGTCCAGATGACCTGACTGAAAAATGTTGGATTTTATACCTGGATTATTGAGCATGGACTTTATTGATGATAAGAGAAGTTTTTATAGAAACATTTTAGATCAGGAAGTGTATAATTACTATAGACAGAGGGGGAGATAGATGGATGTGTTTGTGTGTAACACTCCCACTCAATTTCCCTGCAATTTACTGGACTAATAGAAAGCAGGTGTGCATGTTTCCCTCTCTTCCCCCTCTTTCTGTATGTGTGTACGTGCATTTAGGTGCGCATGCTTGCAGATGATATAACGTGTCGAAGTGAAAATGTATTCGAAGATTTGACATCAGGTCAGGGAATGAGGGACAGGGACACATTTCTGTTGGTGACCAACTCCCAGACCCATTTTTGGGCGACTGCAAGCCCC
>NC_056505.1:15568164-15632335 GCF_014905685.2 Nematolebias whitei
GCGCCCACCCCCCTCTGGTAGTTGGTGCCCCCCCCCCCCCCCCCCCCCCCCCCCTCATTTTTGTTTCATTTAACTTATGTAGTAGTTTGATTTAAAAAAAAAAAACAGAAACTGAATGGTTAATAATAGTATTTGAGATTGGGGACGTCATAAGCAACAAATTGTTGAGTACAAACAAAGTTAATGTTTTAATTTTCTATTGAGCACAACACTTTGAACCAGGAGAGTTCAGAAGATATGAGCTTACTGGTAAAGTATGACTATAAATGTACAGTTTCAGCTGGTTCTCTTCTTTCTGCTGGACTTGGCAAGAGAAAACACAGAACGAGCTCTGATGCAAACACAGTAATACAAATTCACCGCTGAAAGCCTCTATAAAGAAATTAAATATGTAAATACATGAAGGGGATCATGTGCATGGTTATTTTGTTGTAATGGTGAAAGCAAAGTTCTCAGTATGGTGCATGTGGGTATTTGTGTGCAGGAGTGTGTGCAGGCAGTGCTGTTTCACATTGGTCACAGAATCTCATCCCCTTTCCCCACCAATCCGCAGCTTCCTTTAAAGAAGTAGAAATGCCTGAAACATATAGTGTGTTACTGCAACTACATTTGATTGCTCAATAAAAAAACAGGCTGCAGTCAGTTTGAGTTGAGTGTTTTCTTAATCTAATGTATTTTAGCTGAAGCAATTTAAAACAGGTTGTTATAAAATGATGGGTTATATGTAAAACTTTTTTTTTTATCTACAGCTCACACTAGCCATTATATGGAAAAGTAGGCTGTTTGGATGCATTTCCTTGTAACACTGCTCTTTTTACCAACCATCTTTATCTTTCCCCTTTTTTAAGTATTTGTGTGTGCGGTGAAGCATCAGGAAGCAGATTCAACTTATGACAGTTTTAGGCACCACAGGTTTAGTTATTTTAATTCAACATGATATAAACTCTGATCACTTAATTGTTTGCATTTGTAGAACCTGTTTAAAACTTAGTTGTTGGCCTTTTTTTATATTCTCTGTTATCTTTACATCTTGTGATTCTTGTGTATGTTCCTTTGTACTAAAACTGGCACAATAATTTCCTGTGGGATCAATAAAAACATTTGTGCTAAAATCTACATGTTGCAGTTGAAAATTCTACTTTTAAAAGCTAATTATTATATATTAATATTAAATATTCACAATAGCTAATGGTTAGTAAGTCATCCATTATTATAATCTATAATGAATGAGAGTGGTTTGAAAGCACTTGGCATTCTAAATATTTATAAAACATGCACATTCATATCCATGATTGTCTTTTGAGCATAAAATGTTACTGTAACTTATTAATAACCTGATGAATGACAACACAGAAATAAAGCACGTTTTTTTTTAAAACACTATCTTCAAATTTATATAAATGACCCGGAAGACCTTGAAACATATCTTGTTTGTAAAATGGGAAGTCCAATAAACAAAAATACATAATCTGTGAAAAACTGGTGACAGAGTAAAAAACTCCAGTGTTTAAACACTTTTTAAAATAAAAACATTAAAATACTCATTTCTTTTTCTTCTTCTTTCAGCTTTTCCCTCTTCAGGGGTCACCACAGCAAGTCATCCTCCTCCATCTCTCTCTGCCCTCTACATCCTCTGTCCTCACTCCAACTACCTCCATGTCCTCTAAATGCATCCACATATCTCCTCTTTGTCTATTTCCTGGCAGCTGCATTTCTAACAGCCTTCTACCAGTATACCCACTGTCTCTCCTCTGGACATATCCAAACCATCTTAGTGTGGCCTCTAACTTTATCTCCCAGTTGTTCAACCTGTGTAGTACCTCTGATGATCTCATTCCTAATTGTACTAAGGAGAACTCCAACATCTTCATTTCTGCTACTTCCAGTTCTGTCTCCTGTCTTTTTGTCAATGCCACTGTCTCCAGACCATACAACATAGCTGGTCTTGTAAAGACCACTGTTTTATTTCTTTGACCTTTGCTGTCACCCTTTTGTTGCAAATCGCTCCTGAATATTTTCTGCATTCAGTCCTAACATGATTCTGCTTGTAATGTTGAACCCAGGTGCAGGTAGAGGCAAGAGACTCCAAGGTAAAAGTAAATTAATTATATCCATCCATCCATCCATCCATCCATCCATCCATCCATCCATCCATCCATCCATCCATCCATCCATCCATCCATTATCTTTTACCCGCTTCTTCCATTTTGGGTCACAGGGGTCGCCGGTGCCCATGTCCAGCAATCAATGTGCGTGGGGCGGGGTACACCCTGGACAGATCGCAAGTCCATCACAGGGCCAAATTTTTATATTTATTTTACAAAACGAATAAAAGCTGACAGGGCAGCTACAAACTTAATTTTAAGGAGAAGACAGATGAGCAGAAACATGTAGCCATGGGAAGGATAAACACCTGGGGTGATTAGGGTTAAGGACAGGTGTGACAGGAGCAGAACACAAGGAAGAGAAAACACATGGGAGTGCAGAAAAACACTGAAGAGACACAAACCCCACAACTCCATCCTGTCTGAACTCTCCTTTTCACCCCTTTACCACATTCCGCATGTTCCTGGACAGTGGACCAAGTACTTGAAGTCCTGCACCTTTATGACCTCTGCTCCTTGTAGCCTCACTGTTCCACCGGCCTCCCTCTAATTCACACTCATGCACTCTGTCTTAATACGGCTGATTTTCATTTCACCTTCCTGGCAATACTGGTGAAGATTCTCAGTCATCCAGGACATGGTACATTCAACAAAGTTCAAGATAAAAACAACTGATAAAGACAAAAAAGAAAAAACAAACAAACAGCAAATAAAGTCCTGGCAATAAAGTATGAACTCTACTTCACTTTTTGGGTGTTTGAACTTAAAATATTTGACAAATTTGCAGACAGTCGAGTGATCAAGCAATAATTCAAGGAAAGGGTGCACATTTTCAAAACATAAACACATTTTTATTAAAGCATAATCTGTATACTATTCCATGACACCTTAGGCATTTAACTGTCCAATTTATTAAATTAATTAAACAAATTCTTAGAACAAAGGCCAAATATATGATTAAATACTGCCCCAAATGTCTTACTTTGCCTTAAAACAGGATTGATTTTTGTCATTTAGGAATTCGTCACGATGACTACATTTCCCAGCAGGCCCATCGAGGCGTACGTTTGATTCCGTCAAGCTTCTCAGCCAATGATCGTCTTTCTGACGCGGAACTCCAAAGCGAAGAGGGAAGTTCAGTTTATTTTCTTCGTGGAAAGAAAAGCTTGTCTGGCGAAGTCCCGAAGAATGAGATGTTATGAACCACTTCTGCTTTGGTGACGTTAGTTTAATGGCATCTTGAGGTGTTTAAATGTAAGTATGCGTCTGAAACTTTTGTAATCGACACAGCTGTACCGTGATTACTAACAAGCTAACGATTGAAATTAGTCTGCTTACAGGCTAAATAAATATATTCTGAGTTTTTACTAGAGACATACAATAATTGTTTGTTTTTTAGGTTCTGCTGTATATTATCAAGTTTTATTCGCGTTTAACTAATAAATGTGCTGGGTAAAATACTGACATCTAGTGGTTCAAGGCCGCTATTGCATGGAAGAGATCTCTGGCACTGTAGCAATTATGCTCTTTATTACTTATTTATTTATTTATTTTAACCAATTTGTATTAAAGAGATACATTATACTGTGTAGGATATATGAATGCGATTTATTTAGTAAAAATATTGCACATAGTACATCCACTACAAATACTTGACGACACTGGATGACGACACATTTTTTTCTTATTTTGACATGATTGTTAAGCTTCTTAACCCTGCCGTATGAATCGTTCAGGCATAAAAAGGCTTCTAAACTAAAGGAATGGACCAGTGTTGTGTTGATACATACCAGATTTTACAAAGGGCCAAGTTTAACTACAATAGTCAAGTGTTTTGTTATAGAAGGATAAGGATTATTGTGCCACACTTTTCTTAGACCTGTCTAAAGCTTTTGACACTGTGGATCATAACATCTTGTGTCATAAGCTTTCATCGGAAATCGGTTTCTCAGAACACACCATTGATTGATTCTCTAACTATCTCTCAGACCGGAGGCAATGTGTTCAACATAATGGTACTTCCTCCAGTTATTTAACAGTCAACAATGGTGTACCGCAAGGCTCAGTCTTAGGACCTACCCTCTTTACAATCTACATACATAATGTAGGTAAAAACATCCCTAATGCATCCATACATTTCTATGCTGATGACACAGTTGTTTATTGTCGAGCTAAAACAGTTGATAAGGCTTTCCAGCTTTTGAAATCTGCATTCAACATCTAGACAGATTTGTTCCACCTCAAACTTGTCCTAAATGCCGACAGTACCAAAGGGATGCTTTTTTCAAATAGGAAGTTGGTCCCAGCAGTTCTTCCTCTGATCTCATCCTCAAATGGTGTCCCCATTGAGTTTGATTCCTACAAATATTTGGGTATCTTGGTCGACTCGCATCTCTCTTTTAAGCTTCATGTGGAAAACTTGGTAAAGAAACTGAAAGTTAAACTGGTTTTTTTTTTTCAGAAACAAATCCTGTCTAACCCTGAATGCTAGGAAACGCCTTGTATCTGTGACTTTCCTTCCCTCCATTGATTACGGTGACATTATTTACACGAAACGCTCCTACAAGAACCCTGCAGATGTTGGATGCTGTCTATCATGGTGCACTAAGATTCATAACTGGCTGTGATTATCGTACCCACCAATGCACCCTGTATTCACTGGTTAACTGGACATCATTAACTTCACGCAGACTCTCTCACTGGTACATTTTCATCTTTAAATCACTTCTTGGTCTGCTGCCTTCATAAATCTCCTCCTTCATGTCTCTGCGTGAGTGCAGCTACAGTGTGTGCTCTCAGGACATTATTACCTGCAGTGTTCCCTCAGTGCGAACTGAACTAGGCAAAAGGGCCTTCTCCTACTCCGCTCCTGTTTCTTGGAATATCTTACAAAAAGATTTGAAGCTCTTGACCTCTCTAAGTGGCTTTAAGAATCTGTTGGACTCCTGGCAGGGACCAATGCTGACATGTTCCTGTTTTTAGTTTTCTACATTCGCCTTAGAATCTTGCTGTTTTTTATTACTTTTCTTTTCTTATTACTTTTTTTTAGCCATCCTATTTGTTAAAAAAAAAAATTGTATGACTTTTTATAACTGTTTATTGTTGTCGCTGTTGTCCATTGTTGTCATCATTCTTTGTTGAAATCAGGTCTCTCTTGTAAATGAGTCCTCGTGGCTCAATGGTATTTACCTGTCTAAATAAAGGTTGAATGAAATAGAAGACAGTCAACGTAACACCATATGTTCCCATTTTTAGTTTAATATATGTATGTGTATATGTGTGTATATGTATATATGTATGTGTATATATATATATATATATATATATGTATGTATGTATGTATGTGTATATATATATATATATATATATATATATATATATAAGGTTTAAAACTTTTGCACTGTATTGTATTTGCTGACTTTTTCAAAAAAGTGGTGGATTGAAAAAAAACAAAACATGGAGGTAAATTTGCAAGAAGTGATGTTTAACTCTATTTACTTTTACTGAAATAATGTCAACAGTTTCATAATTGCAACAGCAAACTCAGTGAAATCCAACATCCACAAACTTAGTTGAAAAAAAAAAAAAAAAACACCCCAAAGATAATATTTGACCAGTCATGTCTTGTTCTTGCTCCAACATGAGCTCAGCCAACACCAAAGCTGCTGGTGAGGGTGTTTTGATGTGTACCGGTACATATATTTTCTGCCTGTATGACTCCCGTTCTCACCTGTATTTTTGTGCAGCCCCTCTTTAAGTGTCTGTACATACCATACACGTATCTGTCTGCAGGACTCAGATTTTGATGAGACATTTCCCCTCTTGTGTGTTTGGCATGTTTATGTTTTGATTTCACCCTCTGCTTTTCTGAAAAAGAAAGCCACTAAGAGACGAGTCAACAAGAGGCATTTGTTCCTAATTTGCTTTGGCTTTTTTCCTCCCTGAAAATGAGTATTTATATATTCACATCAGCGTGCCATAGGGGCTTTCCAGCAGAGCTGATGGCAAGACATTAAACAAATCGTGTTACGAGGTGTTCATAAAATACAAGCCTGTGGTGCCCCACACAGACCTGTCGTTATGGCAAAACACAGCACACACACGCATGCACGCACGCACTATTAACAGACTATACATGAAACACATCCTCATACACACACATACACTCACTCAGGAATTGCCCACTACCACCCCATGTTTTTTTTTCCATTTTCATAAAAGGTTAAGAATGTGCTGTTTATTTCCAAGTAGGCAGTTTTAAGTGTTTGGAGAAGACTTGATTGCCTGTAGCTCAGGAATTTGATCATTAAATTGTGGTAATAAGGGGTTAGAATAACCAGATTAAAATGCAGTGCTTCAGTTTATTTTCTACTTATTATTAATGCCACATATTATTCTATTAGCCACCCATACTCTTGCAGGAAGCTATGTGAGCCACATGTTCAAATACTAAAGTAATAATGCCTACTAATTACATTTTAAGAAGTTATTTAACCAACACTTCAGTGTATTATTTACAGATTTATATTTCACTTTTGTAGATTTGGAAACATTTCATAATTGATGGTGAATCACTGTATTTAATGTATCAACAAAATCCCCCTTTTGTACATCAGTGTTCACCCAGTGACTCCTCACATATCACCTATATAGCCCGTTGTTGAAGGTGAAATCTTGCAGCTTCACCATACTTGCCGCTGTACACGTCGCACCGCCGTATAAGTCACATCAGCCCAAAAATGTCTAATAAAGTGGAAAAAAAAACATAAATAAGTAGCTTTGTTTGGCCCTCTAGTGGCTGGAAATGGTCATGTTCAATATTTTTCATGTCAGAATGAATGACATTGTCAGCTCTCAGTCAAAAATTGGGTTATAAATTTGGGAAAAAAACGTATATTAGTCGCTTTGGTGTACAGTAGTCCCTCGGTACTTTGCCGTTCGTTGATCGTGGACTCGCTCTATCGCGGTTTTTCTAAATAAGTTTGGACATGACACACAATTGGCTGACAGATGAGCCGCACAATGGGCATGGAATTTTTATTTAAAATAAATTATTTTAAATTATTTAGCACCTCCTGCAGCTTTGTGCAGTCCATACTGCAGGATAACCTTCCTGCTGCAAATGATCAGCTGTTCTCCGTGCAGAGCAGTGAAGTGGGCGTGGCCAAGCGCGCTTGCAGGTAGCAAAGAGCAGAGGAGGCAGGGAGCTGAAATCATGACATTCTGTGCTCTTTTAGAGCCTTTAGAGTTTAGAGACATTGTTTAGAATATTGCAAGAGTATGAGAAGGTTTTAAAACACACACACACACACACTTATATATATATATATATATATATATATATATATATATATATATACATAATTAAAATAAACTCCTACTTACTTCTTGTACTACTATTCCTACTTCACGGTTTTTCACTTGTCGTGGGGCTTCAGGGTACAGCTCCACCGTGATAAATAAGGGACTACTGTATAAGTCGCAGGACTTGCACATTTATGCCAAAAGGTGCGACTTATATGGCGAAAATACGGTACATGAAGCTTTTTTCCAGGTTTGATGATCAGAACAGCTACAACTTCGTCACTTCTTAACATAAAATGATCTTGGTTTAAATCTCTTACCAGAAAAGCAGTGGGCGATATGCGTTCCTTCAAGGAATGCTAGGGCTTGGATTTCAAATAGATGATAATTGTTTAATTTTTTAGGAGAAGTAAAATGATTTGTGTACTGCTGCTTTACTGTTTGCTTGCGCTTGAGTAATTTTACCATTTTTATCTATGTCACACACATCTTGACACAACTTGACTCATGTCATGTTTGATTTAATTTGTATACCCTAATGACCAAAAAAGTAACTGGATACAATACTCTTACTGTACGAGCGTTACCGATAGCTTTTCATTCCTCAAGGCGGCAGTAAAATCTGTTTTCCTGTAAACAAACAAAAAGTTTCTGTTTTCTTCCAGCCTCTGACCAAAAATCGTTTAGTATATTTTGCAAAGAAGTCCGTCATAAGTCAAAGAATTGTGTTAAATGTATACAGCGCAGAGTTTGCAAATGTTTTATCTGCTGTGGTCCTATAAACAAGTTTGGCTTTTGAGAACATTTGAACGTGCATGACAACTGAATCCAAATGAACACGATGTTTAGAAACAGAAATGTCAAAAGCATATCACAGCTTTTAGAAAAATTGTCTCGGCTCTCCTTTAATATTGAATTTCTGACAGTCTTTCTTAAAACATTATGTAAATTCAAGGTCATTCTAAAAATGTCTGTTAGTTTGACTTAATACCCACCAAGGGGCATTAATAAAATATAAAGGATATACAATACTACCTTTGTAATAAGTGAATTTGACAGCTGTTCTATTGTTTATCTTTCCTAGGATTTAAATGAATCAGACTGCACAAGAAGCCACATTGACTGAGCTGCAGCCACTGAGCCAGCTCCAAGAAACAGATGAGCTCATTGTCCAGGAGATGCAGTTCTGGCTGGACAAAGCTGTGGCTTGGGGTCAGACTGACTCGTCAAACTCTCAAAAAGACACCTGCCGACACTTGAGCAGACTGAAGGATTTCCTTCAGCAACTTCTTGCTCAAATCAATAGTATGGTAAGCAGATTGACTGCAGTTTTTTTAAATAACAAAGTTAACTTTGAATTTGTGATTAATTTAAAGCTCCTGCACAATGATGTAAAGGATCTAATGAAACATCTACTTTTAGATGTGATAAGCTGGTTTTGGTTGTCAGCAGCAAAACTGGTTGATCCACTCTGAGAAGGTGCTATTTAAGAGACTGAGCTGAATACAGCAGCTCAGACTGAGGAAGTCTCTCGGATGAGAGATGAAACGTTTCTACATTTTTTTGTTGTTTTGCTTTGTTTTGTTTTTTTTGAATGTCCAGAGGACCAGATTTAACTTTTTTAGATCTACTTGTAGAGCTTTTTACAGGTTTAACACATCATATTAAGTTGTTTTGAAGCACTTAATACATTAGGCTGAGTTAGGACCCTTTGATTAATGAAGCAATAAGTTAATTAATATACAAGGAACTTTATTCCACAGGACCAAACTTGCTAAGTTTGAGCCAGGATTTGAACTGCAGCCCAAGCAGTGGTAGGGTTCTGCTAACAGGAGCTGCTCTGTGCAATGCAGAGCCTGTGAATGTCTGGCTGGCAACACTGCAGCATGGAGTTAGTCAGGTAATAGCCGCATCGGGACCTTGAGCGCTAACCTAATATATCCCCATATCAGGTCCAGCAAATCTAGGAAGGGGCCTGAGAACAGGAGGGCTACAGTACTTTCAGATTTCAACATGTTCTGGTCAGCTTGCTTCCCTCCTGACTCAAACTCTGCCTCCAATAGCCTTTTTTCTTCTAATTTGTGTCTTACATACTCCATATGCTTTGTGATGTTACAGATTAGAATCAGTATGTGTCTTTGCCTGTCTTTTAAACTCTTTTTAAGCTTTGACAACTAAAAGCATATTTTATAGATCTAGCATAAATGATCAGTTATTTTTCTCTGTCTGTCTCTTTTCCTGTTGACATTATTCTGGATGTACGTAATGCAGAGGTGTCAGTGTGTGAAGAATGTTAAGAATGATGGAGCAGATAAGACGAACAGATACAAAGAGAGTACGGTGCAGCATGATTGGGTTGAAATTCTTTTTTACTGGCAATGGGCTCATAAAAGTCCAGCTGAGGCTAGCCTGCTTTTTGGCAGCAATTTACATCTTTTGATGATTTTACAACTTTTCTGTGGCTTATGGCCCAAGAAGAAAAATATTTTCTATTGTTAATTTCCAGGTTTTATAACAGGTGAGAATTGTTATTGAACCTGCTATTTTACAGGATATTTTGTGAGAGCTTTTCTACAGATTATAGATCCAGTTGGACATCCGGATTGTTGATAATTAACGGTCCAGTTAATCAGTCCAGGAAGCAGAGATGTAGTCTTCCACACTTCTCTGCTGCGTCTTTTTACCCACCCAAACCCCAATGAAACAGTGCCAACTCGCCCACTGCTCAAATAAACCAAAAATCAATTCTAAACCATAAAAATCGTATTAAACTAAACACAACTACTTTACCAGAACAAAATAATAAAATCATTAAATGTAGACTATTGAACATCAGAGCTCTTTCCTCTAAATCCCTGTTAGTTAATGACCTGATAACTGATCATCATACTGATTTATTCTGTCTGACAGAAACTTGGCTAAAACAGGAAGATTTTGTTAGTTAGTATACATGAATCCACTCCACCTAGTTATTTAAATTTTCATATTCCTAGAACAACTGGTCGAGACGGAGGTGTAGCTTCTATTTTTCAGCTGGACCTATTAATACTACACCAGTTAGTAGTTGTAATACTTTTGAATCACTGTCTCGAAGTCTATCCCATCCTAAATGGAAAACGGAATGGCCACTCTCACTAGTTGTTATATATCATTCACGAGGCTCCTATGCTCAGTTTTTGTCTGAATTTTCAGTATTCTTAACTGACTTACTACTAAATACTTAATTACAAAGTCATAATAATGGGTGATTTCAATATTCATGTACATGTTGAAAGTGATAGCTCAAGGAAATCCTTTAAATTTTAATAGTCTGAGTTTGTTTTACCCAAAACGTCCAAACCTCTACCCACTCTCTTCATCACATCCTTGACCTGGTTCTGACCTATGGCATCGAGATTAATAACTTAGTAATATCGCCTCAAAGTCCTGTTCTGTCTGATCATTTTTTAATTACCTTTGAGTTTACATTAAATGACTAGTACACAGTCACTGAGTAAATTTCCCCTCAGCAGGTGCTTATCAGAAAACGCTGTAACCAAATTTAAAGATTCTCTTCCATCGTTTTTTTCTGTCTTGCAGAGTAATACATCAGAGAGCAGTGACTTAGATCATCTAGTTGATAATTTTACAACTACTTTGCAAACTTCACTCCATAAAGCTGCTCTGCTGCAAAAGAAAGTAATCAATCAGAGAAGATTAGCTCCTTGGTTCAATGCTGAGTTACGTACTTGAAAACATACATCTAGAACGCTAGAAAGAAAATGGCGCTCCACTTACATTGAGGAATATTACTTATCCTGGAGAGATAGCCTACTAACGTACAAAAAAGTGCTCCATAAAGCTAGAACTTTATATTATTCATCTTTAATAGATGAGAATAAAAATAACCCTAGGTTCCTTTTTAGTACCATAGCTAGTCTAATGAAAAATCCTATCTCTGTTGATTCATGTATCCCTACAATTATAAGCAGTGATGACTTCATGAGATTCTTTATAAATAAAATTGTTTCAATTAGGGGAAACAAAAACAACATTCCTAGTATCACCTCTGGTTCTGTCAGATGAGACAACTTTAAACATGTCACTAGAACCTGATTTATGTTTGGACTGTTTTTGTCCTGTTGAGCTCTCTGAATTTTCAAAAATAATAGCTTCATCCAAACCATCCACTTGTCTGCTAGATCCCATCCCAACAAGGCTATTTAAAGACATATTTCCCTTAATTAATAACTACGTTTTGGGTCTCCTTAATTTGTCTCTAATAAATGGTTACATACCACAGAGCTTTAAGATTGCTGTAATTAAACCTTTACCTAATTAATATAACCATGACTTAGGAATTCTAGCCAATTATAGACCTATATCTAATCTAACTTTCATCTCAAAAATTCTAGAGAAATTGTTGCTGGTCAGTTACATGATCATCTGCAAATAAATATTCTGTTTGAAGAGTTTCAGTCAGGTTTTAGAGCTCACCACAGCACTGAATCATCTGCACTGGTGAAAGTGACTAATGATATTCTCATGGCCTCTGATAATGGACAGGTGTCTGCACTGGTCCTGTTAGACCTCAGTGCTGCATTTGATACAGTTGATCACAATATTCTATTACAGAGACTTGAATATGATATTGGAATTACAGGAACGGCTCTAAATTGGTTTAAATCATATTTATCTGATAGATTGCAATTTGTAAATGTAAATAATGAATCTTCATCATACACCAAAGTTAGTCATGGAGTTTCTCAAGGTTCAGTGCTTGGACCAATACTCTTTACCTTGTATATGCTTCCATTAGGTAATGTTATTAAACAGCATGGGATACATTTTCATTGTTATAGAGTATACTGGGGGCTTTAGACTACAATCATGTCTTAAAGACAAAAACCTGGATGACCCTAAATTTTCTGCTTTTGAATACAGAAAAGACTGAGGTTTTAGTTTTTGGACCTGAGCATCTTAAGAATATTTTTTTCAGTCTTTCGCCCTCCTTGGATGGCATTAATCTGGCCTCCAGTTCTAATGTTAAACATCTTGGTGTTTTTTATTTTTTATCAGGACATGTCTTTTATCCACCATTAAAGACGTTACTAGATCCTCCTTCTTCCACCTGCGTAATATCACTAAAATTAGAAACACCTAAAAATGATGCAGAAAAACTCGTTCATGCATTTGTCACATCTAGACTGAACTATTACAATTCAAATGGTTTTGAACCAGTTTGACATGACTGTCAACGAGGAAGAGGGCCGGCTCCAGAGGAGGGGGCATGCCAAAGACACCATCTTAGCACCAACATGGTTTGTTCCACTTTGGGGTACGCTGTTCGGGGGAAGAATCAGCTTTGTGTTGTGCATTTCCTTGACTGATGAAGCCTTCCGGATGGAAGGTGAAACATTTCAGCAAAAAAAGAAACTGTGACCTGACTGAAAATTGTTGAACTATTGCAATGGTTTGTTATCTGGGTATCCAAATACTTGTTTTAAAAAGTCCTCAGTTGATCCAAAATGCTGCTGCCATAGTCCTAACTGGAGTTAGTAGGAGATGTCATATTTCTCTAGTTTTAGCTTCTCTCCATTGGCTCCCTGTCAAATCCAGAATAGAATTCAAAATCTAAAAAAAGTTCAATCTGGTCAAAATCTTACTTCTAACCTAAAAAGCTCTCAACAACCTAGCTTCATCTTATATTTGAGATCTTGTTGTTCCATATTTTCCTAACAGAGCACTTCGCTCTCAGACTGCAGGCTTACTCGTGGTCCCTAGAGTTTCCAGAAGCAGAATGGGAGGAAGATCTTTCAGTTATCAGACTCCTCTCTCGTGCATCCAACTTCCAGTTTCTGTCTGTAAGGCTGACACACTGTCCAGTTTTAAGACTGGGCTTAAGATTTTTTTTTGATAAATCCTATGATTAATGCCAATGTCAATGTCAATTTATTTATATAGCACATAAAAACAACAAAAGCTGACCAAAGTGCTTTACAGTTAAGACAGATTAAAAAATGTAAAAAAAAAAAGAGTAAAAATGCATCTAGTGCCACTCAAAAACATAAGTTGACAATAAAAACAACACATAACAACAATAAAAGGGTTGACTTGTTATGCTGCCTTAAGCTTAGACTACTAGAGGACACTTTGATCTAATTTTCTTAAATTACTTGTTAAAATTGAATAGTTTTCATTTTATACTATTTCTATGGGATTACCTGTTTAAATAAAGGTTGAATGAATCTTAATGTGATTCTTGACCTGCCATTGTGTATCTGTTTGTACCAAACCCAGACGGTTGAAGCAGATGGCCACTTGTCCTGAGTCTGGTTCTGCTAAAGGTTTCTTCCTCATGAGGGAGTTTTTCATTTCCACTGTCGCCTTCATGCTTGTTCAAGATGAGAGTCTGCGATGGAGTTAAATTCCAAGCAGTTTGTTCCTCAGATAAATAGCGCTAAATTATAATTTTTTATTAATGTTTTTGTTAACTCATTATTTTTATATATGAATGTTTCTGTTCAGTGCTCTGAGACGATTTCTGTTGTGACTCGGCGCTATATGAATAAATTGAATTGAATAGAATAGTTGTAGAAACTTCTGTGTGAGGACACAGAGAACTAATAGACGTTTTAGAAAGTCTTTAAAGTTAAAACTAGTACTTGTTCTACCAGAATTAGTAAGTGTAAAACAAAAACTGTTTCATATTTTTTTTTTGTCCTCGGTAAAAGTTTGTTAGGGCTTCCCTCTAAGAGTTTAACGAATGAAACCTGCATTGATTTGTAAAATGAACATTTGATATGGATTGTTCAGTTATTTTTGATAGAAGAAGCTAAAATTCACAATAAACCATCATATGTGCATGTACCTGTGTGCATGCGTAGCACCCCCCCCCCCTTCCCCCCCCACACCAAATACCATTTACTATAGAACTAATGTGGGGCAGCATGTGGGTTTTTTGTTTGCATTTAAACTCTGCTCTGCTTTTTAGAGTTTTCTTCTTATTAGTGTTGCTCTCATACTTTGTATGTTTGAATTAGTCAAGTACTTCTGTCTCTCCGATAGTCTAGTTTGCTTTAAGCATACAAGCGCAAAGCTACCTTTTATTTTAATTTGCAACTGCACAGTTTGAAACTTTGTCATCCACTTTCAGCAAGTTTCTGATGCAAGGAGCTCTACTGGTGCAAAGTTGTTTCACCCCCCCCCCCCCCCCCAAAAAAAAAAAAAAAAAACAAAAAAAAAACACACAAAAAAAACAAACCAAACCAAAAAAAACAAACATTTACACACACGTGTGTGTGTGTGTGTGTGTGTGTTTGTGTATGTAATATACTAACTGTAACTGCTGTTTGGTTATGCTTTTTTAGTTTATTTGGCACATTATAAAATTTGTTGTTATTTTTCTTTGGTTTAATGTTTATTATAGAGCTCCCCAACAGAAATCTTGAAGAAGATTCCCTTTTTAGGCCAGTTTTTAGGCCGTCTCTGTTGGAACCCGTATGTCACCGCAGGAGGTGAGTGTATATTTTGCACCATCCACCAGCTGTGATTTTTTTAAATGCCCTGAAAACACAGTGGTATATCTGGTAACAAACCCAACTTAAGATTTGTTTGCTGTTATTTGTTTGTTTGTTTTTCATGTTTTTGCAGAAACATGCAGAGAACTTCTCCTCCAGTGTCTGTGGGGACTGCACTCGGAGCATCCAACAGATGCTGTGGAAAGAAAAGCCAACCAGTGGATAAGGGTACGAACTGGGCTTTTAAAACCTTTTTGTTAAAGCAGAACTCTGGTCTAATATGGTACTTTTTTTGTTTGTAGCACCAGGGTTGTTTTAATGGGTGTTTTGTTTTGTTTGTTTGTTTTTTTTACATCAAATGAATATTTTAAACTGAAAGCCAGCTGCTAAAATGCTTAAATATTTAATTTTGTTATCTTAAAGAACAGAGAAGAATATAGCATAAAAAAACTTTTCAAATTAATTCAAGGATTCAACGTTCTTTATTTGTCTTTATTTGGAATTGTGTACACAGGGTCCCAGTTACATCCCACAAAAGTATTAAAATGCAAAAGAAAAACAATAAGATCTAAGATATGAACTAAGAAAAATGTTAACTAAAAATACACTAAGTACAAGGAACATAAAAACAATATATGCCGAACAGCAGCATGAACATGAGTGTATGTGAGCAGATGAGTATGAATGCACACAGCAGCATGAAACAGATCAGCAGCAACATGATGTGATTTTTCACAGTGATTATTCTGGTTAGATATTTATGAGTCTAACGGCCTCAGGGTAGAAGCTGTTCCTTAGTCTATTGGCTCTACACTAAATTTTCCTTAACCTCCTTCCTGAGGGGAGCAGAGCAAAAAGTGTGTGTGCTGGGTGAGTGGGGTCCTACATGATGCAGGTTGCCCTCTTCCTGCATCTAGAGGTGTAGATGTCTGTGATGGTGGGGAGACTGACTCCAACAGACTTCTGTGCAGCCTTCACCACTCTCTGCAAAGCTTTTGTTTCTGCAGCTGTGCAGCCTCCATGCCACATGTTGATGCTGGAGCACAGGATGCTCTCCACTGCACACCTGTAGAAGGAGGTGAGGACTGAGCTTCCCAGACCAGGTCGCTTCAGCTGCCTTAGGAAGTAGAGTCTCTGATGAGCTTTCTTGATCAGACTGATAGTGTTGTTGCCCCAGCTGAGGTTGTCATCCAGGTGTACACCAAAGTACTTGTAGCTGGAGACCACTTCCACCGCAGATCCTCCTATGTTCGGCGGGGGGTAGGTGTGTTTGTTCCTTCTGAAGTCCATGACCATCTCCTTCGTCTTCTTCACACTACCAGCTGTTCCACCTCCTTCCTGTAGCTGGGTTCATCATTGTTTGTGATGCATCCCACCACCACTGTATCATCTGCTGTATCAATGCTTGTGTCACCATGAAAGCAAAACAAAATTACATAACTGCCAGTCAGTAAACTTTTTAAGTTTACTTAAAACTCTAAAACTAATGACTCAGTAAACGATTTTTAACCAGTACAGGCAAAAGAGAGCACATTACACCAGTCTTGGCCTCCCTGCACTGGCTACCGGTTCACCTTTGAATCCAGTTCAGAATACTCCTGTATGTCTACAAATCGCTCAACAATTTCGCCCCCCCCCCCCCCCCCCATCTCTCTGATTTGCTACAGCCGTATGTCCCACCACGTTCCCTGAGGTCAGCAGACCAGATGCTTCTCACAGTTCTATGAACGTGTCTTAAGCGCAGAGGTGACAGGGCCTTCTCTGTAGCAGGACCAAGACTTTGGAACGAGTTACCTCTGCTTGTCAGACAGGCCTCCTCCCTCTCGGTTTTCAAATCCTGTTTAAAAACCCACTACTATTCAGTAGCTTTCAACACCAGATGATCTGTGTTTTGAACCTGTATGCTCCACACTGGTTAGTCGTTATATTTATTATCTGCAACGTTTTTATGTCTATATTCTGATTTACCTCATTTTGTATATTGCTTTGTGTGTTGCCTGTTTTTCTGTCTGTACAGCCCTTTGGCTGGCCTTGTCGCTGTTTTAAGTGCTCTATAAATAAAATGGTATGGTATGGTAAACTTAAAAAAATACTTTTCACACACAAAAAAGAGAAAACACAAAACATGAAGCTGGAAGTGGTGGATACCATAACTCATGACAGTTCAACATATATTGTTCTACTTGTGTTAAATTGTGTGTAGCAGTATATTTTCATTTATATTTCCTTCACATGTCAATTCTCATAATATTAGACCTGATTTTTATATTGTTTATGTTCTGAATTGTTCTGGATGAGCTGACCTGCAGATTACTTACACATCATTCTTAAAAAAAGGAACAAAAAAAAAAAAACTTAAATAAATTCTTCTTTGACTGCCTTTAGGCTGCAGAAGAGATTTTCTGTCTAATTTACTTTTAATAGGAGTTTGCGTGCCAGATCTCTGTCTCCCCCTCCAACTGGATATGGATGATAAATGAATTAGATTGCTCTCTGTTGGTCTAAGTCTTTGTGCCTCCAACTCGGTTTCATATTTTGAAGTCAAATTAAAAGTGACTGTTCCACTGCCTCTTGTCATCAGAGAAGGATCCGCCTTTATAAAATTGTTATCCAACACGACTCTCTGTGTGTTCTACGAGTACACAAAGAAAGGAAAGAGAACAAACAGAGGGAAGAAAAGATTCTGCAATTTTCAACTTTGACAAAGTTCACACAGATGGCTCACCATAAACAATGGGAGACCTACACATTTTTGCTAGATTAACTGTGTGTTTGTATTCTTTTGATTAATTTCTCATCTAATAAAACATCTCGCTAATTAAAACAAGGCCTTGGAAGTAAATGTTGAATTGGCCAGATGGTCTTTGACCTGTTGGAGGGTGGAAACTGAGTGCAAGTGTGTGTTGTAGTATCTGTTGTTGTATCTGTGTGTGTGTCTGTGGAAAAAAGTGCAAAAGTATGCGTAATGTATACGATATTGAGGAAGAATGACAATAATTTTTAAAAACCCTATAGAGACTAGAACTGTATTATGACAATCTGACTCCGATGGAGCAGCTTAGTAACCATTTTTCGATTGTTCATGAATGACAAAATCAGGTTTGACAGTTTGGACACTCATTTAATAGTTGATTCTTAAACTGAAATGCTTTAAAAGCATTAGAAGTTGTAATAATTTGCATACAGTAATGATTATTTTCTCTCAATAGTATATTTTATCTATTTTTTCCTCCAGATTAAACAAAACAAACCTGTTCAGTTTTTATTCCCCGGCTTCTGAAAAAAACTAGAAAGAAAATAAATAACTGGATGATTATTTTAGTCATATTTTTGTGATTTTGCATTTATAAATATGAATTACCAGTACATTTTTTTTTAATTCTTTTGAAATTTCAGATGCAGCTTTTACCGCCTCATGCATGTATTGCAGCATATATTTTAATATGATCTGATTCAAATTCGGGCTCACCAGGGTCAATTTGCACAAAAAAAAAATTCATTAAAAAAAAACTATTTTACACACACTTTGTTGAAAGTGTCTAAAGAGAATCGGCAATAAAATACTAACCACATCTGCAGCTTTTCTTTATTGTTATTTTACTTGTCCTCCAGAGGAGTTTCAGCTTACCACAAATGACGTGAATGGCACGTAATACAGAAAAACTTTTTCACCACACGCCTGTTTTGTTGAGCAAGGCAAACGGATGGTTTTAGGTTGGAGGTGGTCTGTCTCTGTCTGTCCTCATGTCTCTTTTGGAATGCAGAGTAAAGCCTGTTTTAATTTTAGCTTGGTCTGATCTTGCTCCCAAATATTGTATTCCTGTTAATACAATGAGGGTGTGATGTTTTGTGGCATCTTCGTACTGTGTTTTGTGACTGCTCATGGTGGTCTACATATTGTTTAAATGTATCTGTTATTTTAGCTAGTGTATTTGCTGTAAGCAGTCACACATATTTGACTCTAACTGTATTTATCTTTCCTTGTCTGTTCTTGCTTCAGCCACCTGTTTGCCTTTCTTTTCCACATCTGAGCTTTCACACTGGTTGGATGGGTGCAGCCACAAAGCTCCAGGCGATGTCAGAGTCATTAACTCAATTGGTCTGTTTTCTTGACATCGTGTGCTAGTAGAGAGACCTCACAACACTACTGTAATATGTCATAATATTTAAGGAGATGACAGACAAAAAACTATGAATGTACCATTTTGAAACCCAACAGTGAACTCTGATAGCTTGAACTTTGATGTATATCTGTAGTAAATGAAGCAGTGAACCACAGATAAGCCCTGGAGACGCTGTTGCTGCTTTATAATTTTAAACACGCTTTTAGAATTTGGTTCATATTGGGTTATTTTTCCAGGTGTTTTTTATTTTCATGTAAAAGTGACAATCTTTTTCTGTCTTTTTGTTTCAACCGAAGCATACATGCTTGAAATTATTTTGGGGTAGGATTGTTCTTATTCTTCTCATTTCTGGTCTCTGCTTAAGAAAATCAGCGGAAACATCTGCTTTTCAGGTAATTAGTTATAGTTGAGTAGTAAATTCAGACAGCTTAATGCTCTTATTTTGATATGGAAGCAAGTTCTTTGTACTTCTTCAAACATCTCATCATTGTTTTGGTTTAGTTTTTGATAAATAAGCACTGACACAGCCTTATATGTGTAGTTTTTAATCTGACGTTACGTATATACTTAACTAAAGGACTAAAAAGACTTGTGAAGCTCCTACATTTCTTTTAGGATCTCCAGAGCTGTAAAAGCTTAAAATGGCACATAAACAGAGGGATATAAAAGATGGTTCTGCTGCCTATTTGCTGGGTTTCAGCAGCCCCTAAAGTATACAGTACTGTGTAACTTTACATGTCCCCTTCACTGTAACTGGGTGCTTTCCAAACACTTTGAATATTTAGACTCAGTGCACCAGGTTTGGGGTTCAGTCTCTTCAAATGTATTATTTTCTGAGCTCAGCCTTCCTTCTCTGTGCTCCCATGCCTCATTTCATCTTCAAGTCTTTTTGTTTTTGTCTGCTGTTTTGACCATCTGAGGCTATACTTAAGTCTTTCATTGGTTTTTCAATCACGGCTTTGTAATTGTTAACAGACACCCATCAAAAACAACCCGAGCCTTTGCCTTGTGCGTTTTCTACATCCTCTGCTTTAATTTTAGCTTTATAGAGGAATCTTTTCTGTGGCAGTAACTTGTCCACAAAGCCAATTCACTTTTTTTTTCTGTAGGCGAAAGATGGTTTTTGACTCAAAGTATTTGCCACCCATCTATCCATCTACTTAATCCCATTCCTCTTGTGACCTCACCCATTTTTACTTTCTTGAAATGCATCAATCAGAGAGTCTTTCAGTCTTAGATTTCCTCCAAACCATCCAGTTTTCCCTTTCTTCCCACTTACCCACTGCTCTTCCTTACCAGTTGTGGGTTGAGTGTGATCAGTTTTGTATGCTCTCAATGAGCGGGCTTTGTGGGCTCTCAGATGGTAGTGATTGGGGTGGTTTTGTGAGACTTTGTGGAGGGTAAGCATCATAGCGTGCTGTAGAGCCTGCCCAGAGAAACCACACAGCTACATCAACAGTGCTGCAGCTCTTCTTTCTTTTGCTTTAGTTTTCTCCAGCACATGTTCAGCTTCTCACAGTATCCTTCTCTCCTTTTCAACTAATGCCTCCTTTTTTATATAGAGTTTCATATAGGTTTGTACTTTCTTTGCTTTTCAATGTGTAAGTCTGTGTGTTTTTGGTTAATGCTCAAGATGTAAGGCTTTGGGTATTATTTCTCTTTGACCCAATTTATGCTGGTGAGTCAACTTGGTGTTTGAAAGAGGATGACTTACGTTTAAAAAACATCCCCAATATAATGTTATAGATCTTTAAAGTTTCATTGTTTTAATTATCATTCCACATGTGTTTCATTAAAGCAAGTCAATGTTTCCCATTAATTTTGGAGAAATATTTAGTTTTTTTGTTGTTTTTTTTTTAAGAGGTTTGACATCACTCCTATAGCATCTAAACTTACATCCTAAGCACTTTGTTCTTTTGCTTCTTCCTTCATTAATGTTGAAAAGGATTATTTAGATTACTAATCTTCAGGCATTATTTTTTAATTCTTGTAAAACACAGAGATCATTTCTAGCAAACATTTGATTGCTCATATGCTGCCCATATATTCTCACTTACTGGAATACCTTCTTTGCACTCATGTGTTTCAAATGACATGACGCCAACAAAGTCATCTTATTTTCCTGTAACCAATTAGCTTTGCTGTAATGAATCTTGGGGATCGTGTAAACTGCATCAAAGTCTTGTCTGTTGTTACATGCATGAAGTGCCAAAACTCTGTTGCAGTTCATACTGTCTGCTCTCCCACAGAAAGTGTTGTGTCAGCTAGTTATAGAGGATGATGTTACAACCCAGGAACTAATGAAACGTATGGGTGTGCCAGCTAAAGAGTACCAAGCTAAAGTATTAAAAAAGGTATTTTTTAATACAATTGATCCAACTCTTGCTCACAATAATACTGAATTTAATTACTTTTGACTGCAATCTTTCCTGCATTTCAGATGGTGACGCGTGTTCAGGAGTTGATTGAAAAGAGTCACTGCCCTCAAAGTGGCAGAGATATGAGGTAAAATATTTTACAGAGGAAAACTAGCACTGCAAAACTTGGATTAAACTGCTGATTTATTTGGTAAAGTGATTATGAACTGTCATGACAAAATTAAAAATCAAGATATTATCAGAGAATGTGATGTTCAAATATTCATTTCACTGTTTTTCTATGTTTGAGCCAAAATGTGCAATCAATGTTTGGAGTGGTAGCTGGTTACTGACCGTAATTTCTGGACTATTGAGCACACCAGAATGTAAGCCACACCCACTAAATAAATAAAACAACAACAATTTTGTACATATATAGTCCGTGCATGTCTATAAGCTGCGGGTGCCCACGTTGTAACATGAGATATTTACGCAGAAATATTTTTAAAACTTTTAATTAAGTACGTACCGGTGACATACACAAATATTTACAGTATTTTTTTTTTTTTTCTGAACAGTGCCTGTAACACAGCTGGTTAAAATAAATAAATACAGTAGCCTACCAGGAAAAGTTACCAATCATAAATCTGATCCACCACGATGGTTCACCTCTAACATCTTCAGTTTTGTTTTCGGTGGCAATTGTTTTGGTTTTCAGTCAATCTGCACGGTGGAAACAACTCGCTGAATGAATGTTTTCAAGTTCAGGTGATCTGACTTTTTTTTAAACCTCTGAAAGCTTTGGTCGTCTGTTTGCATTGATTCAGTTCTTCATGCTGCCGTCTCCAACGTCTCACCATTGATTCATTAATGCCAAGCTTATGTGCAGCAGCTCTGTTTCCTTCTTCGACAGTCAGATCTCCTTTAACTTGAAAGCCGCATCATCTGCATTTCTTTGTGTGTTTCCATGAGGGTCTGTGCATGAAGCACAAAATAACAGATCTGAAGAACTTAGTGAGAGTGCATTAGATTTATGGTAATTCGGAGTTTTATTGGTCCACTGTGACCTGTTGGGTAATTTCATTGGTCTGATTTTTTTTTTTAAAACCTTTATTTATACAGGTAGTCTCATTGAGTCGTGAGGACCCACCTCCCAAGAGAGATGTGAGCACCCGGGTGTGACTAGGCTAAATGTTTTGGCGACAGGAAGTTTGTTAGCTCGTAAAAAAACACATTTTTTTCCTATAAATTAGCCGCAGCATTGTATAAGTCGCGGGGTTCAAAGCCTGTGAAAAAAGTTGTGGCTTATAGTCCGGACATTACGGTAATCCATAAGTGCAGTTTCAGAGGACATCAACGTGAATTATAGATAATTCCTAGCAAATATATTTTTAGCTTACAGCACACTAGTTTTACTACTTCAGTGCCATTGTCTATGTAAAAATTCCAAGTTTAAACAAAAAGGTTTGTAAAAAAAAATTATTTGTAATGCAGATAAAACAAAATCAGTATCTGGAAATCATAAGTGAACATAAAAACTTGGCATCCTCTTATATGAATGTGATTGTTTTACATATTTCTTATACAAACAGTTGTCCACTCCGTACAGGTCTGTCTGTGATCATATTCTGGCTACATCAGAAGTTTTTGTGCCCATCGTCACATGTCCTGAGGTTTCTCCTCTCATTGGCCCTTTGCTGCAAAATCCAGTGTCTTCCATCTCAGAGGATTTCTTCAATGCCCTGAGCTCTACTCATTCAAGGTACTGGATCATATTATGTTGTTATAATACATAAAAGTAGTTGCACACAGTTGTTCTTGTGCTCAAATTATACTGTATGTGTGAGCTAGACAAGGCAGACAAATATTCCTCTGATTTCAAAAATAAAATGTGGCTGTGGAAGTTTTTTAAAATTAACAAATACTTAAATGCAGTTTGTTAATACTTGTGAGCTGTTTTTGATTTTTAATTAACACATTTAAAAAGTCAGTTGGCCAGGTCACCTGTGGAAAAGAGATCTTGCTCTTCATGGGTTTTTATCTGATTAAATAAAGGTGATGATGGGAAAGGAAATAACTTTCAGCCTTGTTCTTGACCAACTTATTTGAATTCTGTAAAATGTGAACAAACCAAGGATTTGATTACAGCAACACACTGGACACAACCATTCTGACCATTGAGACTAGATCAGTCAGTTCTGTTTTTTTTTTTTTTTTCAGATATGGCCTGCCATTAGAGGAGCAGGCCCAAATCTCTCTGTGGTATCACCGACTGGCCAGCCTGGAGGAGGCAGTGCTCAGTCTGCTGCAGTCTGTTACTGCCACCGGGTCAACACCACAACATGTCGAGCAGCAAGTAACAAAGTCATTGCTGGTGAGGCTATTATCCATCTATACCTCCATCATCTTTACCTGCTTCTTCCTTTTCGGGTTGTGGGGGTTGCTGATCCCCATGCCCAGCAGTCACTGTGCAAAAGGCGGGGTACACCCTGGACAGATTTCAAGTTTTGTAAGTAATACAGTATGTAAGAATGACATCCAAACTAATGTGTGATTTATACATTTATTTTGATTTGATAAGACAGAAAGTGGACATGTACTGTAGGGTTTTTCTTTTACCGTCAGTATGACATGTAAATTTGTTCATACAATGCATGCTGAAGAGCTGCAGAATAACAAAGTTCCCACCAAACAGGATTCCTCTCTCACAGAAAACACCACTCCTGATTTTTGCTTTTTTCAGTCCAGGCCTTTTCTGCTTACTCTTCGATTTTTACTACATATAACACATTTTCTCAGTACCTATCAAATTCATATTTTGGCATGACTGGTACTTTGTCAAAGCCATTTTTATTTATCCATCTATTATTTTTTCCCTGCTACTTCTCGTTTTGGGTTGTGGGGGTCACTGGTGCCCATATCCAGCAGTCACAGTGCGAGAGGTGGGGGACACCCTGGACAGATCTCCAGTCCATCACAGGGACACAACCATTCAGTCTCTCACTCACACTAAGGACAATTTAGAGTTACCAGTCAGCCTAACATGTATGTTTTTGGTTTGTGGGAGGAAACTGGAGTACCCATGCATGCACGGAGAGAAAATGCAAACTCCACCCAGAAAGACCCCTGGCTGGGATTCAATCAGGCGACCTTCTTGCTGCAAGGCAGCAATTCTACCAACTGAGCCACCCACATTTTACCAATAAGAGCAGATGGGGGCTTTAAGAGACAGAAATCAAATAGAATATTTTCTAATATAATGTAATAAGAGTTGCTATCACTATAAACGGTGAATAAGGCAAAATATTGTTTAAACATTAATGCAAATAAATATATCTTGTACATATCCTAATTAAAATTTGGGCCTGTAAATGAGATTTAATACATTTTTAAACCCTGAAATTTCTACCATTCTTTCTTAGTATGAACAATAAAATATTTCCATTGTAAAAAAATAAATAAATAAACAAACAAAAAAAAACCAGTTCAGCATGGTTGACATTTTTGTTTTTGTTTCAATCTGTTTTTAATGTACAAAAAGCACCCGTGGCTTAAATCTCACAAATGTACCTTGTTCACATTTATAAGCAACTTTTCTTCATATGAAAGACTATACAAAGTAAAAATAATAATAATAATTCCCTTGTGAAACTGTTGAATCTCTTATGAGGACCTAATGATTTATTTAACCTTAACAATCTTTATTTTTTTGTTCCGAATCATTTTCTCTTCCTTCACTGTTGCATAAAATGGCAGTAGTCCCAACTTTTGACAAACTGATGATATCCGCTCCTGTTTAATGAATTCATTTAGAACATAGAACAACTTGTCTGTCTCAAATTATAGATACTCACATAAGAAATCATTGCACTTATTCATTTGTGTTCAGCACCACTTTGTAAACTGGAACCAAACCATTGTGCTGCTCTCATAAGTATAGATCCTGGAAATGTTCCATTTGTTTTTTGTTTTTTATTTTGGCAAGTCTTTATTAAGTGTTTTTGCCTGGAATAAAACTATTTGGCTTTGTTCAGCAGGCATCTCACATAATTTGGAGAACCTTGCAGCACATCTCACATCATTCAGCTTTGTGTTGCACAGCCTTTAAAGTACTGCATCAATACTGTACTCGCTATCACTTGGGTAACTGTTACTTCATATCTGTGTGAAACCCAAAAGTATTTTTCAATTTTTAAGATTATTAGGATTTATGATTTAAAAAAATAAACCCTTGATACAATAGTGCAGTTAGAAAATACTGAAGTTGACCAAAGGGGCTTCATTTTATCCCTGAAATGCTTTTTTTTTTTTTTTTTTTTAAACAGTTAATTGTGGACACTGAGATGTAAGAATAACGAAGTAATTAAATGTGTCACGGATCTTAAAAAGTCTATGAAATTCAACACTGCAGCATCCACTAGAATCAAGCCCCGTTTCTAAACTAGACATGTTTTCTGCGTATTGTTTTCACCAAACATCTGCACACAGCGATAAATTTACTTGAGCCACTGTTATGAAATACATCCTGTTTACCCAAGTCACTAGTTTCTCTTCAGCATCTATAAAAGCTGGAGAAACTTGAGAAGGAAAAGAAGAATTTACCTGCATTTTGCACCAATTAACTTTAGTTAGGTTTGTCAGTTGTGTTGCTCTGTTTTGCCCAGAGTGATGGTCCACTTAAACTGCACATGCATCTGGGTAACAATGCACACCATCTGAGTTTAGGAACCGTTCTCACAAATTAAGATGGACAGGTGTGCATGTATTTGGTTTACTAACTCTGTGTGTTCTAAAAAGAAGAAGAAGAAAAAAAAGACCTGTCAGATGATTGTGCTAACCTTGTCATGTTGAGTTTGTAAGAAATGTATAAGGCAGTTTGGGTTCTGTAAATAGGGGACTCTGGAAATAATAGAGGCAAATATTACTTTTTAGGTTCTCAGTATAAATTAATGGGGCAAATTAATAATACAAATGCTCATTTTTAATTTGTGTTAGCTGCATGAATAACATTAACTTCTGTTTACTTCAAGAGTCTTCTAATCCCCTGATAAACCTTTGAATCCATCTATGATTATCTCTAATTTAAATTGATTAACTCTAATTTAAGTAGGTTAATTTGATTTTATATTCACACAAACTTTCATCCACACTTCCCACCATTTTGTTTATGATGCATTTGGTATAGTGTTTCTGTCATTAAAGAATAAGGTTTTGGGTTCTAGTATTTGTGTACACACACAACAAAAAGAAGCTATGATGATGATATTATCATCATCCATTCCCTCGCTCGTTTAAGCTACAATCAAAAATGAGAAACATAACGATATATTCACATTCCTCATTTTGGCTTGTCCCACCCCCTTGTGATTCGGGGAGAAAGCCCAATACCAATAAACACTTCCTAACCCTGGCTGCCAAAAAACAGGATGTTTGTTGCGTGTTGTAATTGACCCTCCTTGAAGTGTTAGTGGTACGGCACTGAGGAGGATGCTAAAAAAACCCAGCTGGGATTTATTTTTTTAAGTTTTATGTTTTATACCAGAAGGGAACCACAGCAGTTCACATGCAATCTTGCACACTGGCATGCAACAAAAATACAGATGTACACATTTTTATTGGACATAAAAAGAGATGAATGTAAAGTCAGTTTAAATTGAGGGGGAAAAAATGGTCCGAATAAAGGCGTGGCATTCCTTGAAGGAATGCATAACCACCGCCTTTCATGCCAGACATTTGGACTCTTATACTGAGGATTCCTTGGTCAAACTGGGTGTGGGAGTGGAGGCACAGAGGTTAGAGAAGGTGGGCCTGTGATCGGAAGATCTCTGGTTCAACTCCCAGTACAGACGACATCAAAATGTGGGTGGGATAGGTGAAGCACCCACACCTGCATCCACCCTCATTTGCCCCACTCTGGGCCCTTGAGCAAGACCTTTAACCCCCGCATCTGCTCCCCTGGATGCCCTAGATGGCAGCTTTCTACTCTACACGGAGGGCTGTGTTAGCTCGGTGGTCTGGTTGCGTCAGGAAGGGAATCCGGTGTAAAAACAATTGCCAAGTCTTCATGTGACTTAATTCGCTGTGCCCCTGACGAAGGGAGAAGCCAAAAGAAGATTTTTTTTAAATTAATTGTGCAGTATTGTCAGATGCACAGTATGTCACAAAAGTAAGTACATCCTTCACCCTTCATGGGACAACAATGGAGATATGACACTTTGATACAATGTAAAGTAGTCAGTATACAGCTTGTATAGTAGTGTAAATTTGCTGTCCCATCAAAATTACTCAGCACTCATCCATTAATGTCTAAACTACTGGCAACAATAGTGAGTACACCCCTAAGTGGAAATGTCCAAATTGTGCCCAGTTAGCCATTTTCTGGGCAGCACGATGGGGCAACTGGTAGAGCAGCTGCCTCTCAGTGAGCAGGTTACCCTGGTTCAAATCCTGGTCCAGGGGCCTTTCTGGGTGGAGTTTGCATGTTCTCTCCGTGCATGTGTGGGTTTTCTCTGGGTACTCTGGTTTCCTCCCACAGCCCAAAAACATCCATGTTAGGCTGATTGGTAACTAAATTGTCTCTAGGTGTGAGTGAGAGAGTGAATGGTTGTTTGTCTAGTTTGTCTCTATGTGGCCTTGTGATGGACTTGCGAACTGTCCAGGGTGTACCCCGCCCCTTTCACAGTGATTGCTGGACATGGGCACCAGTGACCCCTGTGACCCAAAAAGGAAGAAACGGGTAAAAGTTAATGGATGGATAACCATTTTCCCTCCCAGGTGTCATGTGACTTGTTAGTGTTATAAGGTCTCAGGTGTGAATGGGGAGCAGGTGTATTAAATTTAGTGTTATCGCTCTTGCATTCTCTCTCCCTGGAAGTTCAACATGGAATCTCATGGCAAAGAACGCTCTTAGGATCTGAAAAAAATAAATAAAAAAATCTGTTTCTCTACATAAAAATGGCCTTGGCTTTAAGAAGATTGCCAACAGCACCATACCATATCATTGTACACTGCATCAAATTGGTATGCATGGATGTCATCCCAGAAAGAAGCCTCTTCTAAAGATGATGCACAAGAATGCCCTCAAGCAGTTTGCTGAAGACAAACTGACTAAGGACATGGATTACTGGAACTGCATCCTGTGGTCTGGTAAAACCAAGATAAATTTATTTGGTTCAGATGGTGTCAAGTGTGTGTGGCGGCAACCAGGTGAGGAGTGCAAAAACAAATGTGACTTCTCAAACATGGTGGTGGAAGTGTCATGGTCTGGGGCTGGCTCATGTGTGCTGCCAGCTGTAGGGAGCTACACTCGTTTGAGGGATTCATGAATGCCTTCATACTGTGACATACTGAAGCAGAGGATGATCCCCTGCCTTTGGAAACTGGACCACAGGGCAGTATTCCAACATAACGACACCAATCACACCTCCAAAACAACCACTGCCTTGCTATGAAACTCAGGGTAAAGATCTTGGACTGGCCAAGCATGTCGCCAGACCTAAACCCTATTTAGCATCTGTGGGGCATCATCATATGGAAGGTGGAGGAGCGCATGGTCTCCAACACCCACCAGCTCTGTGATGTTGTCATGGAGGAGTGGAAGAGGATTCCAGTGACAACCGATGAAGCTCTAGTGAACTCCATGAGAGTTAAGGTAGTGTTGGGAGAATATTTGTGGCCACACCAAATATTCACTTTGGGTACAATTTTGTCATTTTCACTGTATACTCACTCTTGTTGCCAGCGGTTTAGACAATGTGCAAGTAATTTTGAGGGGACAGCAAATTTACACTGTTATACAAGCTGTACACGGCTACTTTACATTGTGTCAATGTCATATCTTCAGTGTTGTCCCATGAAAAGATATAATAAAATATTTACAAAAATGTGAGGGGTGTACTCACTTTTGTGAGATACTGTATGTTTTGTGAATGACTCTCTTCTACTACCATAGCAAATCGTAGCGTAGTCTGTAAAAGTTATAGAGTTATGGCCATTTCTGTGTTTAAGGTCAGTTGGCTGTTGTAGCCATATTGAATTGGACTGGCTCAAAAATGTAAATCAGTTTTAAAGGTTCATCTAATAAATGTTTCCTGAAAGTTTCATTAAAGTTTATCCAGTGACTCATGAGATATCTTGCTAACATGCACACAGATTTGACTCCACTTTCTGTAGTCATGGGCAACATTTTGAACAAAGATCTTGCACAATTTGCAGAATGTATTGGGGATGAGTCTTAGCTACAACCACACCAGATTTTATGTTAATATCTATACAAGTGATGAAGTTTATGTTAATATCTATACAAGTGATGAAGTTCTAACCATTTCTGAAAACAACAAAGTCCATGCTCAGTAATCTGAAAACATTTATTTATGGTCACTTGGCTGTGGCAGCCATCTTGAATCAAGCTGACTTTAAAAATGAATTAGTTAAATCTAATGATTACTTCAAAGTTTCATTTAAATTTGTACAGTGTTTTATTGTATATTTTTCCAATCCCTCCTCCCTCTTCTCCTCAGACAAGCCCCTTCACTGTCCAGTTTTAAAACTCTTGTAAAAACACTATTTTACTCCCTGGCTTTTAGCACAGACTGAGTTTTACTTTGCACTGTTTTTTAATTTTTTTTATTGATCTTAATGTTTTAACAACTGTTTTATTTTTTATGTTTTTACATTTTCTTGATTTTATGTGTACAGCACTTTGTTGCAGCTGTGGTTGCTTTAAAGGGCTTTATAAATAAAGTATTATTATTATTATTATTAATGGACGGGCACACAAAAATGCACAAAAACCTTATCACCCTCCTTCACTTTTGGGTAAATGGGGCAAAATAGTACTCTTGACTGATTGTTTTAAATTGTGAATGCACCATATGTGCACTTGGTGGCACTGCAACTTTTGAATTGATGTGTAATATGGTAAACTTGGTCCGTTGCTCATTAAAGTTCACTTGAACTGAAGAACAAAAGATGTTTGGCATCTGTTGATGAAATCAGTTTATTGCATATTTGTACATATTTAGCATTATACAATCATTGATATCTTGAACCAATTTTGTATTAATGCATCACTCAGTCAGGATATTCGTAAGTTCTGACACAAAGATTTTTTTTTAGTCTTATTTTTTTACCGGTTAGAAAAACTGGGTCATTTCTGTCCCTCCTAATCGTTTCACTACTGTATTTGCTCTGCAGGAGTAAAAAGCCTGAAAGGTTTAAAACAACATGCGGTCCTTCCAGAGTGAAGCACATGGCCTTATATGAGTTGCATGTTTTTTTGTGGGGGGGAGGTGGTGTAATTAGGGGCTCAGTGATATGCACAGTACAGCTGTTAAATGTTTGCGCTGGGGTGTTTTAGAATGTGTTAAATCTAAAACACATGATGAGCGTGGATTAGGAGGAGATGGGAAAAGAAGATGAGTGTGGGGGTGTTGTTAGGAAGGGCTGACAAGAGTGGTAAACTGTTTAATGGGGAGAAAGTGACACTGTATAAGCTGAGGGCCACAGAGAAAGTGATCCAATAGTGCTACCTGGTGGTTACACACTGATACAGTTTTATTCTGGAAGTGTTTTTTGCCTTATCAGTAATATATGTATTATCTGTGCTCTCTGGATTGTTACTGTTGCGTTCTTATATCTGCAAAGGTGGCACAGAATCTCAGATTTGTATTTCTTTTTGTGTTACAGCCAAAAGCTTGTGCTCAACACTGTTCAATATTCCTGGTTGTGAATGACATCTTCAGGTAAGTGTTGATGTGTTGCACTGAGGTACTCGGTGTGTATTTAAACTAAACACAACATACTTGATGAAGTGTGTGTTTATTGCCTGTTAATGAATTTAGTGGTGTTACAGAACACCTTATAATTTTGTGTCTGTGGTTGTATGTTTGGCAGATCTACCCTTAAGCAAGCTGAACGAAGCCTGTCTGTTAGATCTGCTGTTCAAACTTTTACCAGGTGTTTCTTAAGAGAATATTTCCTGCTGCAGCCTAATGTAAGTTTCATCATTTCATCTGAGGATAAACTTGTGGAAACAGTTGTTTATTATTGGGCTTCATTAGCTAATTATTTCTACTTTGAATCAGTCTGCTTGTTAGATTTATTGTAGTTGACTTGAGTGATTTGTAAATCATGTAGTTTAAAAGGTCATTAATGCCTAATGTAATTAAATTGGTAACAAACAAAACTTTTTAAACAATGTTAGTTTTTTGCCTTTAAAGTAGTTTAGGTAATCAATTTAATCACATTTTACTAATGTTTACCATTTAACTTGCCAAGTTAAGTGAGAAATATCAGAGAATTATTATTTATGGTAAAAAAAATATATATATATTTTTTATCATAGTTTAATATTGTATTGCCTCTGGCATAATTTTATTGGTAAAAAGCTCTAAAATAATTTAAAGTCTAATGAATAATTTAAGGTTCAAGGTTCAAAGTTCTTTATTGTCATTCGCATCATATGTGGTACATGAGGTGGAACAAAATTATGTACTCAAGGTCCTAGTTGCACCCAAAATAGCAAAAATATAAGTCAGAGTCAGAGATTCTTTATTGTAATTCGCTCCACATGTGGAGCGAAATTATGTACACAGGGTCCCAGTTACATCCAACAATAAAATGTATAAGAAAAACCGTAATAAGATCTAAGATGTGAACTAAGAAAAACATAAACTAAAAATACACTAATAGCATAAAAATATTACGTCAAACATCAGCACGAACATGAGCATGAGTCTGTGTGAACAGATGAGCATGCATGAACACATCAACATGAAACAGATCAGCAACATCGAAACAGATCAGTGTAAAAAAATAGTGTAAAAAGAAACAGTATACAAGGATCTAAGATATACGCTAAACAATAATAATGTAAAAGAATACGGTGTATTAAACTGAGGCCTGAACATGAGGCTGTTGTTAGTGGGTATGAATACAGCAGCTTATGGGTAATAATCAGCAGCATGGATAATCAGCAGCACAGATAAAGTGACATATCACCAATTAAAGTGGCATTACAGTGATTGTTCTGGTTAGGGATTTATGAGTCCAACAGCTTCAGGGTAGCTTCAGGGTTTAAAGGCTACTCTAAAATGTGCAGTTTTATCACAGCACAATGCCACAGATGTCACAATTTTTGGGGGTGCGTGTAATTGGGAGGCTGACTGCAGAAATGTTCACCAGAGTTGTTGGCCGTGAATGTTCATTTTGCCACCATAAGCTGTCTCCAAAGGCATTTCAGAGAATTTGGCAGTACATCCAAGTGGTCTCACAACTGCAGGGCACATCTAACTACACCAGCCCAGGACCTCCACATCCAGCATCTTCACCTCCAAGATCATCTGAGACCAGCCACTCAGACAGCTGCTGCAACAATTGGTCTACATAACCAAATAATTTATGAACAAAGTCCATGCTCAATAATCCAGGTATACAATCCAACAATTTTCAGTCAGGTCATCTGGACAGTTTCTTTTTTTCTGTGCTGAAACGCTTCACCTTCCATCCAGAAGGCTTCATCAGTCAAGGAAACGCAAAACAAAACTGATTCTTCCCCCAACAGCTTACTCCAAAGTGGAACAAACCAGTTATGTTGGTGCTAAGATGGTTTCTTTGGCACACTCCCTCATCCGGTGCCGGCCCTCTCCCTCGTCGACAGTCATGTCAAACTGGTTCAAAGCCAACAAAGAATTTATGCACAAGCTGTCAGAAACTGTCTGAGTGAAGCTCATCTGCATGCTCGTCATCCTCATCAGGGTCTCCACCTGTCTGCAATTCGGTGGTGTAACTGACTTGAGTGGGTAAATGCTGATATTTGATGACATATGGCACATTGGAGAAGTGTTCTTTTCACTAACGGTTTTCACTGTATAGGGCAGATGGCAGACTGCATGTGTGGCGTCATGTGGGTGAGCAGTTTGCTGATGTCAGCATTGTGAACTGGGTGGCCCGTGGTGGTGATGGGGTTGGGTTATGGTATGGGCAGGCATACAGTATGTTATGATGATGCACTGCCCCATGCTACAAGGACATGAACACAACTGCCAGAAGCTGAAAATATCTGAGTTCCTGCATGGCCAGCATACTCACCGGACAAGTCACCCATTGATCATGTTTGGGATATTCTGGATTGGCATATGCAGTATGACAGCATGTTCATTAGTTCCTGACAATATCCAGCAACTTCACACAGCCATTGAAGAGGAGTGGATCAACGTTGCACAGGCCACAGTCAGCAACCTGATCAACCCTATGCGAAGGAGATGTGTTGCACTGCGTGAGGCCAGTGGTGGTTGTGCGAGGCAATGTGTATATTTGCACTCGCCACGCTCCATAATTTTACGATTAATGAAGAATTATAACTGTGCCTGTTCTTTTTTAGATCGTATTAATGATATTAAATGTTTCCATGATCCTTTCTCTATTTATAATCATTCTTGATGTGACTATCGGTAAGAAGACAGTGGAGAGGTCACCTTTTATTATCTTGGAGATTTTGAATGTTATGATAGACAGTGATAATTCCCTGTAAAACTCCTTGAGCAATGTTTACCTCCAGCAGCTCTCTGTGTGCAGTGGCCCCCTTCCGAGTTCTCTACAAAACTAAATTTTTCTGTTCAGGAAGTCAGAACGGGTCAGAACCTCAGACAGGTGAAAGCATTGAAAAGTATGCGTTGATCTTCTGTGATTTCAGGCTGTTCTCCAAAGCTTTCTAAATAAATATGAAGAAGCCTACACTTGATCGTTTTGGGAATGTCTTTTTTTCCATGATGGTGGTCACACTAGATAGTGGTTTTCTGACCCCCCCAGACCCCCCCAATACAGTACAAGTGAACGGCACATTTAGAGTGGCCTTTTATTGCAGTCAGCCTAAGGCACACCTGTGAGGTGGATGGATTATCTCAGCAAAGGAGAAGTGCTCACTAACACAGATTTACTCAAATTTGTGATTAATATTTGACAGAAAAAGACCTATTGTGTAATAGAAAACGTCTTGCAACTTTTTCAGCTCATGAACAATGGGAGCAAAATCAAAAGTGTTGCGTTTATATTTTTAATTCAGTATACAAGCAGTGGAAATGACGCTACCACTTGTGCAGCATGTGGAGTCTGTTTTTATGAGGATGCAGCAGTTTAATTTGTACAACTCGTACTAGTGATACAGCAGTTTAAACAGTTTTCTTGACATTTCGTGCCACGGAGGATAAAATCTTTTATTGCTGTTTGGAATTTTGAACACTACAGAAAATGTTGAGAGGCTGCGTTATCACTTTGGTCAGTGCCATGGTCATAATCCAGAGGTTGTGGGTTCAGGCCCAGGTTGCATCAGGAAGGGCATTTGGCGTAAATCAATTGCCAAATCTTTCATGCAACTTTGCCTGCTGTGGCGACTCCTGAAGAAAAGAGCAGCCAAAAGAAAGTTTACAAGAAAGTTTATAAGCGCTAAAAGTGCTAAGTTTTATGCTCCAATGGACTCCACTCTGCAGGCAAATTTACAGACGATGACTCCTTCACATCATGAATCCTTTACTTCATCTCCTGGCTGAACACCCACTACTCTCTCAACACACACCACAGTTCACACCTCTTCATAATTCCGAACGATTAATTTACAGATAACTTTTATTTTGTTCAGACAAATCACCTGCAGTGAGTGAAGAATTGTTACTCTGATGTACCATCATGCACTTTCTGTGAAACTCCCAACCTTTAGCTCAACCTCTGTTGTTTTATTATCTTGTATGGCTGTAAGCAATAATCTGGCACTCGCATGTCTGCCATTAAAGACAAAAGCCAGAAAACAGATGTGCTTCTCTGCTGGTGTGATACATTATCTGCTATCCAGCTCTGTGAGAACAGTTTATTCCTTTTCACCTCCATTATACAGTAGATGGCAGTGCCACAGTGTTTACACTGACCCATTTTAGCCACTGTTGTCACACTGCGCTAAAGCTCTCTATTACATGCTACATTACACAATCGTATCTACAGTATCTTTTTGTGGCACGCAAGGGTGAACCAATTGAAGTCTGATTTTACACAGATAAATCTCAAGAAACAATCTCCTCTGTTTCAGACATCTGCATCTTTAAAAGACTTCTTCCCTCAGGCACCCTCAGGTCTTCTTGTTCCCCTCCTAACCATGCCATCAGGTCAGTGTGCACATACCTTCTTGCTGTGCTTGTCCTCACACAGACAAAATGCACAAAAAGTGCAGCCAGTGTGAGTAAAAGTTTAATCAAGTGTTCTTTAATTGTGTGTACTGCAGAATCAGTGAGCTCTTTGTTCCTTGTTCTTGTCTATCAAATATAGTTAGTAACTGTCAAGTCATTTTTGTTGGATATAAAAAAAAAAAATGCTGTCATTTAGGGATGCACAATATTATCAGCCAATATTAGCCATAAAGTTAAATATTGGAAAACATTGCAATTCCATCAAAATAACTCACTGATATAAAAGGTGCAGTTTATATATATATATATATATATATATATATCAGAGTCACTGTTTTTGTATGACAGCCCAATGAAAAGGATGCCTGCAGCGCCAGCACATTATGACGTCATGCGCACCTACCTGATCTGATCACGGCGGGAGAGGAAGAAGTGAAAATGTCGGCGGTATGGAAATTTTTTAAAGTGTCGGAAACTGATAGCAGAACTGCTATTTGCAATGACTGCTCAGCGTCAGTGATGTGAGGGGGAGCAAAAATGAAGTCCTACAACACTTCGAACCACATTGACCATCTCAAGAACCACCATTTCTGTCATTCTGTATTAATGCTGCTACTTATGCGCTTTTCACTTGTCGCTTGTGAACAGATTGAGTTTAGATTTGTGAAAATTTACAAATTTGCACTGTTCGAGTGTTGTCATTGTGTTAGAGAGAGTAAATGTCATGAATAAATTTGGCAATAACCATAATCCAAGTTGAAGTGTTACGTCATTTTCAGCCCCCTATTTGGCATCTGCATTTGGTAACATGCAAAACTGACAAAGACCGTGTAGAATATTGTAGTATTTTAATTCCACAGCAGAGAAAGCTATGTGGTCTCTGTATAGGTCTAGGGAAAAAAAAAATTGGTATCGGTTATCGGACAAATAAGTTTTAACATATCAGCATACCGAATATCGGCCAAAAATCCAATATCGTGCATCCCTACTGTCATTACTTTTGTAAAATCGATACAGGAGCTTAATGTGTCATCATGTTGTAGCAAGCAGATTTTCAGGATCATCTTACACAAACACATTTTTGCTGCATTTTTTTCATAAATCCTTTTAAAAAGCATTACCGCTACATTTAACTATAGTGGGTAGGTGTAATAGAAGAAAAAAAACGAAGGGGGATCGTTACTGTTGAAGTAGGTGAGTGCAGGATCACATTGCAGCGCTGCTTATCAGTGTGCGCCCAGACTGGCCTGTAGGCAGGAATTATTTACATGAATGGAGCCATTTAGGGACACACAGAAGACCAGCCAGAATTCAGAGTTAATTATTACTCTGTGTGTGTGTGTGTGCGTGCATAGTGAGGGGCTATTTTGCACTAGAAAGTGAATGGAAACGATACCAATAAAAAGAAAACTGAGGTGGCTGGTCCCTCTGAATGAGTCATAAATTAAGATGTAGTGTTGCATTTTTAATTCATAGCCTGGAGGGAAATTGGAAATCTCTGTTAAAATTTGTTTGTCATAGTGAAATGTCAGCTTGTTGGGGTTTTGAGTGCAACACTGGTTTGTGGTAGGAAAGTATGTTTTTCAAGAATGCGGCATATGGCAGACACCACATGATCCTGAAAGCAATTATAAATAAATGCTTGAAAAAAGAAAGAAAGAGATAAAAAAAATATAGTAAAAGTACATTTTAAATCATGAACCCAATAATTCTACATATGTCTTAAGTTTTCACATAAGTGCCTAATAATCACGCGGGAAGATGAAGAACACAATATGTTTTATTTGTTAAAATATATATAATTTAGGCTTCAACCATGGCATTTCTTACATCTGTATTGTGAATATGAACTATTAGTTACAGCTCTTGTTTACATAATTAGTGTGTTAGAAATACATATGCAGCTTTTTGTAAAGAATTGAAAATATAGTTTAAAATTAAATGCACACCTGGTATTGGATTTAGCATAAACTGATTGTAATATTCGTCTCATTAGTAATTATTATGTTGGTAATATGAACATGTTCTTTCAGAGATGCCTAAGGAGGCTTTGAAAAACCACCTGAAGTGGCTCAGCAGCTCATTACAGCGACTGACTGAGGAGGAAGAGGAGGCAGACGCAGGCAGCACAAGCACCAGGTTAGAGCCGAAGGGTTCCAGAGAAAATGTGCTAATGTGTGTCTGCTTTCACCACGCTACCGATCGCCAGTGTGGTGTTCTTATTTCCATTAGTTGCTGCTGAGGTGGTGGTTAGTCAGTAATTTTCCCCTTGCATCATAGCAGAGGAGCTCGCCAGGAGCACAGCGCGGCTTCTCCAAGCATTCATTTGAGAACATTAACTTAAGCAAAAGGAGTCCAGTGAAGAAAACAGACGTTGGGAAGCTCAAGGAGAAGTGAGAAAAGTAGTGCAAATAAAAAAATAATAAAAGTGTGCATTAACAAAACCACACACACACACGCACACAACATAGGCTTTAAAAAAAAGAAAGTGTTGCCTTGCATTTAGAAAAAAATGAAAGCACGGATATAAAAACGGCACAGTTGATGTCCTAAAGATGGAGACGCTTGACTTGATACCCTCCAGCTGTGGTTTTGAACGGGGCCCATTATCTCCACCACCGTTTGAGTCTCAAAGCTGCACACAGAATCTCAAATTGATGTTCCAAGCCAGCGGTGGGAAACTAGTATGTTGTCTCAGTGCTGCCAAAGCCCTACAGAGAACTGCTGCTGTTGGGACGTTGAAGCCAAAGGGATGGAGGAGAGCGCTAATGATAGTAATGGAGAAATCTGAGAATGAGCTCTCGTCTTCAGTCCTCAAGTCATTCTCTCTGTTGCAGCTGTTTTTTGTACTTTTTCACTGCAGTACTCATGTTTAAATATGAGGTTACGTTCATGCCCTGCTTTTAGACGTTTTACAGCAGTTCAGGACACTTGTGTTCATAACTGTGTGAATTTTTATGCAGCATTCACACTATTGTGATCCATTTTCCTGCATCTTTCTCGTTCCACAATTTTTGTGCTATTTCAACAAGTCATATATCAAAACATTCAGCTCTTTCAGGAGAAGAGTCCTCTGACTTTTGGTATTTGTGCAGCTTTAGCTTTTTGAAATATTTAGTCTTTTCTGCCACTTTGTTTTCTCATAGAAAATGAATTGAGCTCATTTCACATCCTTCAAATCTTACAACCTTTTACTGCTCTGTTCACATTTTGTTCTGGTTCAGGTTCTTTCAGTTTCCTTGTGCAAATTAAACCTTTTTTCCAGGTACTTTCAGCTAATTTCAGCGGTTTTTTTCAGCTGTTTTGATTTTTTTCCTTCAGATTCTTTCTGCTAACTTCAGCATTTTTGTGCTTCTAACTTCTTTCTGCTAATTTCAGCTTGTTATGCTCCTTTCAGCTTATTTATATGTTTAATTTTTATCTGCTATTTCAGCTACTATTTAGCTGTTTTTATGCTAATTTTAGCTTTTTTTTGGCTGATTCCACATTTTTTGCAATAATTTCAACTTTTTTCAGCCAAATTCAGCAAAAGTGTGCTCTCTCCACATCTTTCTGGTACTTTACCAGTAAGCTTCTTTTTGCCTTTTTAGCTACTTTTCAGCTGTTTTTTTTGTTATTGTTGTTGTTGCTAATTTCAGCTTTTTTCAGGTAATTTCCACTTTTTGTTCTCATTTCTGCTTCTTTCAGAAAAACTGGGCAAATGTGTTTTTTCTGCTTTCTTCTGCTAATTTAAGCTTTTTCTACATTTTCAGCTAGCTTTTTAGCATTTTTAGCTAATTTCAGCAGTTACTTCTTTATACTAATTTCAGCTTGTTAAGCTCCTTTCAGCTTTTTCTGCTGTTTCAGCTACTAAAGGGGAGTGGTGGCACAGAGGTTAGAAAAGATGGGCCTGCGATTGGAGAGTTGCAGGTTGAACTCCTCGGACAAGGGTGGAAAAGGTGAAACACCCACACCTGCCTCCACCCTCATTTGCCCCACTCTGGGCCCTTGAGCAAGGTCTTTAACCCCCACCATCTGCTCCCAAACGGGTCTCTCTTGAAAATGAGTTCTCGTGACTCAATGAGACTACCTGTATAAATAAAGTGTAAATAAAAAATAAATACAAACATTTGCTCTTTTGATGTTAATTTTAGCATTTTCAGCAAATTCCAATGTTTATTTATTTATATATTTTAGCTCATTTCAGTTCTTTCTGCTTCCTTCTGGTAGTTTAAGCTTCTTTCTGCCTTTTCAGCTACATTTCAGAATGTTTTTTTTTTTAGCTAATTCCAGCTGTTTTTCAGCAAGTTCTTTTTCAAAAAACATTCACGCTGTATTTTGGCAGGAAATGCAATTTCTCTAGTTTGTTTAGTCTCCCTTTTTATTTTAGTCAAGGCTAATCAGTTATTTTGACTGTTTGCTTTTTTTGCTTTTTAAATTAAATGACCTTGATTATAAATAATTGACAAAAGTTAAATTAATCCAAAATATAGGAAAATGCTGCTACATCTCAAGCAAAGTACAGTAATGTCTTTGTGACTTCTCACTCGCAGGCATGCGGCTTGTTTTGAATCATTTAGAAATAATTTCCTTTTGTTAATTGTTTTATCTCAGCAAATTACAGCAATTACAGCAGATGCATTTACAGGACCAACAACCTATTTGTAGAATGTAGCTGCTGTGGAACAGTGCTGTTGACTTCTTGTTTGTTTGTTTACTTTTGGTAAGTTTATCCTCAGACTGACGGCCACAACTTTATTTATTTATTTGATAAAAACGGCACCGAACCCCAGTGTAATGCTCCATCTGCGATCAGATTGAATTAAAGCTTTTTGTCTCTGATTAGTTTTGTTATTCAGTGCACACGGGACTAAAATCGCTGTCAAATGTAAAAAAGGTAAAGAGAAAAAAAGTTTAAATGTGTGACACGTTTAAATACCTCTCAGGATGTAAAAGTCCTCAGACTGCACACAGCTTCTTGTAACTTTGGCTCTCTTCTTTACGGTTGAATTTTATTTGGTGTTAGGACAGCACCCCGTGTGGAAATGATAAAATACAATTATCAGCTGTAGATTTTCAACAGCTGGTTGCTTGAAGAGTTGGAGATATGTTTACAATGGAAAAACTGAGACTGGGATGGGTTAGGTGCCAGGCTGTTAAAAAACTAAACGGACCACCCAAATCACCCGAGTTATGGGACGTTTACTGCTTTGTTTGCTCTGCAGATTTGTGTTTCCAGTGTCAAGTTTGTGTACAACAATTTCCTGTGCAGTTGTCATTGTGATAAGTGTGACAAGCATAATATTTGTAAGAACAGTTAATGAATTTTATCTGAGATATTACATTTTGTTCTGCTGTGATTTTTCTCTGCTCCAATGACGATGCTGTGTCTCCTTCTGTTCTACAGGGGGCGCCACAAAGTGTTCGAGGCCTGGTTCCTGCTTGTTCAATGCGCCCACTGGGTGCAGGTAGCGGTCCAGCTGTTAGTCACATCAGGGCCTGAGGACTGTGGTCCCCTTCTGTGGTTGCTGACCTTCTACCATCACCCCACCAACAGGTGGCATCACAGAGCTTTACAGCTGGTGAGTTAAGGTTTCTTTTAAAGCCCCAGCTATCACCATGTTGTTTCATCACTCTCCCACTTTGCTGCTGACCGCTGCAGATTGGATGAATTGCTGTGAAATTTGGTGCAGACATGTTTGTTACAGATGACTTATGAGCTTCTGCAGCTTTACTTGTGTTATGTTGCACCGCAGGAGCTAAATCGTAAAGAGCAGCAGTGTGCTGAAGTCCTGACATTTGTTTTGTGAGTCTAAAGGACACGGTGTGGATAAAATCTCATCTAGTCTGTGCAGCGTCATAACTCAACCACAGCGAGGAAGGCCTGTTATTCGCCGCAGACAGGTGTGTTGTTCCTGAAAGCCAAAGAGCCAGGGCAGAGAAGGAAGAATAACACATTAAGGAATAAATAATGGATGACCCCACAGCAGAGCGGCAGACAGTGTTGAGGAGAGGGAGGTACAGAGGAGCGAGGGGAGCTGGGTGATGGGGGTGATGTCGTATTGATTTCTCACTGAATGTCTGGCCCACCGGTCTGAGTTTTGTCTCTGTCTCCTGTTTGTCCGCCTCCTCTCATAAACCTCAGACTCACCGTTGTTGCAGTAGAACCTCACATCAGACTACCTTATCTTATCTTTTACAAGTTTCTAATCTGTAGATCTATATTTGAAGGAAAGTCCAATAAGTTGTGCTTTTTGTTGTTGCCAGGTACAGGCCAAAGAAGCATGGGACCACCTGCGCTCTCTTTACTCTGTGTCACCGTGTCCTGGTAGTGTTGACCGCCTACAATCATTAATCAGCCTGCTCTCATCACAGACTCAGCAGTCCTCAATGGCTTCGTCGTTGACCCTTAACCTGTTAGTTAATTTTGCAGTTTTCTGTCATCTACCACCGAATGCCTCAGCACAAGTTTTACAGATGGTAAGAATAATGTTGTCGTTTTTCTTTTTCTAGTCATCTCCAACTCATTTCAACACATCCTAGGATTATACAGTAATGTATATTACCACTCACTAGATGATTTTATATTCAGTAACTCATGAGAATTCCTCTGTCAGAAGAAGACACAGCATGATCAGCGTCTGAACGACCTTTGGACACAGATCACAACAGACAATAAAAACTGACGTTTGGTTGTTTCTGCTGACACAACTTTAAGGTATAAGTAGGTATAAACTTAGGTAAACTCATGTGCAGCTGTTTTTTTTTTTTTTACACAATTACATGTTGGCCTGTTGTTAAAAACAGGCTGTGTTTTTGTGTATCTGAGGTTTTATTTCCCTGCTTCTAGGACCAAGTTGGTGAATCATCACATTTTGTCCTGATATGTAAAACCTTGAATCTATAAGTGATTGTATTGGCTTTGAATTATTTTTATTCAATGCATTTTTTACATCAGTACAAAGATAGACAGTGACAGACTATAGATTATGACGTATGTTAATTACATACACATGAAGTTTTTATTCGACTTAGGCAACAAAATGAATTTGTAGAAAATAAATCTCATGAAAAGGTGCATTTTATAAAGTAAAAACATCAAATGAGTTTGGTCCTCTTTTTGTTCAAGAAAAAGCAGCTCACATGTTGAATGTTCTTGTAATGTTGGTTTAGTAATGTGTACAAAACTGTGCAAATGTTTTTAATAACCCCCCCATTTCTGTTATTTCCTTCCAAGGAGAAACTTTCTTGCCTTTTTTAAATTTGCTCGTTAGCAATAGTTCTTCGTCTTCTACCACTTACCTGTAGTCATATCGTGGAGGCAACAGGTCCAGGAGAGAAACACTGCCAACGTCTGCCTAGTGACACTTTCTAGCTTGTCCTGGGGACCCTGAGGCGTTCAGGCCAGAGAAGACACATAATCCCTCCAGCATTTTCTGTGTTTCCCCCCAGGCCTCCTTTCAGCGGGATGTGCCCAAAAAAACTAAATGGAGGCGTCTGTGAGGCATCCTAATCACATGCTCGACCCGCCTCAATTGACTCCTTTCCATGTGGAGGAGCAGCAGCTGTACTCTGAGCTCCCCCTGGATGATGGAGTTTCTCACCCTGTTCTTCGGCCACTTGTATCCAGGATCTTGTTCTTTTGGTCATGACCTAAACCTCATAGGTGAGGGTTGGAACAGACAGACAGTAAATAGCAAGCTTTGCCTTTCAACACAGCTCTTTCTTCACCACGACAGACCGAAGCAATTCTCTCATTACTGCGAACGAGGCCCCAATCCATCAATCCATCTCCTGCTCAATCACTCATGAACAAGATGCCCAGATATTAAACTCCTCCATTTGAGGCAAAGTCTCCTGCTTGACCCCGAGGGAGCATTACACCCATTCCTGGCCAAGAACCACGGCCTCAGACTTATCGAAGAACTCTCATCCCTGCTGCATCACTCAGTTGTGAACCGCCCCAGTGCACGCTGAAGGTCTTAGCCTGAAGATGCCAACAGAATCATTCACATTAAGAAGAGATGAGACCCTGAGGTTCCCAAACCAGACCTCCTCTACCTGACTGTGTTTTGAGATTCTGTCCATGAACATCAAGAACAGGATGGAGAGAAGGGACATCCCTGGTGGAGTCCAACCTGCACTGAGAGCACGTCTGACTTTGTGCCAAGAAGGTTCTTTTTAGTTTAGCTTTTTAGTTGAATTTGTTATATCTCTAAACATTGACCAAAAACAGATTCAAGCATTAAACAAGTCTAATTTAAGGGATGAGTTGACAGAATCAAATAACGTTTTAAGTACTTTTGTGTTTTCTCTTAAAAAAAAAAAATCCAAGTTTATATTAGATGAGGGTTTGCCCTTTTTTGGTGAAACATCTTAATATGGTCACTGACTTGTTTATTTTTGTGTTTGTGTGTGTTTCCAGGTGGTAGATCAGTCTGGTGCACGTGATGAAGCAGTGTGTGTTCTCAGCTCACTGCATCTCAGACTAAATGAAGGAAGCTGCTGTGCAGGTGACAGAGTTCATCTCAGGATCAGGGATCTTAAAAACACAATAACCCAAATGGAAATGGAACCTAGTACACACAATCCGTGAGTGAGAGCACACATGCACACCAAGCCACCGTGTTGTGTAGATGTGCTGCTTTACGAAGGCAGAAAGGTGTTAAAACAACACAGCAAGGACAGACCACAGTCCACCAGGAGGATACAATTATATACGTACATAAAAGACAAGTACAAGACCCACAAGGACTCTTGAGCAGTGACAGATGACACTGTAAAGAAGAAGCAGCAGCTCGTACGTGTCAGTCCTCCCACTCACTGAATGTCCTCAATATGAAGCCTTCAAACTGCACCGGCTAAATCCAAGACAGGTCTGAAGGCAAATGAAGCTCGGTAGCAGCAGTGTCTGGGCTCTGTTTAGAAATAACATAATCCAACTATGCTGTGTTTATTATATATTTTAAAGAAAGTGTAAATGTTTTATATTGTTGCATTTATTTGAAATAAAAGCACATTTATTCAATGTGACTTTCACTGAGACACATCTTTGAAAGATATCCCACCTGAAAGGAGTACAGTCTAAAATAAAGACTGGATGATTTTTTTAATCTAAAAAATAACTCAAGTTTGAAAACAAAATTTGGAACGTAGATGTTCAGTCATGCCGTATAGTTCAACAGCAACACATTTATCCAAATCAACAAATGTCATCTCAACTTGGCTTTGGATATAACAAGAGGGTTAAGTCACAACGTAGCACTCCCATTTAAATACTCTGCTACCAACCCACTGTTGTGTTTGGTCATCTGAAGTCAACTCTTACAGAACCGCTTTCCTCCACCTGCATAATATCACTAAAGTTTGAAACATCTTGTCCAGAAATGATGCAGAGAAACTGGTTCATGCATTTGTCACGTCTAGACTGGACTATTGCAATGGTTTATTATCTGAGTGTCCAAATACTTCTTTAAAGTCTTCAGTTAATCCAAAACATTGCTTCCAGAGTCTTAACTGGAGTTAGTAGGAGAGATCATATCTCCAGTTTTAGTTTCTCTTCATTGGCTCCCTGTCAAGTCCAGAATTTATTTCAAAATCTTACTTCTAACCTACAAAGCTCTCAACAACCTAGCTCCATCTTATATTACAGATTTTACTGTTTCATATTTTCTTGACAGAGCACTTTGATCTCAGACTACAGGTTTACTTGCAGTTCCTAGAGTTTCCAAAAGTAGAGTGAGAGACAGATCTTTCAGTTAGCAAGCTCTATTGTGGAACCAACTTCCAGTTTCTGTCCATGAGGCGGACACATTGTCCAGTTTTAAGACTGGGCTTAAGTCTTTCCTTTTTGATAAATCCTATATTAGGGTTGGCTTGGATTTCCTATGCTATCCCTTAGTTATGCTGCTATAGGCTGCTGGAAGACAAATTGGCCACATTTCTTCACTCTGCTGCTGTTTTTACCTGTTTGTATTTGTAATTATTTCTGTCCTTAACATGTTTTTTTTGTCTTTCCTCCAATAGAAGGTACATCTGGAACTGTCACTCTGTTTTCTTATGTTTCTCCTTCCTGTCCGCTCTAACCCCAGCCGGTCGAAGCAGACGGTCACTTGTCCTGAGCCTGGTTCTACTGGAGGTTTCTTCCTGTTAAAAGGAAGTTTTTCCTTTCCACTGTTGCCTTTGTGCTCGATCAGGATGAAAGACTGTGATGAAGTGAAGATTAAACGCAATCTGCTGGCTTCCTTAGATAACTTTTACTAACTGGCTTTTTTTAAGTATGTGAATGTTTCTATTCAGTGCCCTGAGACGACTTCTGTTGTGACTTGGCGCTACATAAATCAACTGAACTGAACTTGACTCATTTCACATAAACACACACATATCTGGGAATAGTCAGGAAAAGAGCTTGAGTTTTATTGTGATTCGTAACTGATCAAATAAAGATACTCTAAATAAGATGAACATCCTTCAGTCTGTAGATTTTTAAACTCTTAGATAAGATCACAGATATGTATTCAGAAACACTGTTTTATATAAAAATCATCATTTTAGTTTTCTACATTGGATTAGTAAAACAACTTTTATCACTGTTGTTTTACAGTGTTTATTTTCATGACTTCACACCTCCAGGATATGAAGTTGTTAAAATGCATAAAAGTAGGATAATAGAGAAGAAATGAGCGAGTCACTTACAAAAAACCCAAATACATTTTATTTACACAAATTTATTTTCACATTAAAAAAATCAATTTATATTTGCAAAACATTTATAAAATTTAAATTTACACAAAAAATGACCCTGAGAGTCGTCTTTTTTTGCTATCCTGAGTCACATAAAAAAAAAAAAAAAAAAACTTCTGCACCAACAAGAATTTTAAAGTGTAAACTCCTGAGAAGCAGATCATGATGTTAGACTAAACAACCGTGAGCTCAGCCTTAAACACACGAACACAAACAGCATTAACCTAAACAGCAGCTCACATTCTTCAATGTGGCTGGAGGTGCTGGGTCTTCATCCATGAAATCCTCGTTTCCCATTACGGATGAAAAACTGGGTGGAACGATGGATTTTTCTGCCTAACGACAACGCCTTCAACAACCCTCTTTCTGTGAGCAGCTTGTAGTTATCGGTTCGACGGCACTAAACTTCTCCAGTTGGCTGTAGAGCACGAATGCAGGCTTCCAATAGACAGATGAGTTTGAGCGATGGACCCTCACGTCGCCTTCGTCTTATACGCTCGCCTTTTCTGTTCAATCTGAAATCTGGAAGGAAATAAAGAATGCACAGATTGGAACATTGCATATCATTTGATTGTTGTTTTGAATATTCTGACAAAAGACAAACACTGAATGATTATATATATATATATATATATATATATATATATATATATACATATATACACACACACACACACACTAAATACTAGTAAGTTGAAACAAACTATGATGAATAAAAAAGACATGTTAAAAATGTAACAGATAAAAAGCACACAGTCTTGTCTCATACTGTTAATCATTTTAAAATAATTTGAACTCAAAAAAGACCAGATGCATAACAGCAGAAATGCACATTCATGATATTTCTGCAGAATATTAAAGGCTATATTGTTTTTGTTTTATAGTTCATCATTACTGTGAAATAATTATTTCCACAAGTTTGTTTCCATAATCATCTTTAGTCGACACTCCCTTTTTAGTCATTTGCATATAAAGAACATTGTTCTTTACAAGCAAAAATTAAGGGCAATACCTCTCAATTGTTTTGAAAGATCAAAACTTTGTCTTATTTGGAGTTTCTATCAAAATATATTATTTAATAAAAGTAAAAACAAGTTAAAATTTTAACAAAAATCACAAAACTAGCACATAATTACATTATTGCCTGTCTTTCACGTCAGCATGTGATAATCACATTGCAATTCAGTTCTAGATCTGTAAAAACCTGTTTTCTTTTTAGTTTTAAAGATATGTCTTTTAATGTCAGAGCAACAATCTTACAGCATTAAATGTTTATTTGACCCTCCAAGACAAGAATATATCGTGGAATCTACGGTAATAAAACAAAACCTTTTATCATAGAAGACGAGATTAATATTCACACGTGGTCTGAAGAATATGTGAGGTGCTCAAATCTTCAGGTTATTATTTTATTGTTATTTAAATTTAAGTATTTATGTACAATTCAGAATCCAGATGGGTTAGGTTAGGTTTACTTGTCATGTGCAAAATCAACACAAGGTCAACAATGCAATGAAATGCTTGGAACGAGAAGAACTGTCTCGACTCGCCAAAAAAAGAAAACAAGAAATATCAAAGCATGCAGCAAAAATACTAAAAACATACTAAAAAAAATACTACTAACATACAAAAAAAAAAAAAACATATAAAAATACTAATAACATACTAAAAAAACATGTTAAAAAATACTATTAACATACTAACATTTAATTTTTTTTATAAAATACTAAAAACAAGGTGCCAAAGGTGAAAAAGAAAACCATCTAGTGTAATCCAGTTAGCAGTGAGGTTCTTTCAACATCATGGTTCTGTTCTGTTAGCGGTGTGGTCTTGTTAGCAGCTTAGCAGGTCCTGCTAGCAGGTCCAGTTCGCAGCTTGATGGTAATAAGGACCACAGCAGCTGCCCTCACATACCACAGTCCAGAACCGAGTCCGGTGGACAGAGAACATCGTAGGTTTCCCCGCGGAACCGAATGGGTCCATACTGCGTGTGCAGGCAGATGGAGGATCTTATTAGCAGCGTTAGCAGGTCCGGTCAACAGTTGGTGGTAATAAGGACCGCAGCAGCTGCCCTCGCAGACCGCAGTCCAGAACCGGTCCAGCAGACAGAACATCCAAGGTTTCCCCGCAGAACCGAACAGGTCCATAGAGTTCGGTCCGTGCAGGCAGATGGAGGTTTACAGATCAGTATTTACAGGTCAGTATTTACAGATCAGTATTTACAGATCAGTATTTACAGATCAGTAGTTTGACCCACATTAGATCAACTAACAGCTGCATGTTAGGAGTTGTTTGCATCAGACACATAATGTTTCTGATTTGAAAGAAGAGCAACAACAGATAAACTCCATTTTGTAAAAAGGAGCTTCTTCTTTTGACACTGATCACATTCTGCCTAAACACTAGAGAATGAAGGGCGCAGGAGGGCCAACATGAGACTTTGAGATCTGTGTTGATGTTTTAATATTAAACAGAGAACATGAAGTTCTGTTTAAAAATAAAACATCTGTTCTGCTCAATACAGCATTCTGGTCCCGTTCATAAGAATCTGACTTTACAACCACAAACGGGTAATAGCTGATTTCAGCTTGCAGCTGTGTGTGTTTGTGTGTTACTCTAATCGTGATACACGTGACATGAGTCTGGTGCTGCCTTGTAAAACAAAACTACGTAGATGTACCATGAAGATAACGACCCTCGGAGAGTAAAATGACAAATCACAGCTCAGCGGAGCTTCCTTCCAGCTGATCCACTGTTGAGAAGAAATACGCAAATGGCTTCTTTCAATCACTCTGAAGCTGACACCTCACTTCCGCTGGCCCTCAACACAACACCTGCCAAGTGTGAAGGTGTTAATGCTCCATTTTACAAACAGTCTATGATTTACTGCAGTTGGACTCAGAAAAACAGATATTGTTGAGGAAATTAGGCAGTTTTTTTAACTTTATGTGAGTCAAACTCAAGAGAAAAAAATCCTTTAAACAGTTATTAGTTGTGGCTTTTGTTTGTGATGTGTCTGTTGGGACCAGTTTCTGGTCCGGTGGTGAGCGGACTGGACTCCTGTTCCTGCTGAACTGAGCCAGTGGTTCTATAAGACTGATTATCAGCTCAGTAGGCACAGGAATCCCAGCCCAGATTTCTGGGTGCTGACTATGAAGGTATCTCATTCATTCCTTTGTCAGTATATAAACAACAATACAAAAACCATTGCAAACTTAGACAGCACAGTGCACTTTGAAGAAACGCCAGTTCTGGCTGTTTGTTGCTTCAACACCAGACAAAATAGTGATTTAAGGCCGGTATAATAAGCTCACTAGACTATTTTTGCATCTGATCATAAAAATTAAAATATAAACCCATCAAAGTCACGTTTCATCACCATCTGTGACGAGCGTGCATACATCCCACATCACTTCAGAACACAAGTTGCCGACAGGTACTTTGAAATAAAATCCGATGCAGCGGTTCTTTGAATTATGCTCGGCATTAAAGAGACAATCGGACCGACTAAACAAGCATGACGCCAAGATGTGGATTTTGTGGGGTCCAATACGTTTATTTTCAGGAGCTTTATAAAATGCTGCCTTATCCTTTGATGTGCGGAGAACCATTTCCATCTCATTAGAGTGTAATAAATCACCTTTTTAGATCCAGGCTCTGATGGCGATTCCTCTTTTATGGGCTTTTGATGGTCATTACTCTTTTAGCAGGCCCTAAATATAGGTCTAAAAGTGGCAGGCTCCACATGGTCCTCATTTCTAATTCACACATCTGTCCTCGTTTAGTCGTCACTTTGTCGCCGCAAATATAGAACGCGGTAATACCTCCTCTCATGGCATATATTCTATTAAAAAAAGTTTGAAATTCATTCGTCAACCGTCTGTCAGTGTTTTTGTTAAGGGAGCAGACGGGTATAGAGGCGAACGACACGTGAGGTTACGCTGTAAATTAATGTGGGTCTGTTTTTTACACTTTAGGGTCTCTGTCACACAGATTTAGTAGTCGATGTGCAGATATCGACAGTTTGGGCGTTAGCTGATGAGTGCACTTAGCTGGAATGAGTTCTTCCAGATTGAATTGGACATGCAAATGGAGCTTTTTATGTGGCACGTGTAAAACGGACCTATTGATGAACATGTTAGCAGAAGAAACAAAGAAAATACTAAACACACTCATTGCTTTTGTTTGCACAGTTTGTGCCTATAAAAGTTTATCTCGACTAACTTGTGAGTCTTCACCCTGAACAGTCTACAAAGAAACGGAGCACAACCACGACTTCTGACACTAAACAGTAGACTTCTCTTAAATCTGCTGTCAAAAAAGTGCCCAATTGTTTCACTAATGTGAGAATGACATTAACCTGTGGAAAGACCTTGAAATTGTTCTCATGATTTCAGCCTTGTTTGCCTTCACGGTGTGGAAATGTGTGAGAACTCGTCTGCTTTATGGGTCTCTGAATCTCGGCAGCCTCGGGCTGAGATTAGATCAGAAATCAATACATATCAGCCAGGATGCCTGAGCTGCACTTTATACTGCCAGAGCCATTTTAAGTTGAAACCCTCACAGGCTTTAAGTACCTAAAGGACGATTAGGAGAAGTTATTTTATTATATCTGCGTCAATCTTTTTTTTTTTTTTTTTGATAAACTACTTGATCCCAAGTTTCCGGTTAGAATTTTCAGTAAATCAGGTCCTCCTACAGGAGCTATTTATACCAACAGTGCATGCAGGACAAGAACACTCCCATTCAAAAGGTGGGCCCAGGTGCAACAAAGAATAAAAGAGATCTGTTTTTCTGGATGTAAGTCACTTTTTTTGGATGGTTGTTTCCTCTGGTATCGGACGCTGTGCAGCTGGAAGGATTTTTACTGAAACTTTTTTACTTGTGGACATTTGTTATGATGCGTAACCATAACAACAAGGTGTTTTATTTTACAACTGGGAGCAGCTGATTAACATCTCAAAAGCTCAAATAATAATTCAACTACAGCCCCAAGTCTCAAATGAGTTGAAAAGGAGGCTCCGCGGATGCATTCCCATCTCATAAGGAGATCCTGGAACTGGCAAAAACGTGGCTCGTGACAGCAGAAGGACTGGGATCATTCCTCAGCGCCTGCATCTGGCTGTCTGCAGCAACGAGGAGCTCATCAGGCTGCTGGAAGTAGTGGCTATCGCTCTAGGAGGACTTCTGCCTGGCATTCGGGCGGTCCTGCAGCCCGGGGGAACTGAGAGGCCAGCCGAGTCTGGGTGGATGGATTGGATAGCATCTGCAGTCAGTTTCTTCAGATCAACTGTGGAACGGACCTTTACAAGAGCTCCTTCCTGCCTACAGCCATCAGTATCTATAACATCTCTTAATGAAACGAGGATAATGAGTTACAACAACATTTAATTTCCCTTTGGGATTAATAAAATAATATTGAATTGAATTGAGCAGGAAAGAAAAACTACAAGAACGCTTGTTTTGAGGAGATTAGCTGTTATCCACTTCTGGATAATTTATCACTCAAAAAACCTGGACAAAGAAACTGAATCAAATTCTTACATAGAAACCACTCAAAGTTCTTTTAAATAAAAGGTTGACAACCAGCTCATTATCGTCACGTATTAGGCTGCAGTTTAGAACAGTAGAACCCACAAGTTGAACATTTAAACTGAGCCAAGAACACAGTTTACACAGAGAACAGTGTGTCAAAGCCTTTACAACAATAAAATACTAAAAGCCTAGCGTTCTTTGAAGGAATGCATATCGCCCGCTGCCTTTCACACCACAGTTTTAAACCAAGACTGAGAAATGAGTTGCAGCCATTTTTTGTCATATCTTGAAATGTGATGCTGCAAGATGTCACGCTCAAAGTACATGCTGTGAATGACTCGCAGCTAAATTTTATTTCAATAACTCGATTATGCCTCTATGTCGATTAGATGTAGCAGCCATCTTAAATCAAGTTGGCTCGGTTAGAGAGTGTTTACAGATCTCACCAGAGGGAACTGACTGATTATATCATTCTTATCAGAACTCCTTCAGTGCCTCTGGAGTGTCCTTGGACACGCTCACCGCTCTTGTTGTCTCCCCTCCCCTGCGGAATGTCTGCGTCACTATGTGCGGGGTGTTCTTTTCAATTTCAGGCCATCTCTCCTTGGCCAAGGAGTTAGGAATTTTTTTTAACCTCTAAATCCCGTGTCACAATCCACTTTCACTACTTTTTGTCTGTCTAAACAGGTCTCACTTGTAAATGAGTCTTCGAGGCTCACTGTGATTTATCTGTGTAAATAAAGGTTGAATGAATGAATGAAAAAATCATTAGGTTGTTTCAGTAACGCACTCAGAGACACGGGCAAAAACACTTGTTTGCCTTTTGTTTCAGTGGCAGGCAATGCTAACTAATTCAGATTTCAAGTTTTTGCATCAACACAGTTTGGATTAAGGTGCTTCAGAGATGCTGGCAGGCAAACTTCAATTTTAAAACAGAAACAACATTTTAGACGTACTCTGTTCTTATCTAAGCTGGTCCACATGTAGTGTGTTCACACTGGAAACTGTCAAACTACGCAGCATGTCTGTGCCTTCTCAGATAAACAAGCATTTTGTTGCAGGAAGTAAACAAGGTTACGTTCCACATGGAGGGAATTCCTGCTGTCATGCATGTCGTTTTACTATGACCATGCACTAACACACTAAAGAAACCCCTAATTAAAATGTATAATGTTTTTAAATGAGCTTTTCTGGTGAGCAATTTAACTTGGCATGAATAAATATGAGGAATAGATTTTAAAAAAAGTTACTTTTTGTTTCCTTATACATAGACTTCCATAGACTTGGTTACCGTTTTTTACCCTGTTATAATAAACTGTTACTTGCTGCCATGGTGTTCTTTCACAATCTGATTACAAATATATTTATGCCTGGCAATAAATTACACCTTAACAGAAGAGGCAAAGTAGGGGTCATGTTTAAAAACTGAAAATCTCCCTTAAAAAAAAAAAAGTTAATTTGGTGTATAAAAGCAATTCTTTTCACACTGCTTGTGTGTCCATAAAAGCAATAAATCTCTTTCTGCCACTGTGATTTATTTCATATTTATTAGTGCAGCCTTTCAGTTTATGCAACGTGATTGACATTCTTTAAAAAATGTTCTCAACATTAATCTTGAGATCTTTTGTTCGCTGTTGCCAAAATCTTAAAAAGAAGCAGGGCATGAAGCACCTTGCCTAAACGGGTTCTCATAATCCAGTTTATAGCTTGCACACATGCAATCTGAAAATCTTAAATCTAGCTACACCAACCCAACTTACGGTCTTTAGCCAAGACAGTCTTACAGGATTTCCACATATGCAGTGCGAGCATTAGTCAGATTTAATCCTTATAAACAAAATATTGTGGCACAGACAAAGCCAATCATGGGAATGTGGTGTCACTGCATCAAATGAGACGGAGCGCTGCATCTCATAACTAATCGTTCATGTTACAATTTTAAAAAACCTCTAATTAAAGTTCAGCCCAGAGTTGTTTAAAAAAAAAGCATTTAATCTCCTGCTTCCTAAGGCAAATAATGGTTTTACCTTAGTGTGTGTGTGTGTTCAGTTGTCTATTGCTTTAGCAAAATATCTCACGACCATGCAGGTGGACGTTATTGATATAGTAGTCCCTCGTTTATCGTGGGTACCATATATATATATATATAGGCATTTTAAACCCTTCCCACACTCTTGTAATATTCTACACAATGTTTCTAAATGCTCTAAAAGAGCACAGAATGTCGTGATTTCAGCTCCCTGCCATGGCTGCTCTCGGCCACGCCCACTTCTCCGTGACAGAGCAGAAATCAGCTGATCAGCTGCAAGACGGGGCACCGGAGCTGTGGGCTGCACACAGGCTTTATAATTTATTTTAAAATAAAAATTTAATGCCGATCGTGCGGCTCATCCATCAATCAGCCAATTGTGTGTCATGTCCAATCTTATTTTGAAAAACTACGGCAGAGCGAGTACAAGAAAAACAAACCGTGAAGTAGTGAGGGATTACTGTACACTTAATATCTCAGGATTTTATCTACACTTGATCATTTTTGGAGTCAGCTCCATTCAAGATGTTTGCCACAGCTAAGAGACTTTAGCCAAATCAAAAATGATTATATCCTGATGCATGCTCAATAATCCAGGTAGAAAAATCTAAAAAAGTTAAGTCTGGTCCTCTGGACGTTCAAAAAAAATTTGTAGAAACGTTTTGTGACGAAACATTTTTACAACATTTTTTTTGAACATCCAGAGGACCTGACTTAGCAGTTATGATAATTTTTCTAAAAAAAAAGTTAATTTTACAAATAATATAAAATTTGATGCGGTAGTAGCCAAGAGTCATTCCCAACACAAATGGAGTGTGACTTCTTACTATTTCAAATGAAACTGAGCATAATGTAAGATTTGACCCAAATGACTCATTTCCCATCATACAAAGATCTTAGTCTCCAACTCTGGCATAAAAAAGCAGCGGGTGATATGCATTCCTTCAAGGACTAGTAGACCTGTACATAATTTGTGATTTGATTCCATAACGACAAATTCAGGTTAGATATACATATTCAGACAGGATATTGTGCATTAAGGGCTGATACCAGTACTGCTACTGTATATAATGAAGACTTAACTTTTGGGACATTGCTGTGAAGAACAGCGATAATCTGGATGAAAAATATGTCAGCACAAATAACCAGAGTGGGGGTCTGTACAGTACAGCGTGTTTCAGTGTCTGCCCTGAGGTACTCAGCTCAAACCTGCCCAAGAACTAGAGAGTGAGCAAACGGCATCAGTTTTTATATTTGAACAAAAAAAGGAGCCGAAGCAAAGGTGTGGCTAGCTAGGCAAATAAATGGAAGAAAAAGTAATAGCTGTCAAATCAGGAGAGCATCTCAGTGTTTAGATATGCTGAAGAGGCCGATGTGTTTAATACCAAATTGGGAAAAAAAAGACTCGCTGAGATAAAAGAAAAATATCCTGAAGAATCTGCAAAGAAACAAAAAGATAAAGGTGTTCTGTCAATTAGATAATTGAGGTGAGGAAAAACAGCCCAGCTTTCCACAGAAACTTCTCGGCACAGATCTTCACTCTCTCCCCATTGTCTGCTCGTCGAGGTCGTGCTCTCCTCAGGTGCAGAACTTAGCCACTGTGAACAAAGAGGAAATCAATCACTGTTCACCAATCAGCTAAGCTCTGCGTCTGGCTGGAGAGAGGAAACAAAACGCTGCGGAGGAGATTGACGTGTCTCACGAAAGCTCCCTCATCATCCTTGTTTCTTCGCACTCCTCAAACACTATTATACGAGCCCGTAGGTAATCACGTCTTCTTCAGGCTGAACTTTCTGTGGGTAAGAGGGTGCGCTTGTATATGGAAGGAGATCTGGTTACCATGGCAGCCGGCAGGGTCGGGGATGTGTGGTAATCCCTGGCAATGTGATTTTTATCATAAGTCACAAATCAGCACGCCAGGAACCCTCACAGGCCAGACATGAAAGAACAAGATGTCAGATTGTTTTCCTCAAACTGTACCCACATGGTTGACTCCAGCGTCAGTATGCTGCTAACAGCAACACCCTGAAACTAAAAACTTTCTCTCTCCCCTCCACCCGTGTTTTCCCCTCCCTCATGTCTACCATCAGAACTCAGCCGTGAAAGACCAGGACTGCGGATCTTTTGCTGCCCCGCTCTCACACACTATTTCTTCGGTTACCCTTCTCGTCTCCTATTCGCCACGCTCGGCTAACCCGGCGATATGCCCCTCATTAAGCGGATCAAGAGGGATTCCAAAGGCATGTACTGGGGGGGAAAAATTACAAGAGGGTGAACAGGAAAGGGGGGTAAAAAGACCACCCTACACTTCTAAATGATGGTGCTTTTAGGATGCCCTGACAGACATGTTTTCAGCTGAATCCCATTCAGCAGAATAGGCGCAGTCTGCTGTAGTGTGTCTTTGTGGGAAAAGTAAGAGGAGGCCTGCTCGACTTTAAAAAGGACAATTGGGCGATACAATGTGAACATAAATCTACCTCCCTGCAGGGCAATACAAAAAGCCAGCGAGGAGTTCTCCTCATCCATCATTTTAATTGGAGTAAGACCTCTGATCTCAGATGACCTGCGTGATCCACTGATGTTTACAGGCGCTTGTTTGCGTCGGTCCAAAGGGAAGCTGCAGTCAAAGTTGGGATATTCATCTTTGAATGCTTCTGTCCCCTACGAGGCGACAGGGAGAAAAGGAGGAGTGACAGACGATGGTGAAGAGGAGCAGGGACAGACAGGCACTGTGGATGTGTGTCGGGGAGATTTATCGGGACTAAGCCAGATGCCAAACACTTGTTGAGAAAGCCTTTCACATCCTGTGCAAATGCACAAAACTGTTTGTGTGTGTATGTGTGAGAGAAGATAAAAGCCTGTCTCGTGGCAGCTTGACTGAAGCCTGAAACAGGATTTAAAGCTCTGAGTCACTCAGGTCAACGTGGACGGGATTTTAGCAGCAGCTCATGACACAGTCTGTGTCAACCAAGGTTACAAACACCTTCTTCACCAAACTGAGCGTCAGTTTTAAGGTATTTAACAATTAAAAGCTTCAATTGTAGCAGGCCACCAAATTAACCATACCTTTATAATAAACCACAGTAGGATTTAAACAAATATTTAATTGATCAAGCTGTAGATCTATATAACACATTCTTTAATTTGTTTGCTGAATTTGTGCTCATTGGACCAGTGCACTGTTAAAACACTGAGTCCTGAATCTTGTGGCACAGCGATGGAATAAAACATGCAAGTTACCATAACTGCTGGTCTATAGAGTGCACCGGAATATAAGCCGCGTACATTAAATTTAAAATAAATCACAATTTTGTACATAAATAAGCTGCGCTTGTGTATAAGCTGCAGGTGTCCATACTGTAATGTCAGAAACTGCACACAGATCCTGAGAGTGATGTACAGCTCTTGTTATAGAACAAGAATCAACCACCAGAGTTTAGTTTTCAACACCCACACAGACAGCGTGATCCCACAGGTCTTCATGACAACACCCTCTCCGACTCATGGTTAATCTACTGAATGAATAAAAACTTGTCTAAGAAGAACAGACTACAAATAATCACTAAATAGAACAATGCTAAACACCTATGGTAACTGAAATAGTTAAAAAATGAACATACCAGTAAATTTTACCCACAATTCCTACCTGAGGCCATGTGACCAGCAGTCAACCACAGCAGAATACGTACCGGCAACATACATGGTTTACTGACATTGTAAATGTTAAATTACTGTCATTGATTTTTATTGTTAAGCACTTTTGGTAACCGCTGTTGTTTTTAAATGTGCTTTATAAATAAATTTGACTTGAGTCCTGCTCTGCAGAACACATATGACAGGAGTCAGTAAAAATAAAAATGTTTAAAAATCCATAAATTAGCTGCTGCTTTGTTAAAGCTAAGGGGTTTAAAGTCCGTGAAAAAAGTAGCGGCGTATACACGGGCAAATACGGTAAATGTGTGGCTTAATGAAGGAAAGTGTGCTCTGACTTTTGGTAGAAGTACACTGTAAAACATAAACAATATCTGAAGGAAACAACGGCACCAAAAAATGGCGATCAATAGAATTTTGGTAAAACGTGAGAACATTTTTAGAGCTCTGCTCATAATGAGCCACTGGCAGCAGTTTCAACTGTTCTTATACAGTTTATACGTCAAACTGTAGGCGTTCTTTCTTAGTTTATATTGTTACAAAGTTGATCTAGGAATTTTGAGAAGTAAATTTTGATTGGCACCCTTCAATGTTTCTTCAGAAATTTTCTAGTGCCATCACTGCTGTGAGCAAACAAATATCTGTATTTCATTTTCTTTCTGTGAGTTCGACTGTAAAACTGAACTTTAGCAAACGTGTTGGTTGAATTGTTACAAACACAACAGCTCTTGGTGTTGAATGAGATCTGTTTCTTTAAAACAGGCTTCAGTGGAGGAAGCATCCCTCGTTTTTTTAAATTTTTTTTATGTTCTAACTCTCCTGCTGATGCACATTTTTCAGGTTGTAAAATAATTTTTTTAATCAAACATATCGAACGGCAACACAAAATCTCCAAAATTAAACTCATAAGCTTGGATTTAATAATTTTCCTTCCTACTCATAGTTTGCTAGTTATTTTGAGTAATACAGATCAAGATCTGTCTATTTGCTGTTCGTTCAATAGGTAATATTCTGTATTAGACTACTTTGTAAAAAGATCAGCAGCTTCAAGTTGAGCTGTCTTTACTGCGGTCAATCTTTGTCTCGTCTCCTATTTCTCTTTCTTTTCCGAACCACAAACTTCATTCTTTCCCTCTTTTAGTGTCAGACTGAAAACGCAACTTACTGACTGTTGCTGCATAAACACGCAGGAGGGATTCCCATGTGGACTGTGTATAAATCCCTCAGCATCAAATGGAGACTGTCTTGAGCCTGAGCCTCACTGGCCTGTTCTCTCCTTCTGTCTTCTTGCTCTCATTTGCTTGAGGAATAAATTCCCAGATTCCTAGTCTGACAAATGAATCCTGACGGTGCTGCTGTGGAACCACAAAAAAAGCACCCCCTTTGGACTCTACGAGCACATTCACAAACACACCCTGTACAGTAGGCTCAGACAAGAATGTGCAGCAAAGGTAGACTGTCCACTGGTGCAGATGAGATCAAGTTATCACAAAGCGTTCTTTTACAAGGCTTTTTCATTATCCTTGCATTTCAGATAAGTCACAAATATATTTCTAACACTGCAGAGAAACCATTTTCAGGCTGCAAACAGCTGGAGGAAAATAAAAGCTCAAACTTTTAATTGATTTTATTACAGTTTCTAATCATTCTGTCATTTAAAATGACAACAAACAAGCAGAAAGTACAAAAATGTAGTTTAAATACAAGAAAAAGTTTCATGTGCAACACACTAAACAACAAAAAGGAGCTTTTACCTCGAATGTCACAGGATCATCTCCTCTACCACCCTGCGTGCTGATTGGTCCATTTCCTCCTGGACCAATGAGAGGCAGCGACGAGCCAGAGCCTGCTGCTCAGGGTCCTCCTGAACCATCAACTCCCCGTAAAGATACACCCCCATAGCCTGTAACACACACACATCCACAATCCACACTAATTCTACTGTGTTCTTTTTAAATTCATGTCTGAAGCTTCTGTTGTGGAACCAGGGACACATGTTTTATTGACCTGATCATGAAGCAGAAAATGTTCAACATCTCCGTAAGCCTGAGAGTAGGCGTGTTTTATCACCAGCTCACACCAGCGATGTCGAACCTGGAAACAAAACACAGGAAATGTGAGTATGAATGAGACATGTTTTTCAAGATTTACCACAAAACGTGCACATATACGCCTTTCATACGATCATTTTGTGTTCCTTTCAACGCTGACAGAGCTGACCACGTAAAGTCTTTGCCTACCCTAATTTATGTTTGATGATAAACTTCAGAGAAAAAATTGTCACCTAAATTTTACACAATTTTTAGAAGGAAAAATGATTAAAAATCAGAATATCTTCCATTAAGATCTACAGAATCATCTAGAATCAGAGCCTGACATCACAGTCATCTAAAATTTATGTTAAAAATATCAATTTATTTCTTGGACTGTAGGATCTTTATGTGTGTGTGTGTGTGTGTCCTTGTTTATGCTACTTTGTGAGGCCCATTTTTCCAACTTATACTACATTGTGGGGACCAACTGCTCCTTATGGGGCCCAAAGCCCGGGCCCCATAAGAAGAAGTCCCGTTGGTGGGTTAGGGGCTAGGTTTAGGACTAAGGTGTGAATTGAGGATGTGTTAGGTTTAGGGTTAGGTATGTATTGGTAATGGTTAGGTTATGGATAAAGGTCATGGTTAGGCTATAGAAATGAATGAAAAATGAATGGAAGTCAATGCAAAGGCCCCACAAAGATAGCAAAACAAACCTGTGTGTGTGTGTGTGTGTGTGTGTGTATGTGTAAGCTAATGCCTGGCCTTTCTCCTGGAGGATCAATAGAAGCTCTGTTGCCGCGGTTACAGGAGAGATCAGAGACTGGCTCTGTCCCCGCCTCAACCATCGTGCTTCATCATATGATATGAGTGCACACATGAACATATGTGTGTGTGTGTCCATTTATAGATACACTCTTGTGAAGGAGGCAGACAGAGGATGGTAAAAAAAAAAAAACAACAGAAAAATTCGGATAAAAAAATATTTTCAAACACCATCACTTCTTTAAAGCTCGGCCGTTTCCCTCTACTTATTTTTTCCTCTGGGTCTTTCAGTCTTTTGCACAACTTTATCCACACAGTTACGGAAATAAACAAACCCTTTGGAGAGTTCAGTGACGGAGAGTAGGACTTTTAGTGACTGACTCAACAGCTAAGCTGCTGAAATCAAATCGGTCACGAAAACTAATCCACAAAAATGTCTTGCAAGTCAGAGGAGCCAAATTGATGTACAGTATATGGGAGCTTTTTTAAATCTTAAAAGCAATACTTTAAAACTTTATACTTCTGTGGAACGTTATGAGCAAATAATATCTTACCTGTTGCAGAGAATTCTATAACGAGCCGCACTTTAGTTTAAATCTAACCAGACAGACGAGCTCAGCGAGTCAGAGTGGATTTGTTTACACCTTAAAGCACCACTTTCAAAAGTCTTAGTAGTTCCTGTAAACGTTATCAACTGCCATCAACTTGACAATATATATGTTACACTGGCAAATTTATTGTGATACTCCTGTTGGAAGTGGTACAGCTAGTTGTTCTTGCTACTTTCTGCATTCGTCAAAAAAAAAAAAAAAAAACTGTTGGGTAAAAAGTTTATAAAATGCCATTTTTACAAACCCCTATAATAACTTTTAGGATTTTTACTTATTCCCCCTTGGTCTTGGCACTGCATGGTTTAGCTGTTAGCTCATAAAAGTGGTACAAATTAAAGTTTTTCTCCAAATTGAGGCTGTTCAAACGAGTAAATAGTATTTATTTTAAATTTAAATCTTAAAATGTTGTTTTACTGTCCATCTGTTACATAGCTGCAGAAATGCAGATCAAGACACTTTATGTTTATCCTCCAAATTGATTTAGCAACTCTAATGCTAAAAAAACATTTAATTATTCTTATACTGGGTTTCACATTTACCGTAATTTTTGCAGTATAAGTTGCAGTTTTGTACATAAATTAGCATGCCTGCGACTTATACAGCAACGTGATGCATTTGTTTTTTCCCCTCATATTTATAACCCAATGCTTGGTTGAGATCTGAAGATTTCATTCATTCTGACATGAAAAATATTGAACACTACCATTTCCAGCCACTAAAGGGACCTCGACTAATATGGCAAGCCAAGTGTCTCATTAATAGGTAAAAGTGGATATTAATGAGACACTTGGTTTATCATACAAAGCCACCTACGTCTCGCTCCGGAACTCCTGGAGCAAACGTCAAATCAGCTGCATTTCACCGCGCCGCCCAGGCGAAATGCAGCTGATTTGACCATTAAAGTGCATTTATTAAGGAAAAGTTCGACTGAGACACACCTTTACTATAATTTCAAGCAAACAAATGATTGTTTTGAAGTGTTAATCTTGTTAAATTCTTGTTAAAGTCCTCCCGCGCACGCTCCCGTGGCCGTCGTTTGGCAGCCATTTGATTTTTGGCACAACACCGGCCCCCATTTCCAGGTGGTCAGCGGCTACACATAACAAACGCGACACGTCAGCGGTGATGCATAATAGATTCGACATATATGGCGAAGCGAGGTATATGTTTTTTTTCCACTTTATTAGACATATTTAGACTGATGCGATTTATACGGCAGTGCGGCGTGTACAGCAGCAAGTACGGTAATTGTCAGTGTGTATCTGCAGAAATATACAGAAAGCTGATTTTTAAAAATTTTTTATAAAGTAGTTGAGGTGCTACGTTCTCTACCTCCTGCTCTCATAGCAACAACGATATGTGTTTATGTGTTTGTGTGCACAAGTGTGTGCCGTATGTTTACCCTTTAGTGTCAGTCCTGCCCTTCTGGCCTGTGTAGCCCCAGCAGCTGCTCCCTGCACTGGGTTACATTCCTGGGGAGAGCCCTGGGGCAGAGCAGCTGCTTGGTGCACCTCTTCTTCTCTTTTTTTTCCACTGTGCTCCCTCTGTGGGCCCCTCTTCCTGACAGCACATGCAATTACGCAGTGACATTCCTTCATTTATTACTGCACCACCGCCCTGCCTACACTCTCCTCTACCACCAGTTTTAACACACACATCAACTCTACAAGTGAACATGAACCATCTCCGACTATTTGAATCCTACTAATAAAACGTGTGTGAAATCAAGATAAAAATGCAGAGATGAAGTTTCACAGGCTGGATCCCAGAGATTAACGAAGGATTCCTTAGGAGGTTGGGCTTTGTGTGAAAGCAAAAACAAATCTTTATTGGTGAGCAGGTGCTATGAGGCGTATTTTTAACTTTTAAACAGGCTTTGTTTGGTCTCTTGTTTACTGTGCAGCAACATACATCAGTAGGAAAAAGGGGACTTTACACCAACATTGACAGGTTACGATCACACTGCAGGTCTTAATGCTCAATTCCAAAATTTAACTCGGATTTAAATTTTTTTTGGGTGGTCAGTCACATTATGAATAAAATGTGACCTCCATCAGACTCCAGTGTGAACCGTTTAGTTCTGAGGCGACCCACATGTGTGACGTCACCCGCAGCACGCTGTGTTTAAGGAGGTAAATAAAGACGCTACACATTGTAGCATGTGTTATTCTGAAGTTGTGCAATCAGAACTGATTAAATTATTATCTGACATGCTTATCGGGTCCAGTTTTTACATTTAAGTTTGTCTCTCTGGTGCAGCGTTGTTATTTTTGAAACGAGAGTGACGTACTGAAAAAAGAAACATACTCAAGCATCGATCCCACCCCGATAGTATCGATACGGTCCGACACTGTGGATCATCTCATCCAGGACGTTGGAAATTAAAGCAAACAAAGATGAAGCAACTGGAATTTGTTCTGGAGATGAAGATGTGTGGAATTTTGAGCTTTAAACTGCATGACATTGGCATCTTTATTATTAATATGTGGATCGATCCGCTCACCCCTACCTCACTGACGTAAAAGTCGGATGAAATGCGACATGACTGTTCAGACTGCTGTTGCTTTGTAAACCATCTATGAAAAAGTCCTGGGTCAGATTAAAAAAAAAAAAAATCTGATTTGGGTCACATTTGCAGTGTAAACATAGTTTTATTACTCCAATCATTTAAGGCTTCCTTTATAAACTCATTTACATGTGCGCTCTACAACACAACCAAATTGCGCCAATTAATAATGTAGCCTAATATAACAAAACATTAACTGATTTAGTCATGAAGATGAAAACTGTAAACACTGGCATGACTTCTGTGAGATGGAGTCTTTCTGGCTCTGGCTTCTTCTGTCACATCCCATAGATATTTTTATCAGGCTGGAATATGAGGAGTTTGGAGACCAAAGCAAACTTCTGTCATGCTTCTTGAGTTATTGAAAATAATTTTATGTCCCGTCGAGGAGCTGTACAGTACAGAACATTGCACTGATTCATGTTATTTACATTGCCTGCAACTGTATAAAAATTAAAGCTTATTGGTTTATACAGCAGCTGTAACAGTGTTTCTTTCCACTTTACTCACTGGTTCCCATTAGACCTGAATGTGATTTTATTTTCTTATTGGGTGTGTGTGTGTGGGTGATTTTGGCTATCTTAATGGACCAACTTTGTCTCCAGTTAAATATAAGTCCCTTACATAAGTACCGGTACACTCCAGTGAACAACCCCCCCCCCCCCTCCCAACACACACACACACGTGCACAGGTAGAAT
>NC_056505.1:15632345-15655685 GCF_014905685.2 Nematolebias whitei
CCCCCCCCCCCCCTCCCAACACACACACACACGTGCACAGGTAGAATTCCAGCATTCTAAATGGCATGAGGCTCACGTGAAAGGAAGTAAACTAAAGTTATTGGACAGATAGTCATGGTCACTCACTATCAGCTTACACAGAACAGTCTGGCTGCACACACACATTGACGATCAGCCTTACTTCCTTTCACTTTTGCGTACGTGTTCACACAAACACACAAAGTTTGTGTTTCATTGCGCAGTGCCTCTGTTAAACTGCATTACTTTCCAAGAGATATGTTTAGCGCATAACAGATGGTGAAACGATATGCAACAGAATAAAAAGCTGCTATAGCAGCTACACAAAACCATGATCATATTTAAACAAACAAATATCTCCAGAATTAATTCATTGAAATGTATAAATAGCTAAACTTCGCAAGAAATCATTATAAGTGGAACAGCAGGAGGTTTAGTGTAAATGGTTCAACTATAAAAATGTATTTTTAAATGATTCATCAGACCTTTCACAATGTCTTTAGGATTACAGTACAATACTTTTACCAGTCTCATAATCATAAACAGCCATTCCCATCACCCAGTATTCATTTACTTTGAAAAGCTCCAATACAACGCTAAGTAAATGGTGGAAGACTACAGAGGCTAAATTACACCCAGTTCTGTAATTTATCCTAGACTTTTAAACAGATCAATCATCAGTCATCTAAAGAGAAGGTGGTGCCAGACAACGCAGAGCTGAGTGAGGGGACAAAATGAAGAAAATGATCTCCAGACAGAAAAAATAATGGCTACATTTATAAAAAGAGGAAAAGAAGATTAACCTCCTCTGAATGAGATTACTGGCATTATGATGGGCAAATGCCTTTAGACAGGTGTGTGCACGTTTATGGATTTTTGTGTAAGAGTGTGCTTTTTTTAAATGTATAATAACATTCATAATGGCCTTGTATATTTTTAGCAAACACTCAAAGGGGTTTCCTGGAAATTGCACATGAGAAGCTACTTTTATCTGCCAGGAAGTCTGACTTATAGCTCCCTGATTTGAAAATTGGAGCCGAGGCGAAAACACAGAACAGCATAGGTGTGCGACTACAAGGTTGAATAATAGTTGTGGAGTGAACTCATGCAAATTAAATGAATACGAGCATAAAACATCACTGAACTGAAGAAGAAAAAAGAAAAAAACAGGCTGGAATGTAAATATTTGAGTGCAACTTCATTTATCTGTTTTCAGTTTAGTAACCACTCAACTGACTCGGCATATCAGGACATCTGAGCTCCATTACTGCCCCCAAGAAAACGACTCATATAATGAATAGGAAGCGATAAAGCCCTAAATATGTATGCTTTTTTTGTTGTTCAAATTGAGCTGTGTGTTAATGATGGCTGGTAGTGTAGACAGTTTATAAGTTTTACATTTTAGGAGTGCAAGGAAGCGCAAAGAAAAACACAAACAAATTTATAGTATTAATAAAAAACTTTGGCTCTGAAATATAAAGTGATCACATGGGATTCAATCAATAGTGCCAGCTGTATAGAGGAAAGCTACTTACATCTAAATAACTATGCATCACTAAGACGACAGATAGTTTATGTTGGCAGTAAAACATGACAGTCCATCATACTGAGCACAAGCGTCCCCCAAGGATGTGTACTCAGTCCTTTCTTAGTTCTGCTAACATAGCAGCGCTGCTGAATTTAGCATAAATACAATTGCTAAGTTTGTTGATGACTCAACAGTGGATAATCTTATCTTACAGAGTTAAGGGGAAACAGTTAAGATGGTATATTGTTGGGTTGCAACCGTTGAGAGACTAGATGGTGATTCAGACTTGCAAGAAAATACGGGAATTCAACTTTGTAGTTTTGTAGACACGTGTTTTTGACCAGTTTGCTGTGAGACTGCATTTTTGAGCAGCTAGTCTTTGAAACTTTTGGCCTATTTTTGTGTACAGGACTTGCAAAACGGCATTCTTGTCTATGCACATTATTTTGTTGTCCACTTCCACCCTCAACATATCTGCCTCAGCTAATTTTTTTACCTACCTTTGCAGCTGCCTCTTTAATGATTTAATCTGCTGGAGTGCACTTTAGAACCACGCAAATTTTGCCAACATGTTCAAAACTCAAGCTTTATGACTGCATGCCTTTGTGACGCAAGCGAAGAAGTTCAGAACCCAGCAACATTTTCAAGACATTCTGAAGACTTTCATGATGAATGCTGTTTGCCAATTTGTTACAGCTCACCTGGTGAAATACCAACTCTACAGAGCTGTTGTGGAAATAATCTATCTCCTAATGTTAATAACATCTATTCCCTCAACCTAACCAAACCAATCCTGGCTAAGAAGTTCAGCAGAGAATAACCTTCCTCAGAAACAGAAGCATGTGAGTGTCTGTTCTTTCTGAGCTCTTACCTCAGCGTCTTGTTTCTGTAGGCTGTAGGTTCTTTGCAGAGCACGCATTAATGCCACGCTTAGCTCCGATTCTTCCAGCAGAAGTTCCAAAAGCATCACTAGCTGGTCTGACGTCAGCTGCGGAAACAAAGCTTCATGAAATTAAAAGCCACCCTCATAAGTTACTCAGACATGTTATTAAAAATACGAAGAAAAGTTACAATTGTCTTACAGACAGCAGCGATAAACAAGCAAAAATGTCTAGACTCACAGACTTCATTTAAATATTGCCCACCTCCTCACCAGCACATTCATACTGTTTTCTACAAGTTTAATTTTCTTTTTTTGTGCTGTGACAACCTTGATGAAAAGATTAATAGAAATAAAGCTATTAATCAAGCTTTTCAAACAAAGGAACAGGTGGAAAAATATAACAGACCAGAGAGTGTAATTAAATAAATATGGTAAATCAAGTGGATCGCGTGCTACTGAGAAATATTACAAAACGGGCATAAATTAAAGTAGATGAAGGGAAAATATTACATTCTGAAGCGGAGACAGAGAAAACGATTAGACAAAGAGACAATGTTCTCTTTGTAGGTTTTGAACCAAAGAGGGACACACTGTTCAGGAACACATGGCCATAAAAGACTTGTTTGTTTGAACATTTGTGCTTTGTAAGCTGTAAAACAGACCAGACTGCAGCAATTTCTGGGATTCAAAACAGAGGTGATAAAGAAGAAACTATTTGACGCCTAGTTGTTGCTTAATGAAACTGATCACTCAACCTGAGGTGGATCGGGAGTAAACAGCCTATTTTCTTCTGATGAAGAACATCTTCAGGGACAAATATTCTGGGAATCCACGTGGGCAGCCGTATGAGAAGTGGCTTCCTTCCTGTGAGGACAGCTGTGCCCAGCCTTGCCTGCCTCTCTGCTGGGTACACCCAACACTCCCAGCAACACTTTTCCTCTGCTCCCAGCCAGGGACACAATTAATGGCTCCGGGCCCCATGGAGACCAATGTGAAAATGAGCATGAATTTTGTATGTGACTGAGCGAAGCAGAGTGAGAATGTAAAAGGAAGAAAAAAAAAGTGAGGACCCAAAAGCACATCCTATCTTAGAGAGTGTAAAAAAAGAGTTTCAGCTTTTCTGACCATAATTAGCATATTTTTTTAAGGAAATCAATGTTGGGCTCTGTGATGGACTTGGACTTGTCCAGGGTGTACTCCGCCCCTCGCACAGTGAAAGCTGGACATGGGCACCAGGGACCCCCATGACCCAAAAGGAAGAAGCGGGTAAAGATAGTGGATGGATGGATGGAAAGCAACTTTATTTTGTGTGCTACTGGGAGCTACATGCCCAAAGGTAAGGATGGTTCAGTGGTCTACAGGAGCTGAGGAAGTAAACACCAAAACTGGATTATACCAGTTTTTAGGTAGTTTTACTACCTACAAAACCCTCAACAACCTAGCTCCATCTTATATTACAGATCTTATTGTTCTATATTTTCCTAACAGAGCACTTCGCTCTCAGACTGCAGGTTTACTTGTGGTTCCTAGAGTTTCCAAAACCAGAATGAGAGGCAGATTTTTCAGTTATCAGACTCCTCCTTTGTGGAACCAACTTCCAATCTCTGTCCATACGGCTGACACATTGTCTAGTTTTAAGACTGGACTTAAGACTTTCCTTTTTGTTAAATCCTATAGTTAGGGTTGGCTTGGGTTTCCTGAGTTATCCCTTAGTTACGCTGCTATAGGCTTAAACTGCTGGAGGACAAACTGACCATATTTCTTCACTCTGCTACTGTCTTTACTTACTCTGCTCTACCTGTTTTGTATTTGTAATAATTATTTCTATCCTTGACATGTGTTTTTGTCTTTCAGTTACACCTGCACCTACATCTGGACCTGTCATTCTGTGTTTGTTTGTCTCTCCTTCCTGTCCTCTCAAACCCAGCCAGTCAAAGCAGATGGCTGCTTGTCCTGAGCCTGGTTTTACTGGAGGTTTCTTCATTTTGAAAGGGAGTTTTTCCTTTCCACTGTTGCCAATGTGCTTGCTCAGGATGGGAGACTGCGACGAAGTGAATATTCAACAAGTCTGCTGGCTTCCGTAGACAGAGAACTTTACTAATTGGCTTTTCTATGTATGTGAATGTTGCTGTAAAGTGCCCTGAGACAAGTTTGTTGTGATATGGCGCTATATAAATAAACTGAATTGAAATGGGTGACAAATCATCAAATCAAACCCTACCGCTACTGCTGCCATGCACACAAACGGATCAACATCTGTGGAACATGAGTCTTTTTTCCACCCTCTATCAACTCCCATCTCTTCATCTCTCCTCCCCCCCATTTTGTGAAGGCTGAGTGTTTTTCTGAAGTGCTGTCTCCATCTCCAATCTTTCTTTCTGGCCCCATCCACGATCCTTCCAAGTCTTCCACTCTTTGAAAAGTAAGGAGTCTAACCATTACAGCGCCACTCTTGCAGACACACTCACACAACGTCTCTGTGGTGACTGGGAGCTCCTGTTTTGCTTGCATGTATTTATGTTGCTATGGTGGTAATCAATATGTCTGCATCAGTGTCTCCAAAAACAAATTCCTGGTCAATGATGGTCCATTTGAAACTAATTTGTGTTATTATCCAGACACACATGGAAAATATCTAAAAATTTGTTAGACGGATTTTAATAAAACTCTTGGAAAGTAATCATTTGATGCCCGTCTACAAATGATTACAAATGAGTCTGCCTGATTCAAGATGGCTGCCATGCCATGACTAACCACAGTACTTCTGACAAATTCATGAAACAACTAGATTGCTTTCAACTCTTTACGTTGCCCATCACTGTTTTGCACATAATGCGACAACTTCAACTTAAAAAGTTTTTTTTTTAAACCATGTCTTGACAGTGACGAAAACAGAGAGGCAGTTTAATAAACACTTAAAGGGCTCAGGGTCCAAATCTTCTGCTGGCCAAGTCCTACCAACAGGGTTTAAAAAAACAAACAAACAAAAAAAACTAAAGTGTTTGGTAATTTATATTTTACATCTTTCAAATTTTCTTGGGCTCCAATTAATGCAGCTTATGAACTGATTAGCTTATCTGAACTCCATTAACATTGAGAACATATTGGAGCATGTTTAAGGATGAAACAAGAGGAAAGAAAAGTTATCAGCTGGTACAACTTGTTTGTTGGTACACTAGCACTTACAAACAACTCAAATACACACACACATAAACACACAAACACACAGTGAAACTCACAAACCCTGTCCTGAGTGACTCCAACAACAACTTTTAACGGTAGATTCCTAAAAGTAGCACTGAAGGAGAAAACATATCTCCTTATATAGGAGTGGTTCATGTGAAAAGATGCTAAATGAGAATTTGGACTGATTAGAGAGGCTTTTTTTTTTTACTGTTCACAATGCAGTTTCCTTAGTTGATTAATTTGAGACATATAGTTTGACCTTTCTTAAACAGAGTTTTTCTACAACCACAAAATGAATAATTTATTATGGGATAAGAGACTACACATTTTGCGTAAATAAGTTGTTGCCAGTGGAAACATTAGTCACTGCAGTAGTTTTCCAGTGAGAGCCTCCTACTTATTTGCTTACTTAATTCCAGGTGCTGACTATTTTTTTGTGAGGGGTGCTAGCGGGCAATGTGTATTCAGATCAGGGAAACTTCTGTGAAAGTTATACATAAAAACAATTCACTTGAGCACAAAGCGCTGACATGGGTCTGTTTCACCATCTGTATATTGGGTTGAGCTTTGCAAGTACCTTTGGGAAATATGCTGCTGAAATGTCCCCTCACACACTGACCTCTAAACCTCTACAGAACAATGACACGCATACACCCACACACATGAACGTAGATATATGTCTAAATACAGACTGTTTGCTTAAGTGACTGACAGCTCAATGAGACACAGCAATGGCAAACACAGGATATGATGTCTACCTAAAACTATGAATAAAGTATATTTAGTCAAGTGTGTGGGTGCTTGTGTTTGTTTTCCCGTCAGGATCTTTTCTGGTATAATAACTGACCTCAGGCCTTACTCAATAAATGCCAGTCAGTGCACTATCCTAATAAGGGTAGATGCTTATGCATATGTGGATCTGTGTGCTCCACTGTGAGTGGGAAGAGTTGGAGAAAAAGTGAGAGTGATGAAGAGTCGAAAAAAAAAGGCAGACGCATTTTGTGGGCGTATGTTTGTGTGGGTGTATGTAGCAGTAGATAAGTGTGGGTGTACGGGACTAAAACCAACTGCTGAATATCACGTTCACAACCAGGAACAAAATGAATCCATTTGGCCTCTTGGACAACACTGTACACACAGACAACACGAGTATGTGCTTCGTTATGATATTCCTCCTGAAGAGAGGTTAACAATTAATTATGACTTTTACACATTCTTCTCCCAGTGCTGGGGAAAAAGGGTCAACTTTAAAATCAACGATTTTCTTTTTCTTTAACTTGTTTCTTTAACTTTTATCACTTGTTTAGTATTTCCACAGTAACGCACAAATTCAGAATAGAATTCAAAATCTTACCCTCAACAACCTAGCTCCATCTTATATTACAGATCTTATTGTTCCATATTTTCCCAACAGAGCACTTCGCTCTCAGACCTCAGGCTTACTTGTGGTTCCTAGAGGTTCCAAGAGCAGAATGGGAGGAAGATCTTTCAGGTATCAGGCTCTTCTCTTGTGGAACCAACTTCCAGTTTCTGTCTGTAGGGCTGGCACATTGTCCAGTTTTAAGACTGGGCTTAAGACTTTCCTGTTTGATAAATCCTATAGTTCACCCGCTTCGAATGTTATCAGCCATTAAATGGCCGTTATTAGATGTTATCATCCCCAAAGGTTCTGTTCAGACTGTCCCTCCTGTGCCTCCTAGTAGGTTTAAAGGTATGTTCTTATTGCTGATAATAGGGTCAGGTGGTTAGGTTAAAGGTCAAGGGTCAGGGGGTTAAGTTTAGGGTCAGTGCTCAGGGTCAGGTGTAAGGTTAGGTTTAGGAAAAGGGTTAAATAAAGTTTACAAAAAAAAAACTTGGTTTTAGATGCGGGCAAAGCTGCATATCATCAGCGATAAGAACGTACCTTTAAACCAACTAGGAGGTACAAGAAGTACAATCTGAACACAACCTATAATGGCCATTTAAAGGGCTGACAACATTTGAAGCCGCTGTATAGTTAGGGTTGGCTTGTTATGCTGCCATAAACAGACTAGTGGAGGACAAATTGACCACAGTTTTAAAAATGAATAGTTACAAATGCATACATATGAATAGTTTGCATTTGAAATTATTTCTATCTTAACATGTGACGATGTCCCCTGATTCCTGACCTGCCATTGTGTATCCGTTCCTCCTTCCTGTTCTTCTCAAAGCCAGTCGAAGCAGATGGCCACTTGTCCTGAGCCTGGTTCTTCCTCATGAGGGAGTTTTTCCTTTCCACTGTCACTTTCATGCTTGCTCAAGATGAGAGTCTGCAATGAAGTTAAACTCAAAGCAGTCTGCTCCTCTGATAATGTTATTAACTTACTTTTAATGTATATGAATGTTTCTGTTCAGTGCCCTGACATGACTTCTGTTTTGACTTGGTGCTATATAAACTGAATTGAATTGAACACTTATCGCCACTCATGTTTGTGTTCTTTCAGTTTTTTAGGAGTATATAAAATCAGTTGAAAACATTAAACTTTGACTTACATCCTCTTTGTTGAACAAGGTCTCAAATACTACATCATTGTTTCTCATCATGTCAAGAGTCCTCCTTTAACCCCTTATGAATAAATCATCTCTGCCCTCTTAGTTTCTGCATCAACTTGCGCTAATATGCAAAATTATATAAAGTGTAATTATTTATACTTGCTTTTTTTTCTTGTTGAGCTATTGGTAAAGAATTCTACCTGAAGATGTAAAGCTTTGATAAATTACAGCAGAATAAAAAAGTATCAGCAGGAAAAGAAATACCTATTTTAACAAAGGGATAAAAGAAACAACCTTTGAATTGAAAGATTGTAAAATAAGGACTACCGGTACATTTTCTCCCCAAAGGGATAGAGGATGATGTTAAAACCATAAAGCCCCTTGAGTCAAATTTATGACTTGTGATATTATGCACATAAGTTAAATATGACTAGAACAGACTTGTCTTTAAAGGAATACAGATGGTTTTGGTAATACCTAACCTTACCTTTGCGCCACTGAGGAAAAATGTCCTGCTTGTTTAATCCCACAGAACTATGCGAGCTGGAGACATTGACTAACTGTGACATTATAAAACCAAACTGTAATTTCCGAGAGGCCACTGAATCATTCGTGCATGCTTGTGTCTGCGTGTGGTGCCATTCAGTCACTCGGCTGCCTTTTATTTCTGCCTGACCGCAGGCTCGTAAAAACACATTCTGGCAGAGACAGCTAAAGGCCTCGACGCACACCTCAGGTACTTAGATTTCCCCTCGTTCTTTCACTCAAATCCTTTCCTTTCTCTCTGCTGTTGCCCCCGTCTCCATGACTGTCTGCCAATTGTCTCTACACTAACTTCTTTTGAGTCCGTCTAACATTGGGGGGGAGGTCTGTTGTGTCTGGCTCGTCCCAATTAAAAGTCCCTCCATTGGACCCTTTTTGTGTCTTTTTGCTGCCTTTATTCAACAATCGAGGGCCAGAACATCCATCTACTGAAACTGCAATAAAGTGCCCAGGTCTTCAAGAAAGACAATCCATCAAACTAAATCTCTTAAAGCTATAACTCAGTTTAAAAAAAAAAAAAAATAGGGTTCTACTGAAAGGTTATAAGCAGTTAACATATTACCTGTTGTGGATCGTTTATTGAACAACCTCAATTTAGAGAACTAGAGTTTAGCTTTTAATCAGACCTGGAAGCTAAATGTCAGTTTGAAAAAGCACAAAAGTGGATTGCTGCCGTCTCAAAACAATTCAAATCTCAAAAGTTTAATTATAAAGATTTATATTGTGTTAAGGATTGCATTAAACAGTTATTTTACTTATTTCTCAAAAAGTTACTGTTAAATTGTGGAATCTACAGCATTTAGCTACAGTATTTATTTTGCAGGCTGGTGCACCTTGAATAGAAATGTAATATTACTGATTAAACAACTGTAACATGAAGCACGGTGGTGTAATGGTTCAGAAAATAGCAATAGCATTAATTGCTATGAAATGTTTGAGACAGGAAGTGTTTTAGGACGGCATCAGTCTACTTTAGTCTTGGTCCTGCTCGTACTAACTGTTAGCTCAGCAACTCGCCAAACTATCTACAACAGGTTAGATATTATTTGCTCATAATCTTTTCACAAAACCTCATTTCAAATGATCATCTGATGAATAAAATAAAATAAAAAATGAAAAGAAAATGCTTGTATCTCAGGAATTTTTAATCTTTAAAAAGACTTGAGTCATTGCTAATGCTCGTACAGTTTATCCAACATTTTTCAGTCAGATCATCTGGACAGTTTCTTTTTTTTTTTTTTGTGCTGAAACATTTCGCCTTTGGTCCGGAAGGCTTCATCAGTCAAGGAAACACACAACAAAACTGATTTCCCCCCCAACAGCTTACTCCAAAGTGGAACAAACCAGTTCTAGGCGAAACGTTTCAGCATGAAAAAAAAAAAGAAACTGTCCAGATGACCGGACTGAAAAATGTTGGATTGTATACCTGGATTATTGAGCATGGACTTTGTTCTTACAGTTTATATTCAAGTTGGCAGTACGATGGCTCAGTGGTTAGCACTGTTGTCTCACAGCATGAAGGTCCTGGGTTCAAACCCTGGTTTGGACCAGGGGTCTTTCTGTGTGGAGTTTGTATGTTCTCCTCGTGTGTGGGTTTTCTTCAGGTACTCTGTTTTTCTTCCACAGTCCAAAAACCTGGACGTTAGGCTGCCTCCAGGGCCAGGCCTCCCCTGCAAAAGAGATCTGTGATTTCAGTGGTATTTGCCTGGTTGAATAAAGATAAAATAAATGATGTTGTATTTTTCATAAACAGGTGAACTAAAGATAATGTGTTGGTTGACAATTAGACAAAATATGATTGATTCACCTAGAAAGGAAGTGTTTTCTTCAGTTAATCGTCACAAATATTACAACCCCATTTTTGCAGATTTGATTACCTTTGCTTGCAGATTCATATGTGGGAGATTTTTAGCGAAAGATAAAGGCAAAATGTGAGAATGCAATAAATATGATAAGTGGCTATAGAGAAGAAGGAACTCATTCACTGTGAGAATATGATACTGCAATCTAGGGGGTTCAGAATGTCTGAGAAGACATTATAAAATGGCCTGCTGTTATAGGATTTGTAAACCAATTTTGGGTAATGGGTTGGAACACAAACAGACCCACAGGAGATACAGAAAGGTTATCTATGAGTCACATGTTGCCCTTTCAACTTGTGCAATGAAGCTGTGCGTTGTTCTGTCGTTTCCTCAAATGATGTCACACCTGCTGTTTCTGCAGCGCGGCGATGATCTCACAGGCAGATGACCTCGACAATGACCGACAGCTCCGGCTGCCTATCTGGTAATTTAATCATTAACGACGCTCGCTCGTTGCCTTTTTTTTTTTTTAGCTTGACAACTGCTCTAATCAACGGCAGCTACAGATTGCAGAACGTCCACACATTTAGCTTGTTGTTGTGTGTTTATAGAAACTGGCTGCTGTAATCAAACTTGTGCCTTATCATAAAGTTAAAACAGAGACAATTCAAAAGTCAGGCGCCAAAAAACAGAGAAGTAAAAGAAGAAAAAAGAAAGGTACGAAGATTAAATAAAACAAACAACTGAATGCCCAATTAGTGCCATAAGCTGACTTTAATTGACACATTTTTCTTGTATTTTCCTCCACAAATTTTCTGCCTTTAACCCACATACCATGCGTACAGGCTTGTTTAACACATGCATGTTTAATTAGCTGCTGGTTGTTTGAAGAAGTAGCCCCTTTAGCTGCGAATTTCCCCCAAATAATCCTCTTTTCACCTAGTATCTCAGACTGATCAAGAGGTTGCAGTGGTTCAGTGTCAGTAAAAAAAATAATAAAGCAATACCCCGATGATGGGGAGGACTAGTGGCTTTGAGGAAAAACAAACCAGCCAAGCAACGTGAACCAAGAAGACTTGCACCTTTGCTGCTTTGGAGATCATGATTTTTTTTGTTTTGTTTGTTTTTGCATGAAGGCTTTGTTCCTTCTTCGTGCATCTGCAGAAGGTAGAGTATTTGTTATGTAAAATTTTATGTTCCTGCAATTTGGCATTGACCATAAAGGCAATTAGCATGTTTTCACTCCTACTCATCACCACTCTGACTCATACTCATTCACACACCTCCAAAACAGGAGAAGTTTAATTAATCTCCAGCACTTTGGGCTTTGACGCAAGCTGCAAATCTAACTGTCTCTGGTGGAAGCCTCCCTCACTTTGCCATTCCTCCTCCGTCTCCTCTGCCTTCCACACTTCCTAATAGAGAAAAACAATTATCTTTTTATACTTTCCACACAATTCTGAAAATACCTCCTCCCTTGCAGGACACTTGTCACTACTTGTGCCACTGTTAGAAACAAAAAAGATGTCCTTACCAGTGTCTTCACCAGAAGGGTTTAATGAGCCTCACTGATCTAAAGTACCCTGCAAGAGGTCTACAAAAAGGAGCAACAACACGGGGCTGGACTCAGTGGTTTTGCCCCCTGCACCACCCATAAGCCTTTGAAAGACAGAGGCCTTTGAAACAGAACTGGAACAATGAAACTGCTGTTTGTGTGCGAGAGAGAAAAATCTGTAGCATTTGTAATCCGGGGACACATCCAAACAGCTGGACGCCAGTTCAGACAAACAGCGAGGTGAATGGACATGGACAACAGAGGCGTTAAGGCGTTTGACTCAAACTAAACAAACTGAGCAAAACGAGCACTTCTGGAAACTGGCATGAAGTGAAAGTGATATTTTGTGATTTTATTATCATGAACAAACCCAATGGAAGCCAAAACAACTATAAACTGAACCCAATCACAAGTGATATCAGGACACTGAACTCGCCTTTTATACATTATGACACATGTCATACACATCTGTGAGGAAACAAATAAAAACATAATCTCAAAAATACAATGTTTGCTCATTATAGGCAGCAATATCTTACACCAAAAGCAGAAAATAATCATTTTTATATCTGTGTTCTAACAATATTATAATATGTTGTCACTAACACTTTATCAACATTTTTTTTTATTAACAAAATGAACAAATTGAGTAAATTTTCCATCTTTTCCTGTGGATGATCAGTGTCATGTGATAATCTACACTGCTCAAGCAAACTAAAAATAAAATACCACCTTGATTAAACTAAGCACATAAAGTTTGGAAAAGCACTGCAGAAATGAATGTGTTTAAGCCTTAACTGATGCAATGATCAGGTCTCATTATCAATAAATATGACATGGTTGTTTACGAAACAGTCCCACATTGTGTAACAATGCCTCTAACTGTAAAACATGTGGTTCAGGGAGTATTTCAAATCATTTTTACACATGGAGCTGCCTCCACATAGTCCAGATCTTTATTCCACTATAACTCTTCTGGATATGCTGAAGATCTTACACAACAGCCTGAAGTTTTAATCCACAATGCAAGATCTTAGTAAAAAATAAAAACACATCTCTGACTGGAAACACAAGCAATGGGACTAGGGATGCACGATATTGGATTTGTGGCCGATATCCGATATGTTAAAACTTATTTGACCGATAACCGATACCAATACCAATATTTTTCTCCTATACCTACTTACAGAGGCTACATAGCTTTCTCTGCTGTGAAATTAAAATACTACATGATTCTGCATGGTCTTTGTCAGTTTGGCCTGCTATCAAATGAAGATGCCTAAAAGGGGGCTGACAATGATTTAACACAATATAATATTTATTTTTTTAAAACAGCACCTTTTATATCAATGAGTTACTTTGATGGAATGGCCGATGTCCGATATTTAACTTTATCGCTAACATCGGCCGATATGGATACCATGCCGATAATACTGTGCATCCCTAAATTTGACGATACTAGTTGTGCATTTACTGAAACAAAGAATGGGGGAATTCTGTGGTATAATGAAAACTAAAAATGGATTTAAAAAAATTAAAAATTAGTGAGATTGAAATTTTCCAGGGAGAAATTTGTTACTTTCATCCATAAAAAAAAAAAGAAGAAGAAAAAAAAAGATTGCGGTCCAAAATTAACAGCTTATGGAACTTAGATGAGTTGCTTGTGCTCGCAGATGTTACATACACGACACTTAAAGATCTTTCAGACTTACTTCTCAGATCTTAAACATCCTAAAGACCCAAGGTCAGGGCTTAATTGGAGCTAGATCCTGCCAGAACAGGATCTGGGAACTCTCTTATTTTGACAGTAACTGTTTACTTGGATCCGGTAACTCTCAGCTTACTAATAATAAAGTTAAGAACAAATTTAACTGCCTTGAACGAATACAACTTATACTGGATATGTAAACGGAAAATAATTACATAAACACTAATTTTAAACACAACAGCTTCTTAATATTTTTTTCTTATATATTAATATTGACCGTACCCATCATTGCACTCTGTATTCACTGGTTAACTGGACATCATTAACTTCACGCAGCCTCTCTCACTGGTACATTTTCATCTTTAAATCACTTCTTGGTCTGTTGCCTTCATACATCTCCTCCTACATGTCACTGCGTGAGTGCGGCTGCAACGTGCACTCTCAGGACATTATTACTTGCAGTGTCCCCTCAGTGAGAACTGAACTAGGCAAAAGGGCCTTCTCCTACTCCGCTCCTGTTTCCTAGAATATCTTGCAAAAAGATCTGAAGCTCTCGACCTTGACCGCTCTAAGTGGCTTTAAACATCTGTTAAGTTCCTGGCAAGAACCATTGCAGACATGTTCTTGTGTTTAGTTTTCTACACCGCCTTATAATCCAAGTGGTTTTTTTGTCGTTGGTTTTTTTTGCTACTTTTTCCCTTTTGACTGTCCTTTTGGTTGCCATTTTATTTTAATTTGTAAAAACATAATAATAATCTGTATGCCTCTTTTACGATTGTCTATTTTTGTCATTGTTATTCACTGTTGTCATCACTCTTTGTTAAAATCAAGTCTCTCTTGTATATGATGAGTCCCCGAGGCTCAGTGGGATTAACTTGTCTAAATAAAAGTTGAATGAATGAAAAAATATCACATACGCCTCTTCAGGTAGCATTTCTGCCTCTACCCTTAAAAAAAGTTCTGCCCCTAAAAGAGTGGTGGGGGTGCGTGTCGAGCCAACCAGGCAGTTGTACACGGGGCAGCAGTACTGAACAGACAGAGGAGGTGAATGGAGTTTTCACATGTGGAGTCGGACAGGGACTTCAGCGGAGGAGACACCAGAACTATCAAGTAATGGGGGGGGGGGGGGGGGTTTGTTGGATGCTTGATAGAAGGAGAGTGTTTACAAATGTAGGTAAAAGTAGATGTTTAACAACCCGTTAAAATACACCAAAATCCTGGAGATCGCATCTACTTTATTCAAAATTTTCTGGGGGAAAACCCCCAGACCCCCCCAGCCAGACCAACTGCTATTTGTGTTCTGGCATAGATCGATTTACAAATGAAGCCCTGCCCAAGGTGCAACAAGTTCTCTTTCCTTGTGTCATTTGTTTTGTTGTGAACCTGGCACACTGAGCAGCCTGAGATTGTACAAATATTATCTGTGGTGAAAATTTAAGAAACCATTAATAATGAACAAATGTGTCCAGTAGATGCTTCATTTTGTGGTGGACACCCACTCCTTTCAGTTACAAAGGCTAATAAGAAGAGCACACAAGCAAGCAGGTTGTTTTGTTACAGTTAAATGTAAAACTAAAACACGCATAAACATGAGTGCACGCACGCAAGCTGCGTTGAGCTGAGATGATAATTATGTGGGTGAAACACAAACACGACCTAGCGATGACCTACAGTGTGAAGCGATAGCATCTTCTGCTGCTGAAAGATACACAGAGAAAAAGAGCCTAAGTGAAGAGGAAAAAAACAAGACGTGATGGGATGAGTCTGGCACAGAGTCAAACACACAAAGGGACTGACAGTAACAGACTGGAAGAGGAGACAGAAAAGAGAGGCTAACATGAACAGAGCCATCTGAGAGAAAGGTCAAGTTCAGCAGGAGACTGTGGATCCTCCTGCAGCTCGGAGTCTTATTATGGCCGTCCGCCTGTGTGTGAGCTGCGTCAACATGTTTGATATTCATGTGCCTGTGCTTGGTGTGTCTGAGGAGTGTGTATTGTGGACCGTGTGGACTCCATTCTGAGCTGACAGAGATATGCAGGGTGGACTAAACCCTAGCTATCTGTTGCACATGCAGACTGACAGACACACACAGCTGTGGAGGCATCCACAAAGAGCCACACACTCATGTGCAATAAATAAATAAAAATAAAGGCATTGTATTTCTTTATGGAGTGCATATTAGCCACCTCCTTTAATGTCAGTGTTTCAGCCTAAGATCATCTTGTGTTGAGAAATAATAAAGCTGTTTTCATTTTGGTCAATCCTTGAAAACAACATTATGCCCAATCTCATGCAATATTGTGATATCTTGTGTGATTTGTTAGTGCTTGCAGTATGTGTGGTTAATAACTGTCAGCTACTACCAAACCAATTTTTAGCTCAGTTTCTGTAAAATTCACCAAGTACTACCATTTGTGTGTAAGCTAAGGTCAATTAGCGGTGGTGGTCATGTGGAAATGGGTTGACTCTAAATTTTAATTGGTTGTAGTTGTGGAGCCAATATTTACTTTCAAAATGTGCAATAAGTTGTGCTCAAGGCTGTGCTCAGACAATGCTCAGCTACTTTCACACCTAATCTGAGCTCAATAATCAGTAAAGTGTTGAAGTTATAGCTATTTTTGTGCTTTCTAAGGTCTGCGAAGGTTAATTAGCTGTGGATGTACAGTCATTTGTGACACTTTATTGAAATCCATCCACTGGTTAAAAAGATGTTTTGCGAAAAAAAACGAAAGAGCTGACTCTAGTGGCAAAAACACAAACATGTATGATCAATTACAACTCAAAATATGAGTTGGGGATCAGTCTCAGCTACTACCACATCACATTTTAATTCAGTCTCCTTAACATTTGCTAAGTTATAGCAATTTTTGTGTTTGTGATGATTGTTTTGCTGTGGTGGCCATCTTGAATCAGGTTGATTCATATCTAGTGGCAGCAATAAACAAATAAGAGCTAAGTATTTAGAGAAAAATCAGCTGACACCGAAGAATCTGTAAAAAGATGATTAAAAAAGAGAAAATAATGCAAACACACAAAGACAAATAAGATTTTTGCAGTGCGTAAAATCCCAGGATTTTGTTTTTTCCTCGAAACTGTAGCCTGCAGTGTGACTAGTGGCTTTTTTTTTCTTCATATTTTAATGGAATTTCAAATTTTAAAATAGTCACAAGTAAGCAAAAAAAAAAAAAAAAAATTTAAATCACGCAGTTAGAACCTTTTTTTTTTTTTTAATTAATAATAATTTCAAGCTCTTGTGATGTAGGATTTTTCTCAAGCAGGAGCAACAATATGCTTTAGATTCAGCTAACTTTTGTTCAGTTACTTCTTTTTAAATAGCCCCAAGTTGCTACAAAATCTTTTCAAGAAGCTTCGACAACAAACAGGTCAAAATTAAATCCAGTTACTAGCATTCCTGTTCAATTTTAATTCAGTTCAATTCAGTTGAAAACAGCCAGATTCAGATTTTAATCCAATCACAAATGGTCCAGTCTAAACCAATTAAACCACAATTCAATACAGACAGAAAGACATGTATTTTATATTTGGATTATTTTACACAACAGATAGACCAAACTGTGATTTTTACTTAAGCTTTTATTTTTAAAGCAACAAGACCAATTATTTATTCTAACTTTTTAACTGTGAGGATGTTCTGCTTTTAAAGCTTTTTGTAATGGACAACAGAAAATAACTTTATTTGGCTGTTTATTAGCAAAAAAAGAAGCAATTAGAAACTATGAAGTGCTTTCTATATGCTGAATTCATACAGATAAGTATAAAAATTAACAAAAAATATTGAATTTGAGCTTCACAGACAGGTTTCAATAAAGGAATGATTGAAAAAAAAAATGAAAGCATACATAATTTCAACGCAACAACTTTTTGGAAGAAAACCAATTCCAGAAAATCACATATCTTTGATTTGCAACTAAAATCAAACCAATGCTTTATTATTGATGACATGTTTTCAAGTGGAGCTGGTCGAGTGCCATAATACAGCTGCCTTTACTTTGCGTGCAAGCCTGTGTGTGCTTGCACGTGTGTGTTTCTGATGAAACTAAATGCGTTCTGTCTGTCTGCGGGTGCTGCAGCCTGCCCGGTCATTACTAAGCAAGACGGATGTTAAAGCACTCAACATGCAGCCGCCTCGAGCACTCACAGACACAACATTACGTACTGTACCTACGAAAGCGACGGGGTGACGCCTAAATCAGGTTTTATGTGAAAAACTATTGATTCATTTCACCCCAATAAAAAAGCCTGTTCTATTTTACTTCTCCAGCCCAAATATTCCCACGATTCACCGTTATATTAATATGAGTCTAAGGTGCCATTAGCTTTAAAACAGTGACCTCTACGCTGCTATGGATTTTTACTGCACTGCATTAGACCCAGTGTCTGAATTTGTTTGAACGGACTCCAAAGTGAACGATTTGCGTGAGCGACAAAGTGGGCTACTTGTTTTTGTTCATATTGTTACAGACATATTCAACAGGCTGGTCTCTTTCTGCGTCTGATGCGTTTTCCATGTGTGCTGGAAAGGCAAACACAGCTGCACATTAATGACACTCAGATCCTTCTGGGAATCAGAATACATGTGTGTGTGTGTTTGTTCTTTTTGACCACTTCAGTCAAATGCATATAAGCCACTGCCTCTTGTCTCTGGAAATTTCAAACATAACTCCATGTCTAGGTGTGTTTGAATTCAGGGGATTTTTTTTAAATAGATCATTTTAAAGGCAGCTTTTCTTTTTTTATATCCACACTACAGGATTTGTAGCCAACAGTAGATCATATAACTGTCTTTTTAACATTCACTTAAGATTAAAAACTCCTCCATCAAAAGGCGAACCATCTGTGATGCAGATGTACAGCAAAAGTAAGCAATAACCCAACAAGACAAAGAGTACAGTTTTGGTCGAAAGCACAACAGGATCCCACCACTCTCCCTTTCTCTTTTTCATGTCATAAAAAAAAAAAAATGGAAAAGTGACTTTCAACTGACCTAAACAAAAAGTATAAAAAAGCAACACGAAATTCTGAATTTCTTTAAGCTTATAAGAATGAAGACTTGTCCTGTTTACCAGCCACCAGCTGGCCACACAATGGGTCATAAAACACAAAGAAGAGGTGATCTCAAGAAGCAGGCTTAACAATAAAAAATGACTTCTGTTAGCATCTCTTTGCAGTTACAAAAGAGACAAAAAAGTATTTGTGATCAGTAAGATGGCTGGTTTCATTATTGGCTCTTTCAGCAACGTGCATTTCATAAACCACTCTGTGGGTCAGAAGCAGAAAGGTTTGACAAATCGCTCTTTTTGTGAGAAAAGTCTATCAAGGTAAGTTGTCGCTTGGGGAGCTCCCCAGCCCGTATTACCCTCAGAGAGCCTTTAAAAGTTTGGTCTGAATGCACCTTCTGTTTCTATGGCCATCTTTATGAGAACCAGTTTGAGTTTTAGACGTTCACACCAAAACGGATTTCCTTTTGCTGAAGTACACCCAGAAGGCTGGTTCTGGGCTGACATTTGGTTTTTGGGGAGTTGTAAAAAATGGAAGAATACACAGTATTATATCGTCGAGAGTCCTCATGAAGACACAAGTTTAGCATGTATTTTATGTGCATGAATGAACACGAGCGTGTGCTCGTCATCTACAAACACACACAGAGGCAGCAGGGAGTCCCTGGACGAGATGAGACAGGCAGTGAGCTTCAAATGACCCTGAAAACAGACCTGCTGGTGAGTGATAAATGAGACAAATACACTCTGCTGTCTTCTTCCTCTCACTTTCTTTCCATCTCTCCCACAGTAACCCATGACAAATACAGCCATCTCCTCTCAGTCAAACAGCTAAAATTTACCATGTCAAACACGCATTGCTCATAAATTTGAACTTTTATTGCTGTTTTTGTCAACTTTTTTTTGCAACCCGCCCAAAAAAAAACAAATTTTACGTTCTATAAGCATAACTCCAAGGAAGACTGTGGCTTTTACTTTCAAGTCATACAGAAATATGCTGTCACATCACAGCATGACGCATTCATCTAATACAGAAGAAGCATCATGACTTATTAGTGTCTTCCACAGCTGCTTAAAGCATATAGCTGCTTAAACCACTGACTGATCTTTGATATAGATCTTTTTAAATAGTTTTTCTTTCTGCCTTGAGGTAATGTCACAGATAAAAATGTATTTTTATCCATTATGCTGCTGATTTGTGGTACACACAACTGTGCGTGTACTCCGTATGTGTGCATGCACTGACTGCGTTTATGGATCCTTACAAGTTTGTCACAAAGCAAAATGTGCTTCTTTAAATATTTATTTACTTGCTCACTCACGCCAATGAGCGGCGTTGATGGCTACCGTCGGATCAACAGCCTATCGATGTGTAAAGAGCAGTGACTCAAACAGCAGCTGTTTGCTGTACTGATCCTGTGATTCCCACACATCGCGTCCCTCTCACTCAGCACTTTTTACACTACAGTTCCTGCAGGAATTGATTAAGCCAGTAAGATACTTTTCATTGATCTGTTGTTTTGCAATGGCTCTGTTGACTTTTTAGATGTCCTGGACCTACCCTCCTCTGTTTGCCTTCACGTTTTGTTCTTTTGCTTGCACTATCTGTACAGGCTTGAGAACTTGGACTTGGATGTTCTAGTATCCCCAGAGGAAGGCAATGGTCTAATCTTTGGTTGAAATCAGTTTTTTTTTTCTTTAACTCTTTGTTTGCGTTTTATGACACAGTTCAGTGTTGAAAATTAAAATCAGACAGTCTACATTGTTTTTTAAAACAAAATGCGTTTCAAAACCTCATTCAATTTCTTTTTATTTTTTAGTTGAAAGTTCTGTGTTTATACCAGAAAGATTAAAGCCCATTACCTTCTTATGTACAGTATATAACCATCCATTTATCTAATGTGGATGTTTGATTGCTGTTTAGACCAGCTCCATCAGAACCTTGCAGACAGAAACCGTTCAGAGTAAAGCATAGATCACTCACAAGGTGGGATGGAAAAAAGTGAAGGAATTATCCACTAAATGCTTCAACATGATTCTGTATCTGCATGCACACGTGTTTTGATAATGCTATCTATTAAAGCATGTTACTACAAGCATGCATGTGGAACATTCTGAGTTGTGTGTTTTTCTATTGGACTTTTAGCTTAACTCTACAATGGAAAAAAGTCATTTAGGACAATGACTTAGTTTTTGGTAAACTGGCACAAAGTTAAAATAAAATAACGAGTCTTGTGTAAATTTTATCTTCGCTTTTGACCTGTGTTTTTTTGTTGTCATTTTAATTGCTTCTGGTTATTGGTGGGCCCTTCTGGCTCAAAGTTAAATTAAACCAATCAGCATTCGACTCACAAGGTTAGCTGTTCAGAAGACTCCCTACACGCTATGGTGGTGTGTTCACTGAAACACCGAAATCTGAAAGTTAGCACAATTCTCACTGATTTTCTTCTTTTTGAAGTCAAATGTAAGACCTAAAATTGTGTTCAAAGAATTAGTTTATTCTAAAAATTGAATAAAAACAAGACCTATATTAATGAACTTGCCAGCAGCACGACATATTAGGATAATTTGTTTTCTTCCTAGTAACTCATTTTTATCAATGGAACACATTTTTACTATTGATAGATTACATTACAGCAAAGAAGGTTCAACTAAACATCTGTTTTACTGTTTCTGCAGCTCTGAAAGATCTCCACCGCCCAGCTCATCAGCTGTGTAACATCCTAGATCAAAGCCAAATTTAGAAATACTAATTTGTGTGCATTTGTCTTTTCTGAGTGGATTATCTGATTAATGTGGCTCTTCTGGAAATAACTACTTATTAAAAGCAACATTTGCAGTCCAAAAGTCAGGGCCTGGTTGTTAACTTTAGCAGATGGCTGAAGCAGCAAACATCTGTTTTTAAAACATCCAGATCATTGCTACACCCATAACAGAGTCGGCCTGACGGGAAGACGGTTGCAACCATTCGATCACAGATTGCCTGTGTCATGTCAAAGTCTGACAGATTTGAAGAGCTCGTTTCAAAGCCAAAGCTCACAGGTTGACTTCCTCCTTTTTGTAGCCACTGGTTTTACAAACCAGCTGTTTCTCAGACAGTCCATGTTCTGAACAGTCCTTCAACCATCAGCTGCACAAAATAGATTTTTATTTTCACTGGGACAAAAGCCTCAAAAGCAAACCAGAAAAAAAGAAAAGAAAAAGCATTTTGAATGGATACTGAAAAAATAATATTGAAACAGAAGCACAACCTTTTAAATTGATGATTGCTGAAACAATTAATCTTATCTAAAGGTTTAAAATGTCTTTTATAGGTTTAAATGTTAGCTGAAAGCAGGAAAGGACTACTCCACACACAATCTGTGAGTGCTGTCATTTGTGTCAATTCTAATTTTATTAAAAGACGATTAAAGAGTTGTTACAGATGACTGCAGAGACACCTAGGGCGACCTTTAGCTGATCCCCAGTTGGTCTACTCATGAAGAAACATGCACACACACACATCCACACACACACATTATTCTTCCAACCATTTCCTCTCCTGATGTAAAGTCTGGCCGGAAACAGCCATTTCCCTGAATGTTCCCATCTCTCCTCCGGCATACTCCCTCATCCCTGATTCATTGCCAATAAATCTCAGTAAGAGACAGACACAGAAAGAGTGAGACAGAGTTAGTGAGGAAGCAGCACAAGAGATTAAGAGAAGTGGAGAAGGAAGTGGAGATGAAAATATAAAATGGTAAAAAGTGCACTGGAGATTAAAACAGAGATGGGGAAAAACCAGATGTGAGCTTGTCAAACAGTGCACAGGTCACATGTGGTTGAACCCACAACAAAGTCTGGTATCTTTTTGAGGAAAACGCCAAAGATGCCATGAAGACAATACTAAATGGAATGTTTTTGTTAATTATTACTGACGAAAAATATATACAAACGGTAAAAAATGAAAATGTTGTAGAGCAAACATTTTTATGAACAGCTTTTTTTTTCTTCCCCAAAAACAAAAGAAGCAAACGGTTAACTTTAATCTGTTAATTACATCTTGCAAATTTACCTCCTGCTTCCCAAAGTCCAAATAAAACAGACTGAAACAATTTCCAAACTCCCCTCCTCATATTTCCTGCCCTCTATTTATAGTTGAGTAATGTGCGCCACCTGCAAACCCCACCCAAATGAAGAGGCTTTTGATCGAGCCCTCCCTCCTGTTTGCTCCGTGACACAGTGGCTCCAGTTACCGCAGCCGCTTCTCCTGTCCAACCATCGACATCGCACCTCATTACAGCACAAGAGATTTCAGTCAGCGCTCAAACTCGCCTCGTTTCTTTAAGGCTTTACATTGTCTCCTAAAAATAACGGGTGACATTTATGTCCCTGTGGCATACGAGCACTGCAGGGTCCATTTAGTAGCTGCTTCAAAGCTTTTGAACTGAACACCCTGCTCACAAAAATGAAAATTAGCAACAATAGAACGACAGCTGGGCAAACACACAAGCTCCACAACAGTCACTAAATGGATCTTGTGGCAAAAAATGTTTGTCCAAAAGATATGTATATATATATATATATATATATATATATATATATA
>NC_056505.1:15655785-15658561 GCF_014905685.2 Nematolebias whitei
GTGTATATATATATATATATATATATATATATATATATATATATATATATATATATAAAGAAAATGTTTTGTTTTGTTTGTCATTTCTTTAAAAAGCCCTTTTTCCTGTAAGGCTTTTTTTTTTTTATCCAACTTGGACTTAGACGTTTTAAGCTGCTTAAATAGAAACCAGCTACTGATAAATATTGTGATAGATTTACTCCTGATCTGAGTAATCTGTAACCCTGCCTGTTTTAAGAAATAACAAATCACTTTGAAACTCATTTTGCAACAGATAATTATTTCTTAAATTAGTTGCTGTTGATAGACGTTTGCACAGCAACCCCTACTATTGACCAGGAAGGTGCAGATTGCCAGTCTGCCCATTTGTTGGTGCACATGAGGAGATGGAGATGCATGGAAATGGAAGATGACTCATTGCCTGCCTATTTTGTTTTATCTGTGGCACATAGAAAGATGTTCATATTCTGAGGCAGAGTATCGGTCTGTGCGCTTGCAGTAGCTGAGTGTATAAAATTATATGTTTAGAGCTTACATTTGATCCAAAAAGGCTTCAAATTAGGAAGAAATTAGTTAGGCTGGAAAACAATCTAGATGCAAACACGGAATCATAAATTTTAATTGTTACAGTGAATTTTAATTCTGAACAATTGCACTGGACCAGTGGAAACAATGCAAGCCCAACAAATATTAAACGTGTCCAAGGTAAAGTAAAAAAAAGTAAATTGTGGAGCTCAGAACAATTTAAAATGGAATGACAAGAATTCAGGATTACACCACTTCAAGGAATTTATTTATCCATAGCCAGAGCTGTGTAAACACTAGGCCTGTCGCGATAAACAATAAATCAATTAATCGCATGATAAATTAAAAATATCAACCTCATTTTCATTTATCGGCTTTATCGTTTCTTCATGTCTCTCTTTTTCTACTGAAGACACTGGATGACAAAAATCTCAACTCCAGTGCTCTTCACTGACCCCTCCCTTTCTCTTTAAAATTATCCAAAATTGTGTTTTTGGATCGTTAAAAGCAGCTAAGCTGAGAAGCTAAGCTGCAAGCTAAGCTAACAGGCCGACCTCAGGAAAAAAACTCAGTTTTGTCGAAGCTCCAAAATTCATGGTTGAAACCTGTACCTTCGTGTAAAACGTTTTTTTTCTGCAAAAAGAAGCTGAGAACTTGTTTACATATTTTTTATTAAAAGCTTTGTGTGAAAAAAGCTATGCTAAATAGCTCAAACCACACCAAGCGTCTGCCATTTTGAGAACCGAAATAAAGGAAAGAGAGACAGTCCATGTCACATTAAAGGTCCTCCCTCCCATTTTTCTTAAAGAGAGACGCTGCTCGCTCCCTCACTATCCATCCTTCAGTTAAAATAGGTTTATACTGCCATCAGGTGGTCATAAAAGGTACTACACTTAAAACAAATTAACCAACATTTCTTCTTAAATTTGACAATAATCACTAATTATTGACCAATTTCAAACAATATTATCGTTTATAGCAATAATTTCTGAGACAATTAATCGCCCAGCAAAATTTGTTATCGTGACAGGCCTAGTAAACACCTTCAATATACAGATCCTTATAAAATCTTCACTAAAAACAGTGCATCAAATAAACTGTATTCATATACAAAAGTGTTAACTGTGGATTATTTTTCAGTAACATTTCAGCCTCATGTGTGCTTGAACTAAATTGTGACTATTGAATGTCATGTACTTTATTGCATCAGTGGGCCATTGGCCAATTGTTACATGATGGTTGAGATTATTGACGATCATGACTAATTCAGGAAAACCTCATATTGCGATGCCCATTTTTGAGACAGTTCAATATGAAATCTATTTGACTAACATCTTTCAACATGCATCTTTACAAAGCGGAAACATGCGATCCGCAAAACAGTTGGCCAGAATCTCCTGCTATTCACAAATTTTCCCTACAGGGTTTCCTGTTCTGATCAGCAGGGGCAGATGTACACCCTCATTACAGCGGCCGCAGTTGAAAATGAGAGCAAAATGAGGCCCATTACCATGCAGGCGTGACTAATATCCCTCAACAGACCCCTCCACACATGCACATGTACCTCGTGCACACACACATTACATGCATACACATGCAAGTGGAGAAAAAAAAGGCCAGATGTGCACATTGAGATGCTCGCTATTCAATAACATTAAACAGAAACAAAGATGGGAGGAAGTTGGTAATAAACTTTGTCTCCATAATACTGACCAGATCTTGGGCTGCTCTGTGGGGGGTGCCTGGAGTCTACTATAGGTTTGTGAACATGTGTGTATTTCCTTATGTCATGTGTCCGTCTAATATTTGAGAATGCTCTTTTCCCTTTTCTCTTACAACCCATCTTTACCTGACCAGTTTATCATGTCTCATGCACTTCTCTCATCTCTTTTTTAATTTCACAGCAAATTCATATGAATATAACAATCACTAATACTGGTCTAAACTCAGCTGCAATATTCAGCTCCAAGATCAAATCTCCACATTCTCGTCTTCTTTTCACCTTTTCTTCATTGTCATTTTTACTTTTCTCATTTATTATCTGCATTTTTTCCATCTCTTTTTCTCTCCCCCCTCCACTCTCGGTGATGTCTAGATTAAATATAATTTCCATTCCAAATTGAACTGATCCTAGATACAGAATGCTGCTCTGCACCTGCATAAAGTCATTTTATACATAATCATTTTCCACGTCATTTCATGCTCCACTCCTCTCTTCACCTCTGTTTTACTTAAACTATTTCTCCTCCTC
>NC_056505.1:15658571-15670329 GCF_014905685.2 Nematolebias whitei
CACTCTCTGGTCATAGAAACAAAGGAAGAAGGTAAGGGAGGAGAGTGGAGAAGGCTGGTCCACAGGGGGAGGGAGGAGAGAGAAGAGAGGACGGGGGGGGGGGGGGGGCTCACCGTGTTTCCTTTCAGAATTGCTTTTATGGTGTAACTTCAAACGTTGACCTCCCACACCCCCCGCCTCCTATTCACCCCACTCCATCCGTCCGTCCAGTCGCCCCTCCCTCCTCTTTTTCACTGTTGTGTACGGCCAAGTGGACAGTAATTGGCTATTCTTTCATGAGGCTGATTTTGGCTTTGCCTAACCCTCTCCTCCACACAGGAAGAGGCCCTTTAGCTGCCCCTTACATGTAACGTGTATGTGAGTACAAAATACCAGATGGTGGGTATCAGGTGGGTTGATGGGGGCTGCTCTGGCATTTCATTCTCTGGAAATTAAGGTAATCTCATCAGATTCCTATACGAGTTGTTTTTTTTAAGATGCTGGATGAATTTCAAATACAAATATGTGAATATTAGCACTTGAATATTACTTACTTTACTAATATTACTTTTCGTATGTTCTTAAAGCTGAAGTACAAAGTGTTCTGGAGAACTTTAAAGCCCTAAAAAGGCAGTTGTCTTGGCAAACTTTAAGTTTGTGACACCAAGGAGTACTAGCTCGACTTATTCATGAAATAAAACGTGCAGCTAAAAAAAAAGAAGGGGGTTGGAAAGGCCTCCAACAGTTTACAACATCTGAGCATATTGTGAGTGATATATAAAAGCCGCTCTACTCTGGCTAATGACTTCTGTCCCTCTGTGGCCTACAGATCAGTGTGTGTTCATTAGTGATGCAGGCGTGTGCAAGAGTGTGTGTCAATTAGTGGGTGGAGGGGATTAGCTGTCTCCAGAGATTCCTAATTAACTCAACACATGCAAGCACAACTATGATTTTTGATGGTTTTTTTCTGAATTTCTGTCACTATTTGCACCTTTTTATCTGGTAAATAACACAAGTTATGTGAGGATGAGTAGGAATGGAAGGGAAGTTGAAGGCCAGATCAAGTCCTAAATGTCAAGGCTTCATGGTGGCCTCCTCCTCCAGGAGAAAAAAAGAAAAAAGGCACAGACAGCATATACACTTAGACAACAACCAACACACACACAGTGATGGTCACAAGCTCTTAAAAGGTTAAAGATGTTGGCAGTGGACACAACATAAACACAGACTTAAAAGTACAGGGAAGTATGGCCTCGCAGACACAACACATCAACAGATCTGGGGATGATTGTGTTGTCTGACAAACAAAATAACTGCAAAGCTTAAAAATTACAGCCACTTTTACAGCAAAACCCCACAAGAGTTCGAAGTACAGAGGTTTACAGAGGAGAGAGGGGGCACATCCGAGAGTAAGAAGGGGAGCAGGGAGATAAAAGACTTAATGCTGCAGTGTGCCTACCTCTTTGTAGTTCACCTTGGGCTCTAGTCTCTTCCGCTTTCTGCCCTTCCCCTGGTGACTCCGACTGGAGAGAATCCATTTTACAACCTGCGGGAGGGAGGACGGTGGGGGTGAGGTGGTGAGGGCGGGAAAGCGGAGGTTTTGTATGGATAGATAAGTGGAAGAGTAAAAAAATGGAGCATGAGGAGGTGCACAGCACGAGAGAATTCAGAAATCGTCAGAAAAAAAGTGGGGAGATAATCACACATTAATCGTATAACGGTGGGATGATGATGGAGAGAGAAAGGAGGACAGGGAATCACAAGACAAAGAGCCAGCCGTTATCTTCAGTGGCAATTTTTTTAGGATGTTTAAAGAGTCCACAGAAATACTTTTAGTGAGTTAACTGACAGCCAAAAGGTCTACAGCTCCATCCAGCTAACTGGCTCGTATTAACTCAAACTTTTCTACGCTTACTACACACATTTAACCCGACGCAAACAACTGGCCGAGCCAAAATGTGAAAAACAGAAACTCATAAACATAAAGTAGCCTGGCTGTTTTTGTAAGGCCGTCACAAAAACTTAAAAGTACAAATAATCCTTAGGTTTGATTGAAAACAGTCTTATCACAAAAATAGAAGCTAGGATTTGCGAATAAAGGCAAAACAATTAAGAACAACATGGGAGCGTTGTGGGAAATTTGATAGGCAGCACAGAATGACACGCAACAGATGCACAGCACCGTGTGCCGCTTTCACTCGGAGGCAGACAGAGGGAGAGACTGAAGCAGGGAGTGGATGAGAAAAGAGAGGTAAAGAAAGTGCAACAGAGGTAAAGATAAGAGATAGCATTGTAACACTGAAACTAAGCATGCCACGAACACAAAAAGTAAGAAACAAAGAGGGCGAGTTGAGGACAAACGGCAGTAGAATAACTTCCTGTAAGAAAAGAGGCTGATAAAAAGATGACAATCTCATCAAGCAGTTCTGCCTGTAATGTTTCCAGTCTGAGAGCTGCCCGCCACTCCCTGAAGATGAGATGAAGAGAGATGGAAGGAGAGAGGAGGACGAGTACTTACCTCTGCTTTGACTTCTTCCACCAGCCTTGCCTGTGTCCACACGGCGCTCCTTTCATGCAGCCACTGAACAACAGGGAAGAAGGGAAAAGCGGTGAGCCGGAGGCAAACGATCAGGACGAAGTGGAATGCTTCGCAGAAGCAAAGAGAGAGAGAGAGATCCTGAGCGAAGCAGGAAGGGGAGGGAAGGAGGAGAGGTGGGAGGAGAGGGAGGAGGTGGGTGCGCTATCACTTGTTCCTCTGACGGAAACTCGCTACTTGAGTCCAGGGGAAGAGAATAAAAGTGAAGAAGAGAGAAAGAGGATAAAAACATCACCTGGTTTGTATAAGCAACAGGACAGTCAGTCAGCTTAGTCCTCTACACATCCATCCACACACAAACACTCATCATTTACTTACATAAACACACACACGTACAGAGGGCAGCAATGGATACACACACACTGAAAGCTTATTAAAGGTTTCAGCAAAGCCCCTGCTTGAGGGAAGAGCACTGGTTTGTATACGTTTCTGTTGGTGGGTGAAAAGGGAGGCGAATACCAGTAGGTGTGTATAGAAGGAAGCATTTATAATGTTACATTGTACATCCACACACACACACTTACACAAACAAGCGGGAAGCAGCAGCCTCAAGCCGTTTTACACACACACCCCACAGATGTTCCCATGCACAAACTGGCTTACGCAGCATTTCAGCTATCATCGTTACCATAGCCACACACACACCTAATAATTCAGCACAAAAACTGCATGCCAGAGTACTTCTCTGTGACTATTTTACAAAAAGTACTTGAGCAGCAACAGAAGTGCAGAGAAAGGGAGGTGTTAGAGTGGGCAGTATAGAATCCAGTGAGTGTTGAGGCAGTAAATTGGCATTGTGTAACAAGATACCATACATAGCTCTTTTGCTGCCTAGATTTCTACTTCTATTTCCCTCACATAGAAAGCCCTTTGTCCACCTCCAATTCTCTGGCTCCACATCTTTGTGTAGTGTTTCTCTTTGTGAATCAATATCAGACAGCGGGTACACGCTACATCTCACATTCTTAAACACACATGGGAAGCAAATAAATCACGTCACTTGCTCTATTTGAAGTTGTAATTTGTAGCGTGGCGGTGTCTTCACCTCAGAAGGAATGCAAAGAATGAATGGATGCAGCCATTTTTAGGCCCAAGCGGGTTTAAACAGCAGGTACAAACGTGGCTGATTACAGCAGTAACACTCATGTAATAATAATAATAATTATTATTATTATTATTAATATTATTATATACACACACACACAGGTGCTGGTCATAAAATTAGAATATCATGAAAAAGTTTATTTATTTCAGTAATTCCATTCAAAAAATTAAACGTGTATATTATATTAATTCATTACACACAGACTGATATATTTCAAATGTTTATTTATTTTAATGTTAATGATTATAACAGACAACTAATGGAAACCCCAAATTCAGTATCTCAGAAAATTACAATATTATTTAAGAACAATTTGAAAAAAAAAGTTTTTTTAGAATTGTTGGCCAACTGAAAAGTATGAACAGGAAAAGTATGAACATGTACAGCACTCAAAACTTAGTTGGGGCTCCTTTTACCTGGATTACTGCAGCAATGTGGCGTGGCATGGAGTCGATCAGTCTGTGGCACTGCTCAGGTGTTATGAGAGCCCAGGTTGCTCTGATAGTGGCCTTCAGCTCTTCTGAATTGTTGGGTCTGACATATTGCATCTTCCTCTTCAAAATATCTCATAGATTTTCTATGGGGTTAAGGTCAGGTGTGTTTGCTGGCCAATTAAGAACAGGGATACCATGGTCCTTAAACCAGGTACTGCTAGCTTTGGCATTGTGTGCAGGTGTCAAGTCCTGTTAGAAACTGAAATCTGCATCTCCATAAAGTTGGTCAGCAACAGGAAGCATGAAGTACTCTAAAACTTCCTGGTAGACAGCTGTGTTGACCTTGGACCTCAGAAAACACAGTGACCAACACCAGCAGATGACATGCACCCCAAACCATCACTGACTGTGGAAACTTGACACTGGACCTCAATCAACGTGGATTCTGTGCCTCTCCTCTCTTCCTCTAGACTTTGGGACCTTGATTTCCAAAGGAGATGCAACATTGACTTTCATCAGAGAACATAACTTTGGACCACTCAGCAGCAGTTTAGTCCTATTTGTCTTTAGCCCAGCCGAGATGCTTTTGATGCCGTCTCTTGTTCAAGAGTTGCTTGACACAAGAAATGTGACAGCTGAAACCCATGTCTTGCATTCGTCTGTGCGTGGTGGTTCTTGAAGCACTGACTTCAGCTGCAATCCACTGTTTTTGAATCTCCCTAACATTTTGGAATGGGTTTTGTTTCACTAGCCTTTCAAGGGTGCAGTTATCCTTATTACTTGTACACTTTTTTCTACCACATTGTTTCCTTCTCTTAGCTTCTATATTAATTTGCTTGGACACAGAGCTCTGTGAACAGCCAGCCTCTTTAGCAATGACCTTTTGTGCCTTGACCTCCTTGTGCAAGGTGTCAACAGTCATCTTTTGGACAACTGTCAAGCCAGCAGTTTTCCCCTGATTGTATAGCCTACAGAACTAGACTGAGAGACCATTTAAAGGCCTTGGCAGGTGTTTTGAGTTAATTAACTGATTAGAGTGAGGCACAAGGTGACTTCAATATTGAACCTTTTCACAATATTCCAATTTTCTGAGATACTGAATTTGGGGTTTTCATTAGTTGTCAGTTATAATCATGAACATTAAAAGAAATAAACTTTTGTAATATATCATTCTGTGTGTAATGAGTGAATATAATATACAAGTTTCACTTTCTGAATGGAATTACTGAAATAAATCAACTTTTTCATGATATTCTAATTTTATGACAAGCACCAGTTTTCTTCAGATATTTGACAATAGCAATAAGAAATGTGGCTAAATACAGGCTAATTTTTACCTATAATAACACTTTTATATTTATTTACTATTTTGGCATTTGCTAGTTTAACAAATTCATTAACCAAACCTGCAGGGAAAACAATTTACAATATGACAAAGACAAATCTTCTAGTCAGGATAAAATGCCCCAGACTAAGTACAAAATTGCATTATCAGCTTATCTTGGGTTAAGCAAAATGGTTAACTTCTGATGACAGTCTGAAGTTAACAGCAAAGCAAAAAAGCTAACTTTGGACTTTCTCCTTCCAAGGTACAGTGATCACAGCTTTATTTGAGTAAAAGTTGAAATCACAGAAGATGAAACAGTATATTTTCTATTAAGCTGAGAAAGAGACATACTTTATCTAATAAAAATCTGCACTTTTCAATAAATTCAATGTTTTTTTAATCTAAGAAGGCAATTATTGTGCTTGAAATTATATATTTTTATATGTATACAGTATATATATTGTATGTATATATGTGACCCTTTAAGGGGTTGGCAACACTCATTGAAGTTTGTCTTTGTACAATTCAAGACTTGGTAAATCTTCAGATCAAGATCAATATTTGCTCTCCTTATTCTAGCAACAGCCTTCTTACCATCGAATTAGAACTTATTACACAAATTAATTTTACTAATAAAAAATGAAAATCTGTAAAAAGTCTCAGCACTACAAGCTCGTTACAGCACTAGAAGTAACGGGAGTAGAAAGGTAACACTGTGCATCTTTTCGGCTGTGTCATTCATGTGTTTTACAAGTCAAGCATTTTCATTTCATTGAAGCAGTTACAAAGCTGCCTTATAATTCCATACATGAAATGAAAATGCTCAGCCACTTCAAAAAAGTGGCTTGAGAAATCTTTTTGGGTTTTTTTCTTATTGCCATTCAGTAGTATAAAAGATAAATCAGATAAAAATAACGCAAAAACACACCTTACATAAAAGTTTCTTAAATGTTTATTTATTTATTTATTTATTATTATCTGTGTTAAACTCTTTAAATGAGGTATTTAAAAACAAAACTATTCTAAATAAAATGTAAATTCAACCGATTTTTTTGCTATAATGTTCAGCCCTAATGTACATACTGTGAAATCCACCCATCCCTTCATCTATCTCAGTGTTTTAACAGAAAAATGCAAAATATATATTTAACAAACATGCTTTGGAAACTTTCATTAGTGTTTCACTTTTTTTGGACAGCACACACAGTTGAGTTGCTGAAGTCTGCCAGCCAGTATTTTTTTTTTTTTAACAGAGGAAGTTTGAGGAATTGGCAATCCTTTTATACAAGTTTACTCAGACTTCACGATGTAGAAAATTCTACTCCAGTTTCTACCTGGAAGAATAGTTCACAACGACGTGCTTAGATATTGAGCAGCAGCTCCTAAATTAGGCCTGCCATTTAGGAATAGCCTACACAAAACAACTATAAATAATTAATTTAATAGATGTGGGTCATATCAAACTGAAAGTTCTGGCAAATAAAACATGGCATTTATTTAAATACAGCATCTCAATTTAGATTAATCCTCCCAAAGGGAGTGCTTACGTCATCTAAACTCTAAAATAGCACTTCTTATTCTACATGTCTTCCTCCAGGATTGGTGAATGTCATTGTTTATTATTAGGCCAAACCATTTCCTGCCTTTCTCCAGTTCAGGCACATTTTTGAGCGATGGACGAGAGGCAGAAACGATAAAGAGACGCATGCAAATAAAAGAGTTTAACAATGTGTTTGTGTCTAGTGTACACGAAACACGAGAGCTTGCTTTTGTAAAAAGGTTTTAATCGATCTGGCTGATCTACTTAGCCAGTGACTGGCACATAGAAAAAAGTTTATGAAAAGGCAGTGAAGAGCACTCAGCCATTATCCAATCAGACAGGAGAACACAGTGGTCCCTCCACGGTGTCCTTCCCACCCTCAGTGGCCCCTGAAAGGCTCCAGTTACATCATCATAATCTAGGAGGTAAAGGTTCCCAGACAGCAACACAACAACAACAAAAAATTGCAAGCACCCAGAGCGGTAATTAAGACCAGTTACCATAGAAATGGAAGGATTGAAGAAGTCGTTAAATCTAATTGATCGTGTGAGCACATTTGCAATCTTAGAATCTGTGGCCGTGGCTCTTTTTCCAGGGCAGAAGATCAGCTCGTTAAGAGACAGTGGCAGCGCAGAAAAATTGACTTGGGCTCAACAACACAAAAACTAAATCAGCTGCAAATGTTAAATAAAAAACGAAATCTCCAGTTCAGTAAAAGTGTTTCTTTCAGGAAACCTACATACATTTACTTATTTGGTGTGCGAGCTGCAAAAACATATCTGGAAAGTAGTCATCACCAAACAGTTGGTAAATGCCTACTGGAAAATAGTTGCACACCATTTACGCTGAAGTATATTTATAGAAAATCTTATTTAGGTCTAATAGGAGACATAATTTTTATCATGAGAGCTGAATTGCACAGCTGTTCAAAAAAAAAGCTATGGCTCTGTTGCATGAAAGACACTCAGCTTCAAAGGTTTCTGAACATAGACACAGGACTCTTGCTGTATTTAATAATGAAAACGCTATTTTAATTGCATTCTCTACACATGCCTTTCATTTCTAGCCAATCGTTCGGCAATATTTACTGCAATTTAATCTTTCTCCAGACAATTATGACACACTCAGGCAACATTTAGATTTGCATTCATTTGAAAAGAAAATTGCAGACTCTTCATACCTTTGGAATTCCCGGTGGATCAAGCCAGTCAGCGTAAATACCCTGAAGGGTGAGGCTTTTTCTGGAACACAATGACACACATGTTAGTTTTATCCCTATTATTACAGCAGTGATTGTTATTGCCCAAGACAGCATTAAAAAAAAGAACACATATTTCTGGGGAAATGGTGTTGGGGTCGTGGCAGACAGGAGTTTAAGCCATCACCTTAAACTAAATGATGGGCACGCCCACTCTTCTCTACAAGGTCAAGCAAGCAGGCATGTACAGACAATGCAATGGATTTACACATATACATGTGACACAAGCAAATATGCACAAGAGCAGCTAGCGAGAACCGAAGCAGAGATTCTGGACTGCCACACACAGCACCACTGCAGGGACTGAAGTGACTCGCAAAGAAAAATGTGTGCACAAAGTAGTCAGGAGTAAGTATGCAAATTGTATATAGAGACTAGAAAAGTATCCATACAGCATACCTTTCAGCACACGATCAATCCTCCTGCCTAGGCTTAAACAAATAAATAAATAAATAAATAAAACCACTTTCTTGCGCTCGAGCTTTTACAGTGTACCGTGACACTTGGTCCATTAAAAGGGTTGTTTTCTAATAAAAAGTTCTCATTTGCATTTTTGGATCCCCGTTTTCCCTCAGGTATGCTCGTCTAGCTGAGGCTCAGTAACTGATTTCATTCATTCAATGGGATTAACCTGTATAAATAAAGGTTGAATGAATTTGGTAAACATATTTTAAAAGAATCTTGTTCCTTCTTCCCTGCACTGCTTAAACAGTTATAAGAGGCCAAATTATACGCAAGCTCAGTTAATGTTCTTTCTTGTTTAGATTGGTAACTAAACATTTAGCTATCCCGACTTCAACCTCAAACGGAAAGTTCCATTACAAACTGTGTTGCAGACAAGTTGGACATTCAAACTTGATGCAAAAGGTTGTTCATCATGCAAAATACAATTCTATCAGTAAAGGTTATGAATGTGTAAACAAAGAGCAACAGACATATCTACTGACTCGGAGCCACAGCACTGTAAGTGCAGCTAAAAATAATGTAGAGAGACTGGCATTTGTTGCATGGACGAGGCTGTACTTCTTGACCTCAAACACTAACTAACTTCTGTATTTGTTTTAATACAGTACTTTCTGGTGTATAAGCCGCAACTTTTTTCACAAGCTTTGAACCACGCAGCTTATACAAGGCTGAGGCTAATTTATGGATATACACTGTTTCCCCTACCATTATACAAGCGGGGCGCCCCACACCGTCAACGGAATTGAGCGCCCCGTCTACCGAACCCCCCCACCCCCAACAACCTGTCGGCACTGACGTAAGGTTAAACTAGCGGCTCACAATGCAGGTGCACGAGCTAAAAAGCTAAAGGCAGCATTTTCCCTCACGCTGCACCCCCACCCCCATTCATAAACTGGCGGTACAAACAGCGCACAGCTCAGATGTGTCTCTATCCCCCCCCCAAAAAAAAAAAAACCTGTTGCACTGCGCAGCTCAGGACGTGTGTCTCCGTCAATCCCCCACCCCCTGACAAAAATGACTGACAAGATGAGCGCCCCTGCCATAGCGATTTACAGTATAAGGGAAACACCGATATAGGTATACTATATATATATATATATATATATATATATATGAGTGAACACCACAGGTCTTTATGAGGTCTACCTCTCTCACTTGTGGTTACTCTACTAAATGACCTAGCACAAACTAAAACACAATGAACACATAAACTAAGCTATGAAGAACAGACTAGTAATCACTAAAAGAACAACGCTAAACAGCTGACCGAAATAATTAACAATGAACATAAATTTAACCACAATCCTTCTCTGAGGCCATGTAATCAGCAGTCAACCACAATGAACCAATGAGGTAGTCTCATTGAGTCACGAGGACCCCATGACACGTGCATTGATGAGAATACATGTATAAATAAATGTAAAAAAAAACAATCTGAACAAATATTTTAGGATTTATCATGAGAAAAGTTTCAAGTTTTTGCAAAAAGTGATAGACAAAAAAGTGCTTAATGTGACAACTTGTTTGCAATATGTTGATTATTTGATTATCAGAAGTAAAAAAACAAGAAACAAATCAATAATTCACTGTGATTACTGGAAAAGGGGACTTCTAATTTACTTAAATCAAAAAACATAATGATTTTTTAATATTGTTTGTATTTTTATATTCTTTTTTTACTTTAAGAGTTTTGTCTAAAGAATAAGCAGAATGTGTCAACACAACCTTCAACAGTTGGTATTTTAATCCTTCAAGCCTGCTTGTTTTTTGTGCTGTTTACTGACAGAGGGATCCCATCCAAATATTGACTGTGCCAAACTCCCTCTGTTTAATTCAATCAATTACTGCTGGTCCAGCAGCACTCTCCACATGGCAGAAAAGACAAGAAGACAACAATCAAAGCACGTGAAAGGTTGGTGAGGAAGGGGAACATCAGAAAAAGAGCTGTTTAAGGTTGGGAGAGATGATGCAAAATACAGAAAAGGGTAGAGAATGAGTTAAAAGAGACATAGAAGCAGGAAGAGGTTAAAGAGGCAATCAGGGGAAACACAGCAGTGAATGATAAAGCACATGCAGAGAGGAAAAGAGAAAATTAGAGAGAAGGAGAGAAGGAGGAGCAGTTATCCTTTTACACTTCAATTAATACAAGTGGATGAGACCATTCAGTTAACAGGATTGGTGTTTGGAGCTTTTGTTGGCCATGTTTCCACACCAGGAGCAGATTAGGGCAAATCACCAAATGCTCACATATTTTTAAATCAATCTATTAACACAGCTAACTACCCTTGTTAAAAAAATTAAAAAAAAACATCAAACTTAAAACTAAAAATTGATTAGAATGCTACACAAACCAATCAATTTAATTCACTAAGGTATTCTTCACTCTAACTTTATGGACTTACCTCACCATGTGGGAAAAGACAACAAGGAACATTTTCAGGAAATCCTGTTCAGAAAAACAAAACAAAATGACAGAAATGAAGGTAAAGGGTGAGATGTTGGAGGAAGAGAAGAAGAGAGAGGAAGGCATACCTGATCTTTAGTCAAGTGTGCAAGGTCAAACCGTGTTTATGTTACATCCATTATTTAGTGAGCAATTCAATCTGCCAGTGCAGAAACTGGAGCCAGGTGGTACACATCACACACATACAGACAGACCTCCAGGTGTGATACCTCAACTGCATGCCCCCAGCAAAATAAACTTATATGGCAGAGCTGACATACTGAGCTCAACTTTAAATTTAGGATAGAATGTTAAGATTCTGGACAAGATAAAAATATGTAGAGACAAGATTAAGATTCTCCTCTCAAACATGACACTCACCTGAGACAAAACAAGCTGCCCATGGTATTTCTTTACAAATAATCTCAAAAAGTCAATTAGCTGTTGCTCTCCCACTTGGCTGGCCAAGAATCTGAGGAGGAAGTAGCCCTAAACAAAGAACAAAACAAAATAAGGAAAAAACATATAAATATCGCTGCAAATTTGGAGAAACTCCAACACTACAACAAGCACATTTAAAACAAACCTAAAAGAAAACAACAAAATGTATG
>NC_056505.1:15680329-15681831 GCF_014905685.2 Nematolebias whitei
TTTTATTTTATTGTCCAAATTTTGGACAATTTCGGCGGGCCAATTAAAATGTCCAACGGGCCGGGGTTTGCCCATGCCTGTCTTAGATCTTTTAGCGTACCGTTTGGCGTTTATTTAGTGCATATCTTAGATCCTTACTTACTGTTTCTGTTTATACTTTATATTTTGCTATTTTGGGGAGTAACTGGGACCCTGTGTACATAATTTTGTTCCACCTCATGTACCACATGTGATGGAAATGACAATAAAGTTAACTTGAACTTAAACAAAGGTCTGCAACATTTGCTCCAGACTGCTTTCATTGTTTTACTAACCAACTTTCTAGTAATAACTCTGGAAAATGTATAAAGATTACACTATTGTTTGTTTCCATATCAACTTTTGGCAACTCCTGAGTGGCAGAGGATTTTTCCTCGGCTGTGGCTCTAATGAGCCACCTTGCTGTATTTAAGAACCAAGGCTGCCAGAGGACAACGCTGAGACATTGTCTACGCCAAATGATTCAATGAGCGGCCAGTGTTCCTAGTGCAATTTAAGATATTGTGAATTAGAGAAAGAGACAGAGAGAGAGACAGAGCGAAACAGAGAGAGAGAGACAGAGCGAAACAGAGAGAGAGAGAGAGCTTTCTGTCTGCTCTACCTGAACACCATTTCAGGAATTTTGGCAGGTTTAAGAATGCATCACGCACCGACAATTTCCAACTGTTAAAAACATATTCCTGACCCAATTCTTTTCTCATTCTCCACATTTTATCCAGTGTTCACGTGTGAAAATGGCTTACATCACAGTAACAACCAACTGATTTAAAGATGTTGTCAGCATTTTGAGATGGAAGTAGTTTCATATTTTCAAATGCACATTTATTCTCAATCACAAAAACTGATTATAAAAGGAGTAAAATTACAAAATAATCAATTAAGACAGCTACCAGTATTTGGAGTGAGTTCGTTTCAATTGTAGTTAGGGTTATTTCATAAACGTTGAAGAGTCATCATAAAATTCTTACTACACTTTCTACTAAGCAGGGTTGTTATTAGCTCACTGTAATACAAATGTCATCCCAAGTAAAGAAGTGCTTTTAGTTGAAGGAGAGCTCTAGCCCAGAAAGTTAACAGAGGCATTTACATTACTGAAAGAGTTAACTCTTCGATGGATTTTACAGCTATAATCCCCTAACGACAGTGTGCCTCTACCCAGGATAAAACAAACAGGGTGTGGGTCCCATATTGTCAGGGTAAGATGAAGAGTTTGTGCGTGCCTGCTGTCCTCGTGTGCTGAGCTTTTCTAAGACATGATAGTGCAGCACACCTGCCACACCTGTACCTCTGGAATGCATATAGCTTACACTAATGATTGTGTCTGCATGCAAAGAAGATTTTTACAGGATTTTTTTTTTTTATCTAACCCAACTGTGCCCCCCCCCCCCCCCCTCCCCTCTCCTCTCCCCTCCCCCCCCTCCTTTGTCTCGTTTTCCTTTTCTTTTTTCTTCCGTATTCTAAAC
>NC_056505.1:15681931-15693524 GCF_014905685.2 Nematolebias whitei
TTTCTACCGCAGCCTGGGGCCCCCCCCCCCCCCCCCCCGTTTCCATCTACAAACTTTTTTGTTTGTTTGGTTTATTATAAATGTGTTGAAATTCACAAAAAAAACACTTTAGTTAAACTGTTGCATTCAAGTTTGCAAGAAAAAAATGACAACCATTCTTTAAAGGAGTGTTTGGAGTCAAACTATAGATTTTTTAATTTTTTTTTTAATGAATGTGCTTTCATCTACTGTTTCGTTAAAATGTATGATAAAGTGAAGGTATCAAAATGAAACTGAGACACTCACCTGAGGATCTGAAGTTCCTCCTTTGAGTTCTGCAGCTCATCAGAAAGTCTTCTCCACCTCAGCAGTGCCTTTAGGTCAAATTGCTCTGTTCTCTCCTGTAAAGACAGCTGCAGGGAAGCAAAAAAGATAACGCATAAGATGCTGGAAAGAAGCCAAACAAACAAAAAGCAAATGAATGATATAAATTTCATCAGCAAATACAGTAAATATCTGTCAAATAAATACCACTGAATCTGTCCTACTGTAGATATGTGTCTGAATCAGTTCCTGATGGGGCCAAGCTTAAGCCCCAAAGGTTTAATGATTAAAAAGCAGAAAACAACAGAAAAATACCTGCGTAATTCTAGATGATGTGGGAACGCAACTAGGAGGATTAGGTTTACATGCACATCAACTCTTGGATTAAAGCAGTGTCGCAACCACACATACATACCTGCGCTACACCCTCTTCTTTTGTCACTTTATCGTGTTTTTATTCTGTCTAATATATACTCATAGCTCAAGACGAAGACAAACATGTCAATCAGTATTGTATGTCAAGCTTTTCTCTTTCTCTTTTACTCGTTTACAATTTTTACAACTGTGTAGATTTTATGTTAGCAGATTTATTTGGGGTCTATTAACCCCATTTGTGGTTGATAGAGGAAATTCCTTTCATGTTGCTCGGCCAGCTCTACTAATTTTCAGACAGTTTTGGTTCTTGTCCATTCTTTTTATTTATTTATTTATTTATTTTTTAAATAAACTCTCTCACTCTGAACTTGACGTGTGGATTTACTGCAGCATTGTCGCTGGCAGCTATGAACTAGATGCATTCCAAACCAAAATTTGAAAACCCAGGAGCAGTTGTAGAAGCAGGGAGAACAATCCCCATTTCCAGAAATGTCAGAAAGTTTGTGAAAATTCTACAGGCACCCAAATCTGTAATTTCTTAAATTATATATAGCACAACATTAGATTTTTAGTGTTTTGGCAGAACAACTTTAAAAGATTAAGAACATATAAACTCATGTTACATGTGGTGCAGGTACTGTATTTTTCGGACTATAAGGCACACTTAAAATCCTTTAATTTTCACAAAAATCAACAGTGAGCCTTATGTATTAATTCTGGTTGTGCTTACTGACCTTGAACTGATTTTATGTGGTTATTGTGAATGAGCTGAATAAAGTTTGAATTAGCTGACTGTTCTGTTTCGCTTAATGCGCCTTATAATCCGGTGCGCTTTATGTATGAAAACAGACCTGTTCATTGATATTGTGCCTTATAATCCGAAAAATACAGTAACTTGCTCAAAATAAAAAAGCAATGAAAGAGAAACATGTTTATCACTGGGCTGCACCATTCTTCACATTTTTTCGTTTTTTGTTGTTGTTGTTATTTAGAAGCTACAAATACTATTTATTGTAATTTTTTTGAATGGACATTTGTTCTTTTTACTAACGCAACATTTTAGCTGCTCAACTTTCTGTCATCATTGTTGTCTGAGACTCCCAGCAGGTAGAGTAGTGAAGAACAAGTTCTTGTTTTTCTAAGTCATGCAGAATGAAGTCTGGCATTATCCAGCTGAAACAACTATGGTCCTTCCCGGAAAAGACACAAACTTGATTAAAGTGTATGTGTATTCAAAGTTTCGGTGCACGCCTATGCAACAGTACATGCAACACTCACCCAATTTATTGGAAGTGATGCACTGTTGTAACATCACAGACCTGTCTTTTCCACTAATGACAAGCTAATCTTTCTTCTCTTTGGCATGCATGAACCCAACTGTCCACCCTAAAGCTGAAACCTAGCCTCATCTGACCACAAAAGACAAGCCCACTCACATGCTGTCCTTGAGAAATAAGGTTTTTGGAAAACTAAACCATGGCTACACAGATAATATATGGAGTCCTGCTTGTGTAATACACAAGATGGGCTGTATTGGTTAACAAAAGTTTTGTGAGCTTCTTCCAAACCTATGGGACCTCAAAGTATGCAATGGCTGGTTCTTTATCCAGCAGCACTGCGTCTTAAAGGTCTCAAACACTAAACAGTGCTGTCTAATTTAGACCTTTTTTAGCATAACTTTTTCCAAAAATTCTGGATTACTTTAACTTATTGTGCACTGTAGGTGACAAAAATAAACTACCCATTTTGCAGTTTAGCATCAATAAATGTATTTTTTGAATTGATCAATGATCTTCTAATAGCTTTTGGTACCAAGTGGTGAGACACATTAATCCTTGCACCAAAAGTCATTGATCTTCTTTACTGTCCCATCAAGATGACCTCACTTCTCATCGATAAATCTGTGGACTGTAGTTTTCCAAAATTATTAACATTTTTCAGACTTATTTAACTTATGTTTTAGACATTAAATAACACGCTTCATTAAATTTCCTAATATAAAGTAGTAGAACAGTAAAAACTCAGCAAATATCTTCTGCTTTAAAATGTCTGGTACATAAAGATCTAAATTAAATGACAGCTGACTAATTTAGGCTTTTTATGCCATTTAGAAATCCTATTTTTCGTCATGGGGTTTGGATTAAGTAATATGTAGAACTACTTTTAGATGCAACAAGAACAAATATTTTCTTCAAAGTTTACAGCGTTGTTTCTTATGAAAAGGCCTATCTAAAATGATAGTTTACATTTTATGGAATTTTCTGTAAAATATGTTAATATATAGCAGTATATATACATATATGTGTGTGTATTTTTGCAAGACAGGATAAAAAAAACATACCAAAAAGTTAGATAAACATAAATAAGAAGACCACCACGAGGGTGAGGAAAATGTACTTGTTGTGCTTGAGCCCATATAATGTCCTCCAGGCAGGTTGCAAAGCCCTCGCTGATCCATTCCTCAGTCCAGTCTCTGGCTCCAATCACAAGGCCAAACCAGGAGTGGGCAATCTCATGGCAAATCCTGGACCCACATAGAGACAGGCTTCCCACTCCAAAATCAGAATTTCCAGGGCACAAAACACTCTGGGACAGGAAGATTATATGGGGGCTATGGAGAGTAAATGACATAACATAAAGGATAAACTAAAGAAATAAAGCCAGTAAATTTATTCCACATTGGTGATAAGACATTTGGGAACTAAAAGAAGGAAATGGCAAAGGAAGGGTAAGAGAAAGATAAGTCAAAAGGAGCCAAACTAAATTACTTGTTATGGAAAAATACAGAGGAGTCCATAAAGAAGCTTTTTCAAGAAGTTGTTGAAGTCATTTCTTTAACCAAGACAAGATAAAATTAAGGCTTTTCATGTAAAACAAACCCATTTGTGTGTTATAACAAAAAAAGGAGTATTTAAAACATTCTGATATCACGATCCATAAAGTGCTTAAATGTGTTTATTTCCGGTTGTGTAAAACGACTTTTCAAAATGTTAAACAACCTAATTATCACTTGTAATGAATAAAAGGATTTTGAACAAAAGTCAGTCAATTAAAACTGAAGAGGCTATGCGAGTTTGCAAATGTGATTCAGTAAACAACTCAACAGTAATTTTCCTTTTACGTTCGTGATTTTAAAAAAAAATTAAATCTACAATTGGACTTTTTTTTTCAAAAACTTTTTTTATTCTCTGAAGAAAGTTCATTTTAGGTTTGACAGGAAAACTAGTTTCACTGGTAAATGCCTCCCTGCAGCAAAAACAACAGAGTAAAGCACAGCAACTCTACCCATTTATTGAATAATTAAAATAGCTTTGGTGGAAAATACTACATACATTTTTTACCTTAAAAAAACATTTCTCAAGATAAAGAAATAATGCATTTAGATATTCTGATGTAAAATTTTCTCTAATTAATTACATTTATACTGACACTTTGGCAGTGAACCATCTACAAAGATCCCACCACAAATGATTAGATAAATGGTTGAGCACATAAAGGTTTTTAAAAAAAATCATGTAAAATTAAGCAGTGATTTCTGCTTTGAAATGACAGAGGATGTGACCACTGAAAGGTTGAATGACAACTCTTGGTGTTCCAGATCTGAACCTAACATTTAACGGGTTCATCCAAAGCACATGCTCCACCTCGTCATGCTTCATGAAGCGTGTCGACAGATATTGTGTAATTTGGCTGAGATGCAGAGTCACTTATTAATTCAATTCAATTCAGTTTATTTATATAGCACCAAGTCACAACAGAAGTCATCTCAGGGCACTGAACAGAAACATTCATATATATAAAAAGTAAGTTAATAACATTATTTATCTGAGGAGCAGACTGCTTTGAGTTTAACTTCATCACAGACTCTCCTCTTGAACAAGCATGAAGGCGACAGTGTAAAGAAAAAAACTCCCTCATGAGGAAGAAACCTCCAGCAGAACCAGCTCAGGACAAGCGTCCATCTGCTTCAACCAGCTGGGTTTGAGAGGACAGGAAGGAGGAACGGATACACAATGGCAGGTTGAGAATCACATGTTCAGATAGAAATAATATCAAATGAAAACTATTCAATTGTAACAATTCATTTTAAGAAATTGGGTCAATTTGTCCTCCAGTAGTCTAAACCTATGACAGCATAATAAGCCAACCCTAACTATAGGATTTATCAAAAAGGAAAATCTTGAACCCAGTCTTAAAACTGGACAATGTGTCAGCCTCACGGACAGAAACTGGAAGTTGGTTCCACAAAAGAGGAGCATGATAAACAAAAGTTCTGTCTCCCATTCTGTTTTGGAAGCTCTAGGAACCACAAGTAAGCCTGCAGTCTGAGAGTGAAGTGCTCTATTAGGAAAATATGGAACAATAAGATCACAAATATAAGATGGAGCCAGGTTGTTGAGAGCTTTGTAGGTTTGTTATTTGTTTGTCATTTATTCATTTCATATTTAAAACACAAAAACAATTTAGAAACCAAATGAGAAAAAAAAAAAACACGTCATAAAATGAAAGGTAGCAGAAGAAGAAAAAATCTTATCATATCTGCCCCTTGTTTAAAACAAAATCAATTCAAACAATCAATTCAGGTTAGAGAAGTTGTTGAGAGCTTTGTAGGTTAGAGAAGTAGAATTCACTTCTGAATTTGACAGGGGAGAGAAGCTAAAACTGGAGAGATATGATCTCTCCTACTAACTCCAGTTAAGACTGACAGCTGCATTTTGGATTAACTGAAGACGTTTTAAAGTTTTTCCTTATAAATAAAGTTATGAAACTAATGCTGAAAACTGCAACTTTCCAGTTCTTTGCATAAACAAGCTGAAACTACACAACTCATGGTTGAGGATGATGTGAATGTCACAAGTTTAGAGACGGTTTAGTGACTGTAGGTAAAACTCTGACCCAGTTTTGACCTTGAATAAAAAAAATAATGGATCTAAGAGCTGAATACAGTTCAGCCTTTGGAAAACACAAATGTCTGGAACTGATTTAACGACAACCCATGAATTTGCTCAAATTTTTCACCTAAATGTCACTGAGTTTACTAAACAACGTGTAGAAATCACCAAAGTCTGGTTGCATCATTTGAAAAGTATTGCGACTGACTCGATAGCTGATCATGCATTCCAATCTAAACCAAGGTTATAAATTGACTGACTGAATACCCAAACTTGTGGCCTAAATCAATAATAAAAAGAGGATAGCCATTTTAAATATTTTGTAGGTTCAACATACAGTACACAACATTACAGTTTTAAACTGTGCTTGTGCTCTCAGTTTTTTGCTATAAGGTGTTGAAAGAGCAGGGCCAATCGCAAACCCCCATCAAAGTCAAGGTCATGACAAAAGACCTTTCCTGGAGTTTTCTTGTTTCTCTTTTCTTTAACAAGTTCTGAGTATCCTGAGGGGGTTAGGGCCACCTGTGTGTGAGAGGGAAGCCATTATTCAAAAAAGAATGAGAAAAGGGGTCACAAAGGTGCAAATGAATGGCCTTCTTTGCTCCTAATCCATATAAAACACCAGACTGTCTAGAGATCTTTTCACACCCTTTAGATCTTAAAAGTCCTATTGATACAACATCTCAGGGAGAATTTATGGCAAACAAGATCCATGGAAAAAAAAATCTTTTAGGGGCTTACCACCCTAATCTGGTGACAAATATTTTAAAGATGTCTATTCTTTATATAAAAGACTTAACTCTTTAGAAATAGTGAGTGTCTTAAACTAGCAGGCTATGAAAAATCATTTTAAAAAGTCATGTAAATTAATTTAAATTCCTGAGACGACTACAATTAACTTGCTGTGCATCTACAGCTTATTCCCACAAGTTAAAATGAGCCCACATATTCTTTCTATTGATTAATTACAATGACTATAAAGTGACTTGATGTCATCATGAAAAGATTAGCATCTCAAATTACCAGAGGAGTTAATTTTTCACTCACCATAACCTAATTATGGTGACAAGATAAGTTGATTATCATGAAAAACAAAGAGTAGACATAGGTTAGCTTAGGTTTATTTTTAGGGAAAACAAAATCGGATATCTTAAGAACACCACTACTCTTTATTTCCCCAAGGATTGTTACATCAGATAAAAAGCAGGTCATGGCACTGTGTTATTTAGGAACATGTCATCCTCATAGAATGAGGTCTTATGGGCTTTATTTCTGAGACAGCTCTCAAATCTAATTCCATGTTTTATCCTGATTATTCAAACAAAGGCTCTTACTGGAGCAGAAGATGCTAACATTAGCCTTATAAGTTTCTTTGTAGCCTAATCTTCTTTCCCCACAATTAAATAAGCCCTTCTTTGTTGTCAGTTTCAGCACTGTGTTTGTGCATGTCTGTGTGCGTGAGGTAGTGAGCGTGAAACACAAAGACAGCTTTTCAGAGACGGCGCTTGCACATGCTCCTCTGAGGGAGACGGAATCCATCACTACAGTGACAAATAGTGTCATCCCACCATGGTGGTGATGAATAACAACAACATCTTTCACGTTCACTGATACACTGACTGACATAGTCTGACATCAGGGATCTGTGAGGGGTACATGCATGACAAGACTTTACAGACCCATGCATGTGTAGTCCCTGTCACTGGGAGTCATTTTTATCGTTCATCATTATACAACCAAATAACTAATCTAAAGAATAAGGAGGGGTTAACATGAGAAGGCACCTATTAATTTGTAAGACAACACTGGCCTAATTGTACACTGTAAATGTTTATTTGGACAGTATCAATTTAAAATGGCTACATCAATCATAAAGCCTTAAAGGGACACTTCAAATCTTTTGGTTCTGTTCTGTTGGGATGGTACAAATGAGAGACTTGTAAAATTATGATTATATTTTATACTTGCTATATTGTATTTTACCTGCTGGGGCAGCAGGGTGAAGAAAGCTGATGCCAACGGACTCGATAAGATCATCAGGATAGCTGGCTCTGTTCTGGGAGTGGACCTGCAGTCTCTGACAGAGGTGTCTGAGCAGAGGATGCTGAGGAAACTGCTCCAGATCCTGAACAACACGTCACTCCCCCTGCATGACACCCTGGACTCTTACCGCAGCACCTTCAGTCGTAGACTGAGACCACTGAGGTGCTCCACAGAACAACACAGGAAGTCCTTCCTCCCTGTGGCTATCAAACTTTTCAACTCCTCCTTCTTTCTACACATAGGACAATAAAATTAATTGTGCACTACAATAAACACTTTAATGTTTCTGTCTGCACCTGACATGTTTTAGACCTTAATTGTTATTTTTATACATCGCCGTTACTTATATATCTATTATTTTTAAATCTTGTGTGATTCCTTGTGTATGTTCCATGTTTTCAGGTCTCTCTTGTAAATGAGTCCTCGTGGCTCAATGGGACGAACCTGTTTAAATAAAGGTTGAATAAATGTTCCTTTGTTATGAAACCCTGGCACAACAATTTCCTGCGGGATCAATAAAGCTCTTATCTTATCTTTAAGGTAAATGCATCGCTTATCTCAGACGATGAACAAATTTGTCATTTTAATAAATATACTCTACTCACATGTTGTCTCACAAAGTATATATTATTATGAACAAAACCTTATCTTTTTCTTTGGGTGGGAAGTTTTCAACTGCTGACTGTGACAAGAACTTCTTAAAATTTAAGAGGCTATAGAAGCTAAAACAACATTTTCCTTCATTTAAAAACTGAGATGTCGCGGTTTTCCCAGTAACTGTCATTATAAATCCAGACAACAGTAAATTGGGAAATTATAGGATTTATCAAAGGACAAAATTTATATGCACATTCAGTAACTTCCAATAAATTGTCTTGTTTATTTTGCCCAGATGGCATGAGTGGATGAAAAACTGTAACAAAAGATTAAGTAATATGTTGCATGTTAATAAACAACAATAATGAAGGTCATTTTGGGCTGTCTTCTTCCCCTAATAAAGATTTCCTGAGGTTTAGAAATATTCTATGCCTGAATGAATATTTCCTCTGGCTAAGTCTTGTATTTGCTAACCTGTGTGATCTTAATTGACTGCAAGTGGGGGGACAAACTGCCATTAAGATGTAATCAAGGCTAACACATTAATTTACCTCTGAAGGATAAAATATCACCTTCTTGACTCTTGTTTGGATGGGAAACATTGATTTGCGTCTTATGCAAATTTCATCTACTGTAGATTGCCTTCTTTTGTTGTCTTAAATCCACTCTACACATTTGCTATGAAGCAAAAAACAACAATGAATTCTCATGCTGGTAAACTTATCTGATCACAATGTGACTAGTTGAACATAAATTCAGAGATAAAGACCTTCAAAGGGGTACCACTTGGATGGCAGAACTCCATTGGGTTTTCACAGACAAAATGAAATACTGATTAAAAGCCTCTTGTGCTGTCGAACATTACAACTTCATGACTCTGAGGCACCAAGTGTAGCCTGGCCCTGAGCGTCAGAGGTGTGAGCCAGGGCAAATCTTCAATTTAGTGAGAAACAGATTGCAATAGTGTTTTGCTCCTCCATTTCTCCATCCATTATTCATCCCTCAATCCTTCGTTACTGGCTGTAGGCCCTTTTTCCCCCAGCGGGACACTTCCATGCATAATGCAGCACGAGCCCTATCATAGTCCTGTAATTGACATCCACAACCCAGCTCAGGCCATAGCTGGGACAACAATAAAAATAACCCCGTGAGAAAAGAATGAAGAAAAAGATGATGAGAGCAAAGTGTGTACACTGCAAGTGTAAATCACAGCGTAAGAATAAAAGAGATGTTAAATGAGATAGAGTGACTGAAAATTAACATAACACTGAAGTGAAAAGATGCTCAAATAAAGATTTTAATTTGGAAAAAAAAAACAAAGAAAGAGTAAGAAGAAAAAACAGTATAAGGAAAAAGGGGAGAACATATTTTGTTTGGTCAAACTATGCGAGTACTTTTGTTTTCTTCCAAAGTGCACGGTCATCTCCCAGGTGTGATTACCACTCACTGGCTGAACTAGTGCGAAACAAATGTAAAATAACTGCATATCCAGAAAAAGCCAAACACTTTTAGGCCACACTGACAGAACAGTAGAAAAGTTTACAGACCAACCGTGTTAGACACGAACAATAAAATACAGCTGAAGGCAGCATTTTGTGTTTCAAGCCACTGGGATCTACAAAAAAGTTTATACCAGTAATTTGGTCAAATCCCCAACAAGCAGCACGTAATGGGCATTCATCTCACTGAAGCCCCACCACCAGCACTATCACCAAAAATAAATGAAAACAAAATAAAAGATATATTGAAGATTAAGCCTGATGAGTGCGATTAGACAAGCTGCAAACAGGTTCGACATACAGAACTAAAGTCCCACTCCTTCAGAATAAGTTTGACTACTTAAAAGTAGATTTTTTTTAACCATCCATTCCCATTTAAAACTTTGTGTTCTAAACAGACCTTCAACGTTACAGTATATTAAAAGCTGAGGGATTTTTTTTAATCACTTTTTATTAAAAAAAATAATAATAACAAATATAAACACCCAATAAATAAATTATTTAAAAACTGAAGTATTGACACCCAAATAAAAATAAAAAAACATTGTGTACAATATTTGACAAAGAAATTCCAGATAGGTCTACCAACACTCAATGGGTCTGAATAAAAACAATGCTAATCTAATTTTTCTTTGGGTGAATGTGAAAATATTCACTAAAACTTTGCCTGTTTAGACCTAGTTTCTATAAATTATCACATTCTGATAAGTTGCTCTTCTGGATTTGAGTCTGTTTTGGAAAAACTAACAATGTACTCATCAATCAGGTAAAGACTTCAGGGAATATATTAGTTATAAAACATCTTGTAGGCAACGGAGAGCAGTCAAGACAGTTAGATGCACTGAGCCTGAATATCCTGGGTGCTCTAAACTAACAAAAGTTATCCATCCATCGTTATTGGGAGCCCTGGAAGTGACTACCCCACTCCAGCTGTTCAGACCAATTTGGCCAGATATCCTTAATCATAACCTAACCAAACTTTCTTATGTTTCTAATTCTTATTCTTATACTGATCTCTGCCGCAGTGCCTTGACCCCATAACGGCAAAATTATAAACAAACAATAAATTATAAACATATCTTCTGTTTATTCCGCACAAATAGTCATACTAAATTATTATAATATTCAGGTCAAAATATATTTGGAAACAGGTGATTAAAAATCAGAAAACAGATGTACGGTATTCTTTGGGGGTTCTTTCATGAACCCCATTTCTTAAATTTATTGTGGAATTGAGTAAGTTTCACTATGTTGTATATCAAATTTGTTGTTAATGCAGGTTAAAAAGAACAAATCACATTGTCAGTAACTAAGAGTTAAATAGAGAGCAAACTGACTCATTTTTATGTTTCTTAAAAGTTCAAACTGTGCAAATTAGTCAAAAACAGTTTGCCTCTAAAAATGTTTGCTGCGGACACTGAGCTTGAACCCTATGCCAGATTTTAGTGATGAGTACTTCTTTCTAAAACCTGTGTACCTTATCATGTTATTTATGTCTAGAAGACTGACAAACTTATAGTTTCACAATACCCCTTATGAATTACACTTTTTTTCTAGACTAATCACCAACTAATATTTATAATGACTGCACAAAAGGTCAACAAGTTAAATTGATTATAAGGTACTGCCACAGCAAAGACATGTTGGCTTTGGTGCCCAAATTGTTGGATTTTAGTGTACATTGAACTGGAGATGTGTGTCATATTTTAAGTCAAGTTGACATATGATGTGTATTTTAATTACCGAACCACCACGTAGACAGATGAGCTCATATTTCTTGAGGAAGCCACAGCAAAGTTTCCACAACTTCCAATTGTTGGCCCAGAATAATAACTCTGGTTTATTCCATGTCACAAAATTTTGAGTTGCCCCCTTAGAATATAT
>NC_056505.1:15693624-15714187 GCF_014905685.2 Nematolebias whitei
ATATCTCAGATTGATCCGTCTCAGATAGTGTATATATATATATATATATATATATATATATATATAAAAAGCCTATTCTTTTCAATTTAAAAATAGTTTTTTTGGGGGGCCTTTCATAGATTACGGGAATAAGCCGTCTATTTGTCTCCCACTCGGTCAGTCTGTGGGCTATTTTAGACACAGGAGCCCGTTTGACCAAACTCCTACCACCCTTCGTTCTTTTTTAACAAGTCTGACTTCAATTGTCTGGCATTCCAGACTGGCTGCAGATCAGCTCTCAGTTCCCCAGACAGGGACCAGGCCAAATGCCATGCCTTGTAGGGCCTGATCACATGCACAGCAGGACCGTAGAGAGCTGCCCCGCCCACACACACCTCATCGCATCAGAGCCTGGAAATAAAACGCAAACTAGATAACAGAGGTCATCAGGAGCAAGGAGGTGACTCAGCTCATAAAGTACGGAGAAACTGACACTTTGTTGTGCATAATAAGATTGGACTGTTAAGACTTAAACCTATTCTTGAACACAATTATACAAAGATCTGAGTGTGTTAATGTCTTCTTGTGAACTTGATGAAGATGCATGTATCCCCAGACACATCCAAATACTTGGGAGTGAAATTCGTTTTTGTTGTGAATTTGCTGAAAAGTTGTAGCAAATTTGTGAACTGTCTTCCTTAAAGTTAATTAATCCAAGGTGCATTTATACAGAAAACCAAAGAAAAAAAAATGTTTAAATGAATGATCCTGCAGGGTAATGTGCAGACTTCATAGACCAGGCTTGGGTATTCGTATTTGATTTAAAGAAACAAATGAAACAAACAAACACATATCCTTTCTAATATAGTATATTTTAATTGAATACATTTTTTTTTTAAAAAGGGCGTGCTTTAATGAATGCTAACACAGAACAGTATGTGTAAATTTGGCTCCAACAAGCCCTGTCAATTAGTCTAAGGAAGATGTAGACCTGGCATTTATTTCTCAAAGCCCACATTTCTGTGTCACTGCTGCCATTTGCATGCAAACCCCATCACTCATCCCACAGCATTCAGAGCTCTGTTTTGGCTTCCACTACCGCCTCAATCAAAAGGACAGAACAAATCTATTTCCCAGCATAATAATTTGAGGCATTTTTGTGCCTGTAGGGTAATAAATAGATCCTAAATAAATATGTTTTCCTCTCTTATGTAATGTGAGAGAATGAGACAGGGAGGAGATGGAAAGTCCAATGGCTCAGTGAAGTGAGGATATATGAGGAGACGTGTTTGACAGAATGGAAAGATGGATGATTGTGCGATCGAAGTGAAATTAGCCTGTGAGCAGAGCTGTCTCCTCAACAGCGGTTTAAGACTGCCACCTGACTGGGCTGTTGGCCTTTTAAAGACAAAACCCTGTGGAGGATAGATACAGTATGGGTTAAAAGGTATTTAATATACCCGTAGACACTTTTCAACAGCTCACCAGGAAATTGTAACAACATATGAGAAATGGTGACAAATTTTCACTCATAATGAATAGGGAAAAATGTGACAATTTGACTATTTGGGGAAAAGTATATGTTTGGAACCAGTTAGAATCACTCTAAACATTACTGGCACTAAGTAATATTTTTTTTATAACATTAAAAACATGCTTTGCTTTGCCTAAACAGATGTCTGCAGATGACTAATTGGGACATAGTCTTTAGAAAACATAGTGAGACCACAGCTTTATGTCTTATCTAATACTAAATCCAAACGTAGGAATAATGAAACAATAAAGAGCTTTATATGTTATAATTTTTCTCTCTTCAAAGATTAGTCCTCTCCAAAATTGCTTGGCCAATAAATCCCTAAAGATATTAGATGAAAGCTCCTTAAGATGTAGTTAATTTATAGTTTTTGTGTCAACCAAACATTCAAACACAGCTTCATTTTTATGTCAACAATGTTAGGATTAATATATTGAGTTTTGTGAGCAATTTTCAGGAGGCCATTTTTAGGATATCCATTTTCATTGTTGACTTCAATTATTGTGGTCGTCTAGCAACGATTGTCTCATGAGAATCTTTACTTTTTCATAATATATTGTAGTTGCATCTGATGCACAACACTTGTGCATAAAGCAAACTTAAAACAACTGACACCAGTGGCCAGTCAGACTCGTAAATAAAGTTAACATCTACACTTCAAAGAATATAAAAGCTAAATAAAACTAAAAAGATGAATGGTGCACTGGTATTGCCAACACACATCAAACAACAGCAAAAGAAAGTCCTGCTTTAAACATCTTTTCAATCCAAATACTTCTGACCTATATACAGTAGTCCCTCGCTACGTCGCGGTTCGACTTTCGTGGACTCGCTCTTTCACGGTTTTTCAAAGTAACATTGGACATGACACACAATTGGCTGACTGATGGATTAGCCGGAAGATCCACATGGATTTTTCAAATTTAAAATGAATTATTTTAAATTATTTAGCACCTCCTGCACGTGTGCAGCCCACAGGTACAGGGAGAAGCTCCCTCCTGCGACCTGTGATCTCCACTCTGCAGCGGAGAAGTGGGCGTGGCCGAGCACATTGGCTGGTGGCAGAGAGCAGTGGCTTCAGATGTTATCAGTCCATTAAATGGATGTTATTAGTTGTTATCATCCCCATAGGTAGCATTCAGACTGTTCCCTCCAACCTCCTAGTAAGTTTAAAGTTAAGTTTTTATGGATGATAATATGCATCGTGGCTCGCGTGTAAAACCAGAAGTGTATTTCAGTTATTTTTATATAACCCTTTTCTTAAACCTGACCTTACACCTGACCCAGACTACTGACCCTAAACTTAACCCCCTTACCCTTGAACCTTAATCTAACCCTGACCCTAAACCTAAACCCCAGACCCATATAAAATGTAACCCCCAGACCCTTGACTCTTAACATAACCACATGCCCATATTATCAGTGATAATAACACATCTATAAAATCTACTAGGAGGTAGAGGAGGGGCAGTCTGAACGCTACGTATGGGGATGATAACAACTAATAACAGCCATTTAATGGATGATAACATCCGAAGCGGGTGGAGAGAGCGGAGATCTTGACATGCTGTGCTCTTTTAGAGCGTTTAGAGTTTAGAAACATTGTTTACAATATTGCAAGAGTGTGGGAAGGGTTTAAAACACCTTTATATACATATATATACTAAAATAAACTCCTACTAGTACTTACTACTTGTACTACTATTCCGACTTTGCAGTTTTTCACTTATCATGGGGGGAGCTGAGAACGAAAACCCCCAGGATAAACGAGGGACTACTGTACCTTTAAATCTTTAAAAATAAATCGACACCTGTATTTTTATCTAACAAAACAAAACATCAATTGAAGAGTTGTGTCATCATTATCAAGAGTCAAATCTTTCAAAAAGAGGATACACCAAGAAAATATACACTGAAATGTCTACATGCACAAAACCGAGGATTGCTCCTGCAAACGTTCTTGCTAAATCTTAATGAACATTAAATTGAACATTAACTCATGAGCTAGTTAACCTTCCTGTTCGTTCAAAAAATTACTATGTAACACACTGTAAATAAGACCCTCCTGACATCTACTGTTGAATCAACACTTTGCAGAGATGAAGAGTAATTTCACTAAGTGTGAAAATGAAAGACCAATAGAAGATAAAACAAATTTTTGTTTGACTATCTATTTTCTATAGAATGATAACAAAAAAATGATGGCAAGGCAGTATGTCACACAGCTTGGAGAAATGAGCGGAAAATTTCTCTCAACATAAGTGAGAAAAAAATTAAGTGTTTTGCCCGTAATTGTAAGAAACCAATCCCCGTGCAATAGGAATTCTGAACAAAGCAACAAGTAATAATAATTATGTCATAGATTGTGATGCAGAAATTCCTGAGTCTGGTGCCTCGGACCCAGACCCGCCAGAGTAGAACAGACAGGAGAAGAAAACTGCAGCGCATCAGCACCTCCAAAGAAGCTGAAAGTGTTGAAGCTAGATTCTTCAAGTGTTGTTTTAAAACATGTATTCAAACTGTGAGAGTAGAACAAATTGTGTCCGGTTTTATTCTTAGTAGGCTTAACTCATGGTTGATTTAGGTGATTCTATTGAAGTTTAAGGATAACATTATATTTTCAGGAAAATTAGTTTCAGCAACAACAACAAAAAAAGGTATTAAAAAATGTTGTGAGGGTTTTGTACACAATGTAAATTAGCCCACACTGTGATAGACTGGCTACTTGTTCTTGGTATAACCTGCCTTTTACCCAATAGCCACTTGAGAAAGACACCAGCTTCCTGTGTCCCTGAACAAGATAACATGGAGATTCATGGATAGCTGGATGGACAGCTGTGATGTAAAAAATGTTCTTGTCACAATAAAAGCTGTCAAGCTGTGTAAAGATGCAACAATGAAAACTGCAAATTAACATGCAAGCAGCCGTGTACATATTTTCAGTTACTAGTATTTTTACTAGTACTTTATTTTTAGTATATTTTGGCCATTCTGTGTAAACATTCCTGTAAAACTGTGTCATTTTGGTCCAACGTTGACAACAAAACTGAAATGTTTCCCTGCGCCTGAAGCATCACCAGAGAACATTTTACAGCACTTGTACAGAGTCTCAATTTGTCAAGTGCCCTAAGGCATGTCGGGCTTTTTAGAGAAAAAAAAATCAACTTTCGCATTTAGGGTCTACTATCACACACCCCACAATGTCTGTAAAGATCAGCAGCTTCCAATTCTCCACACATTGCACCGACCCATCAATTCACTGAACAGCTCCTGTTGGTTAAATGGGTGTGCGCAGTGACAAGCCTTTCTTACCACAACCTTTAATCCAGAGTTATAGCAAAATGTGCCCATGTTAGTCTGGACCAAATAAACCTATTACCATATGCTATCCGTTACCAAAATGTTCTCATTTGAAATAAACTTAAAACATCACTCACTAACAGAGGGCAGCACATGTGTCATTGATAGTTACAGAAGGAAGTATTTAATATGCCACAGTTCTAAATATATCATTTGAAAGGTATCAAATTTATTATTTCAAAATAAAGTAAACAAAATAAATTTTATAAGAAATGAAACAAAGTGTACAATTCTCTCCACCCAAGCAGTAGAAGCAGAAAAATTTGCACTTTCAGTAGGACCAGTATACTGTATCGGAGAAAGTAAACTTATACTGCAGACAGGGAGGGAAAGGTGAAGCCTGAGATAACTAGAAAGGAATGCTCCTACAATGACAAAACACTTGGTAAACCGTACCCTGCTATCTTCATTAAGAATGCATACGATGGTCTAACCAAGAAAAAAAAGACAAGGACGCAAGAGGAGATTGATAGTAGGGACCTCTCCTTGTGGGGTTAGGAGCTTTCCTGTGCACTTTTTACAGGAAATCAGAGGAACAACAGAAAAGGAAAAGTGAAGTTCAACTGAAAATCTTAACTACCTGCAATCGCTCAAAAGCAAACACATTACTCCACCATTCCTTATGTTCATGTGCAGGTATACATGGACTGTTTTTTTAACTCCCTGGGACCTTTTGTATGGTTATAGTCGAAAAGGACATCCACTCAAGGTGGGAAAAAGAAACACCTCATTTTCAATTATTTGATTAACAGCTATCCTCTGTGCAAGAAAATCCAACACCCCATATGCTGCCCTGAACTCCCCAACTGCCTCCTGAAAGAGCTGGTCTGTGTCACACACTTCTAGGGTTACTTTGCAGATCAAACTGGAGAGGAGTGCAAAAAGGAGAGAAATCCACAGAGACATCAGAGGGAAGAGGGGAAGACAGACAGTGGGAAAAAATGACTTAAAGGAAAGGATAGACAACATAACTCAATGAAGGACCAGACACTTTTACATTTTTTTTTTTTCAGTCTTCACATACAAAATATAAATTATGGAATAAAATGTATCATTTTAGCTTTTAGCTTCTTTTAGATTTCAGCTCGATAACAAACCTTAAACTAACCTTTTTGAACCAACCTAAGATCAGTCTCCATGCGAATCATACTGTTGCTATATAGTGATGTTGCTCAATGATAGAGTGTGATCATTTTAAAGGATGAGAGTGGTTCAAGCCCCAGCTCTACTATGCCCATGTGTCTTTGGACAAATTACTGAACACCCTCATAGACCTAGATATCCTTATCTGCTGCATGATTCCATCAGCTATAAGTCATTTTGGACAAAAGCATCTGATAAATCACAGTATTGTAACTTCTACAGGGTTCCAACAAACAAACCTTTACTCTTGTCCAATAAAAGATGACAAATGCCTCAGATGGTATACTAAAAAGCTCCAGAGTAGCAGTGGATTATCCTGCGGGGTAATAACTCCCCTGACACTTTTGCTCCCTACTTCCTCCCAACTGGGACCAATAGTTAATGCAACTTCCTGTTAGCCCATAAACAAACAGTGCAATCAACTGAAGTCAGGCTGAAAATCCTCTTGTGCCACCTAAAAGAGGTCAAGAGGCATTTACTGGTCATAATTTTTACCTGTGTCCGTGACAGATTCACGACTGCACAGCTTGGTCTCTAAGGCAAGTGGAAGTAGTAGTTCCAACAACTTTATCTCATTTTCTCACCAGCTATAGGCATTCACTTGAAATAAGACTCAAGGGGGGAAAAACTAGATAAAAAGAATTATACAAGAAAAAAATTTGTATAAAGCTGAAAATGCTTATCAGTTTCACAAAATATGATTTCTTTTTTGTAGATTTTTATTGTTTGCTATTTATCAGATTTAGCACATCTTATTGCTTTTCTTACCAGGTTTTATTTCACTTGTGTTTTGATTTTATTTTGTATTGTGTAAGCCATGTTTTATTTTTTATTTGGTACAGCACTTTGGTCTGGTAAAGTGCTTTAAAAATAAAGTTGGTTTGGATTGGAAATATAGGGTCTTTGTAAAAGAAGTTATTGTTATTAAGCTTGACAAACAGCAATAATCAAGAAAGATAATTTAAAAAAGAGCAATGAAAAATGATGATACTTATTTTTTCTAATGTACAGTACTGGGCAAAAACATTCAACCATGTATAATTTCTTTAAAATTTATTTTCAAGAAATCACATTTTGTCATCTTTTTAAATTATATACAACAATATTTCTTCAGGCTTCTTAAGAATGATGATGCCCAGATAAATGGTGGGGGTTGAGTCAGGAAAGGCATTCATAATAAAATTTTTGCCAAAACAAATATGGGGATCAGTCAGGGCTCGAATTAACAAATGCCTATGGTGCCATTAACCAGAAGGGTGTAGGTGAAAACTGGATTTGAATGCAGGTGATCCACTGTGGCTACCACAAATAACATTACATTAAAAAAAATTAAAATTAAAATAAATTGTTTATTTGTGACAAGCTGTTGGTAACAAAGTGCATAAAGCTCAAATACAGAATTTGTTCTTTGCCAAGCTGTCAGTAATGTCAACAGACGACTGGTAAACCTATTGAATTAGTTTTTCATCTTGTTTGAATGACTCATAGGCCAGAGTTTAGTTATTAAACAATAAAACAGAGACTTTTTTCTGAAAAATGCCAAGTGCTAAACTGGAAATTAGGAACAAAGTGGCCCAAGTCCAAAGAAAAACTTTTGAAAGATTGTAAGAAAGTCTATAGAACTAGTAGGATCACTTTAAAATATTACTCCAATTGAGGGATGACTCTAAACTTTTGTACAATATTGTATATGTGTAGGCTTATTGGACTCTTCTATCAAGTGGGGTGCATCAGCCTCTGCTCATTCATTCATGGAAAAAAGCCTAAAATCAAAAAGAACGAAAAAGTTATCTAGCATGATTAAGACCAAACTTTTATTATTCTGTGTAGGATTTGTGTGACATCATGCCACCACAATAAATACAAATCATTAGATCACTATTTCAACAAAACATACATGTATATAGTGAAAGCACAAGCACAGAAATCTGCCCATCTGAAGCGAAGCAAAACAAAAACCCACATCTCCCACACCACATACAGGCCTGTTGCAGCGCCGGTGGGGAAACCACCGCTCTTTCATGGATGTTAGACATGTCTTCATTTGGGTACACAGTGATCTCAGATTAGTCCTGTATGTCCAGCTAGCACTTTGGGACGCAAAGACCTCGGCTTCAAAGAGTGAGAGGAAATGCCGTGCCCTTCCTGTCGCTCCCCGTCAGACCCAAATGACGTGATCTCGATGTGATTAAGAGATTATGCTTACAAAAAAGGAAGAAACAGTATGAGCTCATAAAAGTAAAGACAGATTTGTACAGTTCAGTACAAAAAATGCATAATTACTGCATGCCAAAGTACAGAAAACAGTGGGTGATCTGACTATGACAACTATGAGCTAATTCATTGTTTTTAGGGGGTTTCAGTTTACATCATAACCATGTCCTTCAAACATTCCCAACAATATGTTTTTGTACAGTATGGTGATAGATTTAACTTTTAGGGATTTCCTAGAGTTGTGCTCTCTGAAAACAAGTCAGACACCATGTTATTCCTTGTTAGTACTCTTCTATCAATGATTAACTACAGTTTGTTTTACTTTCCCTCCCTTACTGGCTGCGACGTGTCTTAAAGTTTTACCAGTAGTGTGGGGAGATGTAACACATCAGTGCTTTGATGTTTTTGCGTGATTTGTTTTAAGGGGGAAAAAAGCTTGTTACAATCCTGTGAACTTGTATAAATGTTGTTTTCTTTGTGTGCCTGTGGAAAAAGAACTCATGGGTGCACAGCATTTGTGGCACAACCCTTGAATGCACACATGCCCTTACTTGACTTCTTAATCTTCAGTTTCCTGCCCTCCCTCACGTATCTCAGAATAAAAACTTCATGCTGCTGTGATTCCTCCCCTTGCTTTGCCTCTGTAGCCCCTCTGTGTGTCGTCTACAACAGCTATATCCCTTCTCACCACAACTCCCCTCCCAAAGCCCCTCCGTTCCTGCTGTTTTCACTGGGCACTGCACAAAAACGGCACTTGGCTTGATCCCAACAACTGAGGCCCACATACCTCCCAATCTCTAGATTAAATAGCACCAGTCTCTGAAGTCCTTCCAGGGACTAATAGCTTTTGTTGCTGGGAATAATCCACACATCCTCTCCCACATCCCGGGAAACCGCTGGCCTGTTGTGAACCCCGCCTTTGCCCTCTTAATTTTTCTCTCTCATCTCCATCTTAATCTACTCTTCAATTTTGGTTGACCTCCCAGACTCCCCATGGCATCAACCCTGTGGTTTAGTGCAGTGGCATCCAGGACTGAACCACCGGCGTTGAGGGGAGGATACACTTAAGTTGACATTTGGCTGAGAACCATGCTGAGTTTTCTAGGGAGTTAATGCAGGTGCTGTATGAAGCTTAATGAAGGTCTTAAATTCTTCCCACTCATCTCCAGCTAAGTGAAGCATAAGCAACTAGGAAACAACGGAAAGTGTCTGGGTGCTACAATCACCTCAGGGAAAGAAAACACCCATCAGGCAAAGAGCTCAGCAGAGCAGCCTCTGTGTCAGCACTTGAAGTTCAGTCAAAGTAAATAAAGCACATGGGCAAATTTTCACATGAATGGGATTTTTTTTTTTTTTTTCAAAACACAAATCAAGAAACCTTCTCCTCTGTAGTTTTGTTCCAGAGCGAGGCCCAGAGAACAACCCTCGTCGCCCTCTGTCGTTCAAAAAAACCCTGATACAGTCGGCAATGACGTCAGAAATTTATGCAGGGTGCATATTCTGCTATGAGCTCATATCCTGTCTGGGGCACTTTTTCTCGAGGGAGGCCAGCCAGGGGGAAAAAAGGCAGACAAAGAGAAAAAAGAGACTGTGGTTTCAGACCTACAGACATCGAGATGTTTGATAATCGCCTTAATTATACTGTTTTATAAGAAACATATTTTAAGAAGACTAGACATTGATCGCCTCTATTTTGCTTCAGTTTTTAATTTTAACCATAATAATAAGACTCTCAGCAGGGTATAGTTCCATTTACAGACACGATATGCCATCTAAACAACTATATCAAGTTTAAAAAAGAAAAGCCTATTGCAAAATGCCAGATGCTAGAATGAGAAATGACTGGCCATAGAGGCGACAGAAAAGAGCACGGCAAACACAGCAAGTTTGAAGATTGCAATTTAATATAATGGCACAGAAGGAAAAGGACAGTAAAATTACAAAAATGGAAATATGTGCAAAAAAAACTTATCTTAAAAACAGGCTAAAATATCTAAACTGAAAGGTGAACAAATAACTAATAAAGACCAATTGGTTATAACATAATCTATAACTTTAAGGCAGGGGCGTCCAAAGTGTGGCCCGGGGGCCATATGTGGCCCTTGGAGTGATTTTGTGTGGCCCTCGACTACAATTAAAGAATGGTATATTTTTGACCCACAAGCTAAGAGGTTGCTGCAGATGTAGACCATCTTTAGATTTAATGGTGATACTTTTTAAATATAATTTTTAGGTTTAACAGCAAAAAAGATTAAAATAATCTTCTCAAAATGAGCAAAATTAAGTACAATACAAAAATGTTGCAATAATTAATCCCTTTATCCTACAACAAACGTTAACTGACCTACATAAAAGTAGAATTTGGATGGTAATTCATAAAACTTGGCTAAATATAACAAATGTTTTCAAAGAAAATAACTTCAGTTGAGTTAATCGATGGGAAGAAATTGGACATTTTAAAAATAATATAAAGCGGTATCATCGACATACAAGTTGATCAACTTTATCAGTGTCCCTTCAAATCTTCTGTGAATCTGTTTTAGTGACTGACAGCTGTTTTTCAGAACTTTTGATGACCCATTTAGGCAGTCCATGGTCCAAATGGGGGATTGAAGTTCCACCCCCTTTGGTAAAGAACAGTTGCTCATTTCAGGCTTTTGCCTATGAAAATAAATGAAAATTAACTTTCAAAGCACAAGAAAACAAATAATAGACCCCCAAAATCTAATACATTGATTTTTTTTTTTTTTTTTAAGGAAAAAAAATGGTCATTGTTTAGAAGGCTCATAATGTTCTGGATCTATAAGAATTTAAACTAAACTTTTAACCTTTCTCCAAAATATATTGCAAGTTGTTAAAAATTAGGAGAACAAAAAAAGGGGGGGGGGTCCTAAATTCTGATATTTCTGGCCCACGAGACCTTTCATTTAGACAGTTCTGGTCCACCTATGAAAATGTTTGGACGCCCCTGCTTTAAGGCATTTTGCTTGTTAATCAGCATCTGAACCTGTAAAAAATATCCATGATTATCAACGTAAAGTAAAACATAAATAAATAAAACAAAACAAAAAATACTAGAAATCCACTGGAAGAATATATATTACTCAGGTGTAATGTTAGACTGCTTATTTACTGAAGTTGTGCCTACCTCTCTAATCACAAAGTTTTATGGTTTGGGTATTCATAAAGGTACAAGAAAACAGTAAAACATGAACAACTGTGGTGAATATCAATAATACGATTAAAGTACCAAAAAGTGGGAAGATTATTAGTTGAGAAGTCTGGAAAAAGATGCCAAAGTCAGATGTTTTTGGTAGTAAATGAAGATAAAAAATGGCAACATAGAAATTGAAAAAAATAAAAAATTTAAACTCCTGAGACCTTGCATCCACATATTTTGGCTTTGCTGTACCTTAAACTTCACTCTGTTCAATAATGTTTTACACTTTGTTAAGTCATGTTAATGTTGTTGTGTTAAGCTGTAAAATAAGCCCAATGTCCCCATCTGAGGATTTCTTTTTTTTTTTTACAAAAGTATGTCATAACCATGTAACAAAATACAACTTCCTGTTCGAAGAGGAAGCTTTATTTATACACAAATCAGGTCCATCTAATCACAAATATCTGGGAGATACGAAAAATGCATCGCAAACCAGAGCTCGGGTCTCAGGAGGTTAAGGGTTATTCGATGAGAGAAAACAGGAACAAGACATTAAAAACTGTGCACAATGAAAGCTAATATTTTATGCTAACATGGATTTAGGCATGTTTTACAATGACAAGGAACAGAGAAATATTTAGAAAAAGATTTTTTAGAAATGTTTATTTAAAAATAAATTCAATTATGAGAATCTCTAAAAATAACTAAATAATGTGAGGGCTTTGAAATATAAAATATACATATGTCATTAATCATAAACTCAAATGAATTTATTTATTTATTTATTAGGTTAAAAATAACAATGAAGAAACAATGGAGAAAGCTGGAAAAACAAGTGATTGGTTGTGCGTTTGTTAAAGAACTTAATGTCCAATAACTTCAAAAAGACGGTTGTAACCATCTTTTTTGAAGAACAGCAAAGGTAAAGACAAATAAATATCCAAAACATTGAACTTATAAAATCAACTATTTCAGTGGCAAAAACTATGGCAATGTGGACTGTTAAAGGTGTCACTTAGTGCACTGAATCCCCAGATATTTGCCATTATTGCAAATCATTTACGAGAAACATTTCAGTAACTTTCAAATAAATAAACTCAAAACGCAAAGTAGCTGTTTTTGTTCACTCTCTGCACTCGACAGAGTTGTTTACAGACACACAAAAAAACTGCAGTATTTTCACAACCAAAACAAATATAAAACACTATTAAAGCCCCTGTAAACAATCTGCCATTTAGCAAACAATTTTGTTAATAGCTGGTAAACATTCTGAAGCATTGAACAGATATTCCCCTCAGGAATTGATGAAGGACAAAACACAAAGTGAATATTGAGCTTGGCTGTTCATTCATCATGTGGCTACAAATACATCACAAAATTAGGTCTAATGTTATTCTAGATCTGCAGAGTGAGGACAAAAGCAACTGTCTGAAACGCCAATATGACGGTGTTGGCTGGATAGCAAATAGTTTCTGCCGTTCCTTTGCATGAAATACAAAAAGTATAAATATCTAGAATCTAAAATCTTCAATAGAATGGCACTTACTCATCATTGGTCCTTGTACATTTAATGAAGGAAGAAATGATTATTTATCAACTGTAGGCTTAGCTGTGTGGTTTTCAAATTCATATTCTGCCAACATGCTCAGGCTGTTTTGTTCTCTCTGAATGACAAGTACCACACATGCAAATGATTGCTTAATACAACTCAAGAGTGCGCGCAAAACCTTCTCATGCTAAAAACTGTGTGCTTCGCGTTCATGTTCGGCAAACTCAGATATCCGTTAATAGACTATCACATTCATAACGTCTCTTAAACTTTAAAGCTTATAATAGAAAAGTGACCGTGCTCGCTTCTTGTATCTCTTTTCTGCCGCTTTATTTGTTCATATTAAAGACAGAAATGTCAAATACCTGGCCATGCCAAGACTGGAGAACTCTGCTGAGACGATGAGAACATCAAGACGGGGAAAGGGGTGAACCCCGAGGACGTCATGGGCTGCAGCCAGACACTGGGGCAACAGCTTGAGGACACCAGCCTGCAACAACAACAACAACAAGTTTTTAAAACAACTAAATAAAAACTCCATTTCAGGTTTTATATAAATCCTTATTAATGAACAAAGTATGCAGTAGTCTGCTTTCATCTTCCATTTACATTTATGGCTGTTAGCTCCTGAAGAAACTGTTCTTCAGCCAGCTCAGGAGAGACTGAGCAAACACAAGTCTTTGATAAAATGTTATTCCAGTTTACACACCTAAAGTAAAAGGAATGTTCTAAGTGTCCCCTGTGGAAAAAGACCCACCATTCTGCTGGGATACAGCAGCTGAAAACCTCTGGCATTTTGACACCAACATTAACCAACGCTAACTGTCTCTTCTGATCTCATAAAATCTAATTAGCTGAAGTCTCAGTGGCTCACTGACAGAACCCCACCTGGGCCTTCTGGAGCAGGCAGACCGGGCTAAATACACGGTGTGGAATCACCCGCTGGGACCAAGCCGACCGTTCAGCAAACCGGCAAGGGTAGTCGCCATGGGAACAAGAAATGCCGTCATCTGCCATGCTTAAATAATCAGCTGCAGTGAGGTTCTCATTCTCAAGAGATGAGTGACACAATGCAGAGTCAATCCTGGTGGTCTGGTCTCCTCTGCAGTAGATAAAAACAAGCAATAAAGGTTTAATCAAATAATCTCTTTCCCAAGCATGAAATAGATGGCAATAGAAATTTGTAAAATATATAGTAAGAAAAAAAAATCAAACTACAAACACTCCAAAATACTGAAGCGTCGGCGTCGCTATAATTCAATATCCAGCACTAACTTCATCATCATCATCATCACAAGTTTTCCAAAGGTGTAGTGCGACAGCCAAGTTTCCCTCCAGTCATTCACTAAAAATAAAAGCCTTCCTTGTACAGTAGTCTGAGATTTGTGGGGCTCTGTCTGTTGCTGAAGGAAAATTTTGAGTGGAGGAGGGGGATTACTGGAAACCACTGGCAGATCTGCCAACCTGCTGGCTAATGGAGCCCAACCCTGCCCGGCCCAAAGGAAACTTGGCCTCTCAAATGCAACAACCTGCACTTTATTTCCTGTACACTTGTAAAAATTATGTTCAATTTAGGGTTTTTGTCTTCAATGGCCAGCAGACAGCATAATAAAAAAGCTAATTATGTACTGAACCCTATCCATCACCTTAACTTCAACTGCACTGTTTTTGGGTCTGGTAAAGGGAAAGTTTAACCATGGAATATTGAAGGGCCAGACTCAGGTTAATGGCAGTCTGGAGGGGAGAAGGTCTTACAAGAAGAAAAAGGACAGAGGAAAAACATTTAAATACCTGCCAGTCTGAAGCTGTGTGCCCTTTAGGACTTCACTAGAGGAGCCTCCCAGTCCGGACTCAGTCAGTTCAACAAACCCAGCAATAGGTTTGCCACAGTCTGCCCCAACTTCAACCTCTTTTTCTTGCACTGGAAAGGTTTCTGCTGTGACCTGGCACCAGTAACCCACTGCCAAAGCAAGGGTGGATGCAGGCATGGGCATTGTGACATAATAATTCCAGATTAAGGAATCTGCAGGTGAAATAAAAAGAAGAATTAAAATGTCAAAGTTTAAGAAACTGATTTAGAATGAAAATAAGGAACAAGAACATTTTAAACTTGGGTGTTTTTTTTTTTGTTTGTTTGTTTGACTTTGATGGTTTCTGATTGGGTTTTCGTATCTTAAACGTTATCAAACTTTGTCTAATAATGTCTGTTTGACCGTAAAGCTGTAAACTTGCAAAGTTAAACCAAACTGACGGGAACTGATAAAAGTTCACCCACGTAGCAGTTTCTGAGAATTGTTTTTCTTTTGTAAAATCCGAAATGTCAGGGTTTATACATAAACACATATTTGATCAATCTCACATCATCAATCTCACACTGTCATTGTTTCTCTTAACTGTGAAGCAGAATTTAACTGATACAAATGGTATCAGAAACTCATTACTGTAAGCGTTTAATCAAAATGTTCTAAGATCGCCTTGCCCTTGTTGTGTAATCTAAACTGCCTGCATAATCAAGATGTCCAGTTTTCACTTCTTTCTGTGTGACAACAAAAGACGGCCAGATGCAGAAATCCTTCGGAGTTCACAGCGCTCAGCTCTAGAGGTTGTTGCTGTGTTTCTCCCCTTTTTGCAAAAAGCCTGGTTGAAAACTAATTTTGTTGTCCTGTGTGGTTCTTTATATTTTAGGTACAGAAATACCTATCAGTTTCCTTACCATTGAAAGTATTTTAGAGGGCAAAGACATTGCAAAAAAAGGTTGCAAAAACAAATAAATTCTTGTATGTCAATCAAAGTTAATGTAATGCTACATGTTATTAATTATTGAAGTAAAACTTCTATAAGTTTTCTGCTGTGATGATTTAATCCACATGGCAGTACACTACAGTATTTTAGCTGGTTTTTAATGTTTTTGAACCCAGACAAGAGGACAATACTAACTTTTCTACAGTAATTCAACTCACACAACGGACTGGCAAGAGAGCAATAGAAGGCTACAGTATGCCTGTATGAATAGCAAAAATAATGGCAGAAGTTAGAAACCAGGCCAAAGACATCAGTGGCTCATATTTTCCTAAATCCACTTTCTTTTTTGGGGGAAAAACAAGTACCGTACTTGCTGCTGTGCACGTCACACCGCCGTATAAGTCGCATCCGTTCAAATATGTCTAAGTGGAAAAAACATAAATAAGTCACTTCGCCGTATAAGTCGCATCTATTATGCGTCGCATTTAACAAGATTAACACTTAAAACTAATTATTTGTTTGCTCGAAATTATAGCAAAGGTGAATCTCAGTTGAACTTTTCCTTAATAAATGCACTTTAACGGTCAACTCAACTGCATTTCGCCTGGGCGACGCAGAGAAATGTAGTTGATTTGAAGTTTGCTCCAGAAGTTCCTTAGCGAGAAGACGGTGGCAGGCTAAGGCAAGCCAAGAGTCTCATTAATAGCCACGTTTACCTATCAATGAGACATTTGGCTTGTCATATTACTCTAGGGCCCTCTAGTGGCTGAAAATGGTAGTGGTCAATATTTTCCATGTCAGAATGAATGAAATCGTCAGCAAATCTCAGCAAAAAATTGTCATAAATATGGGGGAAAAAAACGTATATTAGTCGCTTCAGTGTATAAGTCGCAGGACTTGTAAATTTATGCAAAAGGGTGCGACTTGTACAGCGAAAAATATGATAGTAGACGGATCTATAAAATAGTTTCCATTTCATTCTCCATAAAATGTACTTTCAGTTTTGGAAAAAAAAAAATCGTCATTTAGCATCATTATACCATATGGTTCAGAAGCATCTGGGTACAAGTGTGGTATTTGTTGCACGAGACAAAAGAGGCACATTTCTGACTTTAGTGCTATAGACATAAAAACAATTTGACTTCTCCTGGGTGTCAATGCTTACGTGTGTCCCTGTCCTCAGCAGGAACAGCCTGATCCTCCCCGCTCATCAAAACCACACACTCACTGGGGGCCCGTACTGTTGCCTGCCATGTTGACATGGCAACAGGCGGCTCCTGGCAGGGGAAGAGGGCTCGGTTGTTGATGGGAGAACCGGCAGTGTAAACACACACCCTGGAAGAGTAAACAACGGTAAACTATAAACAACCCTCCTTTCATTGCTCAAAGGTTACAGCAAACACACAACGTGTCCCCTCACTCAAAACAGAGGAAAAAAGCTTGGAGGGGGATTTTTTTTTTTTTTGTGAATAAATTAATAAATAATATTTCCTAAGATGTTTAAGAAATATTCCACTGTGATCTGAACACATCCTGAGACAAACCTCCTGTCTTGATCCTTGGTCCATCTCACCGAGCCTCCTGAGGGTCTTGTCCTGTAGAAGATTCTGATAACACAGGGGAACTCCTGAGGTGTCTTTACCCCCATCTTCCTCACCTGCAGACTCCAGCGATCTTTACTAAACTGCAGTGAGCCACCATCTGGAGCACCAGGAGCATGGCTGCACAGCGAAAATAACCGATGCTTCTGTCTCCACTGTTCAGAATGTGTAGATAAAAGCTTCTGAATGAAGGCTTCCTGTGGACTCACTGATGCTGAACTTTCAGATGCAACGTTTGGAAGGTGGTCCAACACAGAAATGATGTCCACCTCTTCCACCTTTGACACATCGAGGTCACAGCAGTCCAGCACTAAGGTGAAATCACCTGTGTTTTGCCACAGTTGTGAAGCTTGAACGTTACTGTTGTCACTTTCAGTCTGGGATCCACACTCGGGCTGTAATTCAGCTTTGTCAAACAGCTTCTCCTTCCCCGTTTCAGGGTTTCTGTGCTCTGTTGTACCTGCCCCCATTGCACCAAAGTCCTGAAATTTAGTCCCAATATCACCAGCTCCAGGCTCAATGTCATCATCAGCCTTTGTGCCCCCTGCAGAGCAAGGCTCCAGGAACAAAACAATACTTCCACCAATGACCTTCTTGTCAAAATGAACTGTCAGGTCCAGCACATAATGTCTGACAAGAATGTGGTTAGTATTAGCTCGGAGCGGAAGGTCGTCTTTGTCTGGATTTAGGTCCCCATCTGGCTCCATGTCACAATGATGAAATCAAGCTAGAGCACAGGACAGTTAAACAAGGAGGGGCAAATCAATTTGATTTATTTTAGTGTTACTGTAATTGAGGTTGTGTGTACTTCAGACAAAACTACAGTACTATCTGCACAAACTTCTGTCTATGAGGTAATCTGCCTTCAAATTACACTCACCTTTATGAACAGCAAAACTATTTTATGAATCCATTTTATTAAAACACATCATTGCCAAATGCCCCTCTCATATCAGAGATCTTGGTGTCAAAATATTTGTTTTTACATTGCTCAAGCCTTGGAGAAGTCTTGATTTATTTAATTTAGGTTTGGTAAGTTTTATATTTATGCATAATAATAGTAATAATAAACTATGCTGCAAAATTAAATAGTTGGGGGGTGGGGGGGAGAATGGTAATTGAGTCAATCCAAAATGTTGGTTTGGCCCTTAATCCACTGATTACATGGTGCAAATTTATTTAAGGCATCAGAAGCATTTTAGAAAGCACATTCTGTTAACACCGTTGTTTTTGGTTACAATGTGAACAGAGAAAATGTTTTGAGGTGTTAGCGACGTGACACCTGCATTATTTAATTTCTAAAGTCGTGTGTGGGAGAACCTGACAGCTCATTTAATTACAACAGCTACTCGGCAGCAGAGTTGGCGCTAACTTTACCACAAACTTGTTCTCAAATAAAAGAGACTTAGCCGTGAAAACCGGAAAAGAGACGTCACCAAAACAACAAATGGCTTTCCGTTAGACAACCGAGGGCTTTGCGGTAATGTATAAACTGTCAACAACATACCGCTGAGCATGACGCGCTTGTTTTGAGAGACATCTACAACCGAGAAGCAGCAACCGTGATCTCCGAGTCCAGCACTGATGTCGTCACAAGGATGCGACAACATTGTAGTTTTTCGCCTGAAATCTTCCCAGCCTTTCATACTCGCTTTGCAGTTTCATTCAGCTTATTCTTGTATATATTTATTAATTAAAATAAATCAAACAAATAAATAAATAAATGGGAAAACACGATTATGATAGCAATACTGTTAAAAAAAGATTTACAAATTCAGCTGTTACTGCCAGTAACAGTCATACAGTAACTACAATAAGTTTTTTCTCATTTGTGAGTACTGTACAAAATGTTTATTACCTTTGTATTAAAGACTTTTTTTAGTTTAAACATGTACAACTGAAAAAATATTCATCCATTTGTCATTAACGTAAATTTTTTAAAGCATGCATAACAGACATTTATACTAATTTCTTTTCAATTCAATTCAGTTTATTTATACAGCGCCAAGTCACAACAGAAGTCATCTCAGGGCACTGAACAGAAACATTTATATATATAAATAACCAACCGATAAGTTGGATAAATACAAAGTTTTAAGTAAGTTTTAGCTCAGCTAATAACTGCAAGAAAATCCTGCTTTTGTATTAATGCATGATAAATATTAACAATTTTACGTTGAAAAATGGTATCATGTTCCTGCTCCAAGAAGCCTTATTCTTTATTTTCAGACTATGTTTAGTCTTATGATAGCACAAAAGCCTTTTGTTATGAAATAGTTTTCACACTGGGCTTAGTGTGCTTACACAGAAACTCCATGTATTATATGAACTGGATACTTTTATTTACAAATGCAGTTTGGTTCAGAAGTGATATAAAGGTTCAAGGTTATTTATTGTCATTTGCATCACATGTGGTACATGAGGTGGAACAAAATTGTGTACACAGGGTCCCAGTGACATTCAACAACAGCAAAAATATAAATTGTAAAAGGAAACGGTCATAAGCTCTAAGATATAAACCAAGAAATACACTAAACTAAGAAACACATTAAACACCAATAGTGCAAAACAATACACCGAACAGCAGCACAAACATGAGTCTGTGCAAGCAGATGAGTACGAATGAATACAGCAGCATGAAATAATGAGCATCATGGACAATCAGCAGCACATATCAGCAATCAAAGTGGCATTAAATTGATTTTTTTTTTCCCCCACAGTGATAATTCTGATTAGGAATTTATGAGTCCAACAGCTTCAGGATAGAAGCTGTTCCTCAGTCTAGTGGTTCTGCACTTAATGCTCTGCAACCTTCTGCCTGAGGGGAACAGAGCAAAACGTGTGTGTGATGGGTGAGTGGGATCCTTCATGATGCAGGTGGCCCTCTTCCTGCATCTGGAGGTGTAGATGTCTGTAATGGTGGGGAGACTGACTCCAACAGACTTCTGTGCAGCCTTCACCACTCTCTGCAAGGCTTTTCTTTCTGCAGCTGTGCAGCCTCCATGGCACACGTTGATGATGGAGCACAGGATGCTCTCCACTGTACCACCCAGGTGCACACCCAAATACCTGCAGCTGGAGACCACTTCCATCACAGATCATCCCATATTCGCATGTGTGTGTGTTTCACCTGAAATCTATGACCATCTCCCTCGTCTTCTTTCCATTGATGCTGATGAACAACAATGAGTCCAGCTTCAGGCAGGAGGTGGAACACCTGGAGAGCTGGTGCAGGAAGAACAACGGCCTTCTTTCTGTGGCCTTCTTCCTGCACCAGCTCT
>NC_056505.1:15714587-15748184 GCF_014905685.2 Nematolebias whitei
TCTTCCTGCACCAGCTCTCCAGGTGTTCCACCTCCTGCCTGAAGCTGGACTCATCGTTTTTTTTTTTTTTTTTTTTATGCATCCAACCACCGCTGTATAGTCTGCAAATTTTACAATACGACAGCCTGGATGGGTAGGTGCACAGTCATATGTGAGCAGAGTGAACAGGAGTGGGCTCAACACACAGCCTTGAGGGGAGCCAGTGCTGAGGGTCATGGTGGATGAAAAGAAGTTGTGGATCATCACAGACTGTGGTTTGTTTGTCAAAAAGTCCAGGACCCAGTTGCATAGGGAGGGACCCAGTCCTAGTGGGAGCAGCCCTTCCATCAGGGCCTGGGGGATCATGGTGCCGAAGGCAGATGCAAAGTCCACAAAGAGCATACGCATGTAGGAGTTTCTCTGCTCCAGGTGGGTGAGAGCAGTGCAAACCACAGAGGAGATGGTGTCCTCTGTTGATCGATATGCTGCTAATAAAAAAAATAAAAAATAAACCAACACTGGGGTGAAGGAGTGCATATATTAGGTTTTATTTAGTTTATTCAACAACATTGTATGCATGACAAGTAAAAGGTATGCATTTAGTAAAAACACAAAAGGTATGAGCCAAGAAGACCTGATTTATGCAGTCTGGTTGAATAACATAACACAAAGTTTGGATTCTATCAAAAACAAAAATACATTTTATTTTACACATACTTGAGACAAGCTGCATAACTTTTGTTCAACAAAACCACTTTAAAAAATATTCAACAGCTAATAAATATGAAGAAACAAAAATCCAGATGAGAATTATTAATCTGCATTATGAAAGAACAAAGCCTATTTACATTGCTGAAACAGATAAGGAAAAACAACATACATCCTGTGGAATTAATTTGTTCATGTGATAAAATCTGTTTTTTTGCAACAAAATATGTATCCAGTGGAAAGTATCCTGACATTGGGATGCACATACAACTAATTCCAGATCTGGTTCTTTGCTTGATAAGGAAGATACATTTGGCACTTTGCTTCAAGGGAAGCAGACTATTTACAAACAGCTACTGAAGCTAGCAGAATAGATTTCTAGAGTATTTTTGATTAATTCAAATATTGTCATTATTGCTATGATTCATCTAAAAAAATAATTTTTATCAATAAAAAGAAAAAACACTTTTCATACTTTCGTAAACATATTGCTCATTATTTTTTATCAACATTATATATGTATAAAATGTGTGTGTGTGTGTGTGTGTGGGGGGGGGGTTATATCTGTATAATAGGACCACCAGAAATGCCTTCCTGCCCTTTGTGAACTATAGTGAAAATGTTAGCTGCATAGCTAAAAACTGTGTGTTCAACTGTAAAAAGACCAACATATACATATATATAGCCAGCAGGAATTTGTACCAAGTTCTCAAGTGCACAATCAGTCTGAAACTTTGCAAATTAAAGTGGTACATGTCATGCAGAGATGACCAGAGTAACATTTTATTGGCTCTCAGAAAAAAAAAAAAGAATGATCATCTTGGACAAAACGGCTTTCTATGTCTCAAAAAGCTTCATTTCTAAACCATATCTAAATAAACACATTCATTTGGGAGTTTAAATACATGTACATACAAATCACAAATTTAATAGCATGCACACACACACATGTGCGTGCGCGTACACACCCACACACAATTTTGGGACCAAAAAAAACAGTGTAGCTGTACCCACCTAGAGGGAATATCTGCAGCAATATTAAAAGTTGAAGAATTTACAGTGGAATATTTTATAATTCCAACTTCCCCTCCGTCTGTGCTCACATCCTCCTGCAGCAGGGCATCATAAACATGGAGATGCTGTAAACAATAATGCACCGTGCTGGATTCTCCAAAAAAGAAAAGAAAGAAACTGAATCCTCTGTTTGGAAACTTTTCCAGCTCAGATCATTTCAGAGATGTCACCAACAGCTCTTAACTTCAGTTATTGTTGTTTTTTTCTCCACCCTTTAAATTGTGTGACAACCTCCCTTTCCATTCTGCAGCACTCTCCAACAAGCTGTGGCATCTCAGGAGTTCTCCTCCGGAGCTCTGCGGAAACTTAGGCGTTTGAAGGAATCCCTGAGAGAGGCAGAGGATGGAGAGTAAGAGAAAGAAAATGATAGAAACACAACGAAAGGAATGATGATGAAGAGGAGGAGGATCAAGTAATGAATCATTCGTGTCAGATTAAAGTACAGATATGGGCTTAGTTTGTGTGTGAAGGGCAGAAACGAGGACTTTTTGTAAGAATCTTTGTTCTTCAAAAGGACACATTTATGTTGTTTTTTTCCTTAAGGGAGCAATAACATGACAAGTCATCATCAACTCAAATAAACTTTTATTCCTTTTCTTTTATTCCGTCTGCACGCATTTGCTGCATTCACTCTGAACTTTATCTGTGGGGACTGATTTTCTTTCAGATGGTCTCGCCATCATGGTGCTCTCCATCTTGCGGGTCAAATGTTTGGACAAACATGTCCCATCATCATGAACAGGACGGAACAGATACAGATAATGGGCAGATACTGAAAATGTTCATTGCAGTTTAATGTATCAAGAATTTATAAATTATTTTTATGTTATTGACCAGAAATATTAAAGTTGGTGTTAAATGTCCTTTTCCAGGATGTATTCAAGTCAGGACAGTCAGTCATAAAACAGACCTTATTACGACTGTTGTTACTAATTTATGTGCAGTTTTGTGACCCAAAAGATGTTAGGTAAGTTCAATGATCAGTAAAACCAAAAAACAATGACAGGTTTTTCCTCATGCTAAAACAGCAGCAGTTGCTTCTCTTTGGTGGCGGCGTTTACCTGTTCTCCAGCCGAGGCCTGATGATGGGTTTGTAGAGCTCAGGAATCTTCCTCTCCAACATCGGCCTCAGGCTCTCTCTCAAGCGGCTGTAGTTCTTCTTTAGCTCCTGCTGGTACTCTTTCTGGTCTGACGTGATCAAGTGCTTGTTCTTCTCAACTGCTTCACCACATCTACATGATATGAGGTCAGAGCAGAGTGGCAGCATTTACAAAAAAGTGATTTCTTTACATGAAATAAAAAAATTAAAAAAAATCACTCCATATCCTTTTGGACGCAAAAACCTTACAGTTGCGCAAGATTTCTATGGTAATTATGTGCAGCCAACATATTCACAATTGTCTCTCCATCGCCAGGAAGAGATAAAAGTGTAGCATGATTTTGCACACCAATTTGCAAATTTATGTCCAGTTGTTTTAGACTGTAGGGAATTTCCATGTACTTAGTGGATTTTTCCAAATATTATCCATACATCAATCAATTTTCTTTACTCACTTTTTCCTTTCCGAGTCGCATGGGAGCTGGTGCCTATCTCCAGCATTAACTATGTGAGAGGCAGGGGACACCCTGGACAGGTCTCCAGTCCATCACAGGGATGCATAGAGACAAGTGGGACAAACAACCATTCACTCTCACTCACACCAAGGGACAATTTAGTTACCATTTTACCTAACATGAATGTTTTTGGTCTGTGGGAGGAAAATGGAGTATCTGCAGGAAATGAATGTGTGCACGAGGAGAACCTTCTCACCAACAGAGAACAGCTCTAACCACTGCACCACGGTGCTGCCTTCCACATATCAAAGTAAAACAAATAAAATTTCTTATTTCCTTTACAAAAAGGATTGGTCTTTTTTTATTGTGCATACAAGAAAACCTTGAAGGACCTGAGCTGAGTTAAGTAGAGGGCCACTTCTCACAGCACTCTATCACAACACGCATAATGACCAACAAAGAACTTTCTGCAGGAAATCAAAGAGAAGGCACTGATTGCAAACACATGTCTGAGTTTATTCCCCAGCTTTTAATGAAGGTAATATAGAAACGGCACTGTTTTGTAACCGTATATCTTAAAATTCACAGGGGAGTAAGCAGAAATGACAGTCACAAAGCAACTACAAAAATTGAACAGGCTTTTAGCTAGGTACTTCTTTCTATGAGAATTTACAGTACTTGTGTTTTCTTTTCTTTTCTTTTTGCAAATCAACAGACTTTTTCAGCAAAAATATGCACATTTTGCAACATGATTCAAGTATATTTTTAGATTACTTTAAAAGTATCCAACAATTCTGGATGTATACAAGTTAAATTCAGATTGAGGAGGGGGGAATAACAGAGAAAAGTATCAAACGTGAATTCAATAGCTCTGAAATCAGAGCGACTGGTCTCATTTACAAGAGAGCACAGGTCTCTAAATAATTTAAAATAATTTATTTTAAATAGAAATGTCATGCCGATCATGCGGCTCATCTGTCAATCAGCCAATTGTGTGTCATGTCCACTCTTCTTTTGAAAAACCGCGGTACAGCGAGTCTGCGATAAACAAACCGCGAAGTAGCGAGGGACTACTATACAATGAGATTTTCTTTCCTTGCTAACAATTTAGTTTTAAAAACTTACATTTTGTTTTCAAGATATCTGTAATTGGAGTTCAGTTTATCACCTCTTTTGCTTCACTAAACATGCCCAACTAATCAAAACCATTTTATCACTTCAGTAACTGTTCATGTGATGAAAGATAATGGTTATATTTATAAAGCGCAAGTCTGTTTTAATATTAAAATAACATTTTAACCAGCTATAAAATATAAGTTGGATTGGCAATTTCAATGAATTTTCTAACAAAACCACAGCTGATGATTGGCATAATAACATAATGTTGTCTAGATTTAAGCTAAAAACAGCAACAACAACAACAAAAACTCTTGACAATTCAGTAAATATTTGCTGCCAAGCTTGTAGCAATCCAGACAGCTGAAATGTGACATGTAGTTTAGAAAATGGAAACGACATGCCTAGGGGATGAGAATGCACACAATGTCTGCACAAAATCACTGCAGACTTAGGCACAGTGGCACGAGAAGGAAGGTTTGAATCCTGCTCTGAATACTCAAAATAGAATGAAATCCTTCTTGGCATAAAGTTATGTTCAATTCAAATAACAGAGGAGTGATAACAAATGGATTTAGAAAAAATGCAGGTTTAAGATCTGAAGGTGAACCGTGACAACTTCAGTTTCCAATTTTATTACATTTAACCAACTTGTTTTGTGTTTATCTTGTCTGTTTCTGATGTTTTATTATTTTTTCAATAACCGAGACCACACCGAGAATCTAGGCAAGACGTTTAATCCTCAAAGTCAGGTCTCACACAGATGCCGAATCATCTACAAAAAAATAAATCTCTGAAGGTTTATTCTGTGTTTCCACCTGCTGAGCCTGTGCCATGGTAACAAAGAAAAACTCACATTGAAATTCATAAATTCAGCTGGTGAGCTCAAGGCTTCCAGCTTAACATGAAAATATTTACAAGATTTTTATTGTGCCTTAGTTTTTAATTTAATTTAATTATTTATTTTTATTTTTTTTGCTCGACCTTGTTGCAGTGAGAATCTCCAGGTGGTGATCCTTTGATCGTATCTTACCTCATTATAAACTCTTTGAAACACAAGCGCAGTTTATTGTGGTGGCGGAAGAGCTTCGGGTCCGCTGGGATCTCATTCAGGAAGACCTGGGCCACCTCCAACGGGCCCTACGACAGGAGCGAACAAGGACAAACACAACGGGCCAGAGTCAGACTAGAGGAAGAAAGAGAAAGCAAAAGCACTACAGAGGAAGGAAAGAGAGGAAGTATTTGGAAGTGTGAGAACAAAAGAAGGGATGACAATGCTCCTCATTTAGAAAAGGGAGGAAAGGGTTTGTAAACTGAAAGTCTAACGCAGCTAAGAAACGAAATGTATAACTAAAACATGAGGAAGGGGTTGAATAAAGGAGGCATGATTAGCATCCTGCATTGCTAACATGACTGCCAAACATGCATACAGCCACCATTTGGTTGCCATTTACCCAGTACGAAATCTTGTTAGCCCAACTTATATTCATCATAAAACCACAGCACGTTTGCACGATGCTTGCATCACGACAGGCACGGTTAAACAGCGCTGATTAGCATCACAAACGCATCGGGTCTGGGCCTCGGTTCCTGTGAGCTGCCGACCCACACGCAACAAAAAGCGGCGCTGATTACAGTCAAGAGTTATATGTTTACAAAGCTGCTGAGCATTAGCGTTATGTATACAACCGTCAACTCGGAGCGAAGGACCTGTCAGATTAGACGCAGGAAGATAAAGCACGGGACGAGGGCGAGCAGAGACGTTGAAGCTAGCTCCGTCATTACTCTAACATTCACCATGCTGGCAGAACCTGGAAGCTATCAGATCAAAGAGACCTCCGGTTCAGCACGCCATGCAGCGGAGACATGAAAGGAAGAGGGGACCATGAGCTGACGCTTTAACTGAATCAGGAGGAGAGCAAAGGAAGGGTTTGGCTTATAGGCTTTGATGTGTGATCCCTGTCTTGTCTCCCACCTGAACACTAATCACAATGGAAACGGTCCATGCGATAACGCATTTAAAAGTGAATAATCTCGCATACGAGGACAAAACATGTGACACAAGGCCAAAGAGTCATTTTACAAGAACATTTGCTTAAATGTAAAGAGGAAATTTGTTGTGTAACAGGAGAAAGCAGACAGTGGCGCACAAAAAAATGCCGTGCTCATTACCTGGTTAACAGTGGCTCCCACAGAGCCTTGCAGCAGCATCTGTAACATCTTAGCATCTGGTTGTTCTCTGTGTGTGGCCACTGCTAGCTCCCGAGTCTTCTTCTGCATGTCCTCTATGGCCACCTCAATAGGAGTGAGATCAAACTAGAAGCAAAAGAAATCAAACATTTATGCAAGTCTTAAAAATTAAAAAGAAATTTAAAAAAAATTACCCGTCTCATGTTTGGAACTGACCTCCTCTTTCTGGATGACGTTGATGCGAGTCTTGACGTAAGGGAAGGCGTGCATGGTGGTGAGGATGGTCTTTCGCTTGTACTGCTCGTTGAGCTCGCCGCGAGGCCGTCCGCTCTTGGTGAAGGGTGTGGTGTACATGAAGCGCCGCAGGTTGAAGTTCTTCTCAAAGTTCGTCAGGCGGTCTTTCATCTCATAGTCATCAAAGAAGGGCTCCACATAAGTGATCTGGATATATGCCTGGAGAGGAGTCATGCAAAACAATTACAAACCTTATTTTCATTTTACAAAAAAGATCTATAAGAATTATTAGTAGGAAGTTCTATGGTCACCCAACAAATATATTATTTCATCAGTTGAAATTATTAAGATTTTATGATTTGGTTGAATATAGTATTTTACAAGTCATGTATAAAGCTCATAAAAAACATTACCCCTAAATATCCAATTAAAATTTGATAAAAATAGATAGTCAATATAACCTTAAGGGAATGGAAATGTTTAGAAAACCTCCATTTAGAACTAGTCTGAAGGAGCTGCATTGTAATTCAGGGAATAGGATTGTGGAATCGCCTTGATATCACCATAAAAATTTCTAAAACAATGTATATGTTTAAAAAGATGATTAAGGCAAAATTGTTAGGAAAGTATGATACCATGTGAAGGATTTCACTTTGGAGATGTTTAAGCCTAAGTTGTTGTTTGTTTCGTTTTTTTGGGGTTTTTTTTTAAATAAGGGGCAGATATAATAAGATTTTTTTCTTCTTTCTGCACCCTTTTCATTCAGTTTTTTTTTTCTTTTTGATGAATTTGTTTTGTTAATCTTGTTTCTTTTAAATAAATGAAAACATGAATTAAATTAAAAAAAATAAAAAATAAAATCTTGCCAACAGTCAGCAAACTTGAGTGCCTTTTTTCTCCTCTGAACTTCAGCCAAAATAGCAGAAAGTATATTATCCAACTGGACAATTGTGCATTTCTAACCTCTGGACTAATAGCAAGAATACATTTCTGGCTGTTCTGTGTACATTAAAAACAATCAGAACAGATTCTGCCTCCCATTTCTCTAAAAGCCTGATTGATTGTAATTGGCATAGTTTGAAGAAATCTTTGTTTGTGATCATCCTCTTTCTTTTGTAGAGGTTCTTAAAATATATAATGAAACTGCTTCATCATATCTTTTTGTCTTTTTTCACAGGAAACCTAGCATTTCAAATATGTCCATGCATGTCTAACACAAGGACAGCAAAGTTATGGAAGCAAAGTTTCCATAAATGAACCATAACACACCAGATCAATTATGGTCAATGTCTTTTGTTGATATTTATTTTTCATCATGCTTATAACAGTTAATTGTAAGGAAATATATGGTACTGTGCAAAAGTCTTAAGCCATCCATAGTTTCACTAAAGTTGGTTTCTACAGAGCTACGCCTTTTGTATTGTCAGGGGTCTTGGGCTTTAACTCTTTCTTCTTTTTTAGCCCTCTACTCATTCTTTAAGCTCACATTGTGCAACATGCATTTATGTTCAGGTACATAAACTGGACAGAAAACAAAGGAAAAAGCAGTGAAAATACAAAAAAAGGACATATGTATATATATTAAAAAACTTCAAAGTGATTTATTGCTTAAGAAATCTAAAATACAAGAAAGTCTGGATTCAAAGAAGCTAAACGTAAAGAAATCAGTAAGATATAACAATTTTTGCAGCTCTGTACCAGTGCACAAAGTGACATGATATTACAGATACCTTGTTGGGGTTGAGCTGCTTTCTGTCAACTGGTGTCGAGTCCTTTATCATCACCAACGTGTCGTCTTTAAAGCACTGACTGTAGAAGTTCTAAGAGCCAGGAAAATTAGAACATTATCTTGTTATGCTTTACACTATAAACACTACCTGTACATAATACATAAAAATCACATGTACTGATTTTATTGCTGTGTAAGATTACCCATTTCTTACTAAAATGTGAATAAAATATTGAAAGCATAAAACAGTTGATCCACAGGTTTGATAAATACCTGATGCTGACATTGAATGGAATTAATTACCTTTGCAAGCATGTAAATGTTTTTTTTTTCAAAGCTCCTATAAAACTCACTAAAAACAGATGTATAATTGCTAGTCTTGCTCTCTGTCATTATGTTCATTCAAAGGTTTCTCTGTTATTATCAGATTTCATCATTAAGTGGGCACACTGTCTTTCCTTTTTCTTGCACAAAGCAGCATATGTGGCCTTTCATCTGTGCTACCTCCAGCCTGTGCGATATCTCCGGTAAATGCGTGATCCCAGGTTCCTTGTAAATAAATTCCCGCTCATCCAGGTCGCCAAACTTCGCTCCATAAAAACCCACACGGAAATAGGTTCCAAACATCCTCTTATGGCCCTGGAGAGAAACAAGATATTATATCAGACTAAAACAAGTAAAATATTTTTCTAATTACCTTTAATAGGATGTTATGGTATAAACCACATTTCAGGCCAGAAACACAATAGACTTATAAACAAGAAAAAAAGCCCTTCCTTTTCACTACTATCATTATATTCAATGTTTATAAGGTTCGAAGCTCTAAAATGTGTTTTTACATACATTCTACCAAGTTCTAAAAGAAATACTGAACAAAGATCATTAACCTTTATTTTATTTCTTTTTCATTTAACTATGAACAAAAATGAATGAGATGCCTTTTAATTGTTACCTTTTGAATTATGTTATCAAAGGCTCTATGAAGTTTGTCATGCGTAGAAGCCAGTTTTCGAAAATCTCTGCGAGCCTCTAAGACTGGGACGATGATCTTGTAGACCTCGTTCACGGCCTCATAGAGACCACCCTGAGGAGACAGACATCACTGCTGGTCAGCTTGAACAGTAAAAGCTTGACAAAGATTTGTTTGTTACTGTCCTATTAAAGAGATAGCTCAGTTCTTTTGAAACACGGTTCTGAGGAAAGGTTTTACTATTTAGTAATTCTTGTTGATAGATGTACAGTAGAGCTTATATGTGATGGGACTGGTGACCTAACAGGTAGGTGAAGCAGGGCCAAGACCATACATACCACCTTAAAAAAACGGCTCCATTGCTGAAATATGTTATAGCAGATGTGACAATGTTATTTTATAAACTTAAACCTTGCCACAAGTTTCACATTACAGTAGTCCCTCATTTATCACGGGGGATCCGTACCCTGAAGCCCCATGAGAAGTGGAAAACTGCAAGGTAAGTAGTTTATTTTAGTACACACATATATATATATATATATATATATATATATATATATTATTTTTTATTTTTTTTATTTTTTTTTAAAACGCGTTTTAAACATTTCACACACTCTTGCAATATTTTAAACAATATTTTTAAACTAAAGTTTAGAGTGGTCAAGCAGGTGGCTGCTCTTGGCCACGCCCACTTCTCCGCTCTGCATGGAGATCAGCTGTTCAGCTGCAGGAGGAAGCTTATCCTGCAGTGTGGGCTGCTGCAGAAGGTGCTAAATAATTCAAAATAAATAATTTTAAATAAACATTCTATGCCGATCATGCGGCTCATCCATCAATTAGCCAATTGTGTGTCATGTCCACTCTTATTTTGAACAACCGCGATAGAGCGAGTCCACAAAAAAACGAACCGCGAAGTAGCGAGGTACTACTGTACATGTGTATATACATAAGTTTATTTTTAAATCTTTGAGTGAAGTTTTTTTATTTTATTCATTCAACCTTTATTTATACAGGCTAGCTTCACTGAGCTATGGGGACTCATTTACAAGAGGGACCTGTTCCAGACAGAACATATAAAGTACAGACAACAAAACAGTAGACAGTGACAACAATAAACTAGTTGTTGTTTGGTTTTGGCTCTGCTTGGACTCGCTGTTAACTCTTCAATCTGGTCAGAATTAAATTATTTTTCTCCAAAATGGGATTGTTCAAAGAGCTATCTACAACAGGTAAGATATCATTTGTTCATAACCTTTTCACACAACCCAAGATTCAAAGAATCTGAACCCTTTCTTTAAACTCTGTTTTAATTTTACCCAGCTAAAACATTTTTTTTTGCATTAAAGTCCAAAGCTTAATATACAGTGATGCTATAAACATTCATGTAGCTTCATCTTACGTTGCTGAAGAGCTCAGCTGCCTGCTCCAGCAGTCCCACCAGGCCGCTCTCTGTGAAGTAGCGCCCTGAGCACACGCCGTCCTCATCCGGCGACAGGATGTCATCTGACACAGCCGACTCCTCGAGCACGTTAGGGGAAATGTTCTGAGCAGAAAATCGGTCGGCTAATCAATTAGTTAGTCCACTTAATCAAATAATCAATTGCGTGGCTTAAAAGCACATGTCCTACAGCGGCGAGAGGAACCAATTTGACCATCGTCCAATCAATGATCTGCTGACTGCTGCAGGTTGGCGTGTCCTGTACTGAAGCACTACGGTGGTGTCGTCTGTGTGGGAGACAGCTCAATAACGACCTCACCATTTTTCTAACTGCTTGTTTTTCATTTGTTTTTCATTTGAGGAAATTGACTGGTGATTTGTTCTTAAAGGCGCAGGTTTGGCTTGGTTTATCAACACTTTAATCTTCAAAAGCATCATGTTAGGCAAAGATGTCAGGGGACCAGATTTATAAAGTGATTTTGGTGAATTTCTTTCACTGTTGGCACACGCTATTAAATCTACAGGCATTCACTCCATAAGGAGATTTGTAGTATAATAGTTTGCAGAATAAATTATTATTATTTTTTTACTTTTCTGTATTTTTTCGTAATCCATCTACTTCTGAAAACTTTGCGTTTTTAGGTCATTCTTCTATCAAAATGGATGACTCGATCAGGAATGGTGTGCTATGACTTTTGGTATATTTATTATAACGTTCATAATTTTTAAATGTTTAAATTTACATATACCCATTGAACTACACTGATATCTCTTGAGTTCCTTCAAAAACATTGTTGTATGAAATCTACTTTTGTGTACTTGTTCTGTTTTGGTTTTTCTATTCTCTTTTAAGCTTTCTGATTTTTAGTTCTTAGCTGCTCTATTGTTTATTTTAACCTTTAGCCATGGTTTTGCTGATTTTAGCTTCTGTTCTGCTTGTTTAAAACTAACAATTCAATTCATGTTTACAGAAAATGAAGTTTTAGTTTTGATTTAATACACTCGATAAAAGGAAAGTTTTACTCCACTGAACTACAAGCTATAACAAATATTCTGTGATTGTTTATGCTGTGCATTGCCTAATTTTATTTATTAATTTATTGCATGAGGATGCAGTGTTTCTTAATGTACCTGGAAGGTGACGCTCCCGACTGGAAGGTACTTGTGATCCTCCAACATGCTGAGGTACTCGGCCACCAGGGCGGCAGCATGAACCAGGCACATAGCGGACTCAGCGTAACACTTCCTGTTGTTGTGCTTCTCTGCCATGTTCTGCAGCCATGTCAGACGGAGGTCAGGAGACGTCTGGTAGCCCTTTGCTATCCTGGAGGGAAAGGAGGGGGGTTATTTTGTTTCCTCTTTCCTTTTTCCTTTATTTAATGATCTTTAAGTCTAATTAAGATGGAAATCTTCCTTGAGAACAACTTGGCTGAGAAAACTGTTAGAGTGCACAAAAAGGTGCACATGTAGTTGAAGAGGGAAATGCTTGCAAATGAAAATATAAATATAATACACACAGTGCATTAAACTTACTACATTTACAGTATGTGATTTTTTTTATGCAAAGCTATTGAAATAAATCATCCATCCATCCATCCATCTTCTTAACATTCTAAATGCATGTCAGTCTAATGCATTTGAAATGTGACAAAAAAATAATTAAATGTGGGTGGCACAGTTGGTAGAGCTGCCGCCTCTCAGCGAGAAGGTTGCCGGATCGAATCCCGGCCAGAGGCCTTTCTGGGTGTTGTTTGCATGTTCCCTCCGTGCATGTGTGTACTGAATAGTTTTCATTCGATACAATTTCTAGCTTAACAAGTGATCCTTGACCTGCCATTGTGCATCTGATCCTAACAAACCCAGCCCATTGAAGCAGATGGACACTTGTCCTGAGCCTGGTTCTGCTAAAGGTTTCTTCCTCATGAGGGAGTTTTTCCTTTCTACTGTCCCCTTCATGCTTGCGCAAGAGGGTAGTTATGTGATGGAGTTAAATTCAAAGCAGTCTGCTCCTCAGATAAATAATATTAAATTATTATTTTTATACATTAATGTTTTTGTTCAGTGCCCTGAGATGACTTCTGTTGTGACTTGGCGCTATATAAATAAACTGAATTTAATTTAATTGAAAAAAACTCCAGTTTCCTCCCACAGACCAAAAAACATGCATATTAAGCTGATTAGTAACTAAATTGTCCCTAAGTGTGAGTGAGAGAGTGAATGTTTGTTTGTCTCGTTTGTCTCTGTGTCCCTGTGATGGACTGGAGACCTGTCCAGGGTGTCCCCCGTCCCTCGCATAGTGACTGCTGGATATAGACACCAGTGACCCCTGTGACCCAGTAAGAAGCGGGTAAAGATAATGGATGGATGGATAGACAAATGTGCTGTGCATCAAAAAATAAAATACAGCATAGTTCAAGCCCGTGAGTCATTTATGACGTATATGTCAGCATATGGGCTGCAAATAAATCTCAAAACCTTACATGTACCAGAGGACGAGTGTAGCAGCAGAATAACAACCAAATGTGCATTAGCGACGTTGGCGTGTTCGGTAGAATGGAATTAAATGTTGAGGTAAATGCAAGTAATCAGAGTGAGACACTAACTGGTCAGACAGACACTGACCAGGTGACTAGAGCCAAAACCCAAACAGAAAGTTTCACAAGAAATAATCCATGTACACAATACTGAAGCATACTGAAGAGATGTGCCAAAATCCACACCAGCACATCTTCTCTCTGTGTCTCAGTGTTTCCCCTTCTCTGTCCCTCCCAAACACACACACACACACACACACACATTTGTGTGCTCACTGTTTAGATTTGCATACACACAAAGACAGATCAGAGGACTAAACTGCTACCACATGGTTACCATAGTGAGTGCAGCAAACAGAGGCTAAACAGCCTGGACCACAGAGAAATAAAATCCATCAGTGTATGGTAAGAGAGGAATGAAGGAAACAAAAAGGGTAAATTGAAATAAAATAAAGGAGGGAGCCTTGGACAGAACAAGTGCTCTTTTATGTTTTCACCTGTACATGAGGTCCATGAGCATTTCAGGATCTTCCTGGAACTCTCTCATCTTCACTGTATCTGACAAAATACTGTTGAGGTTTCTTAGAAGCTCATCCACCTGAAAATACAAACATAAAAAACTTTAATTAAAAAAAAATTGTTGTTAGCCTGTGTGACTACGTGTGTGTTCGATCGTAACCTGTGAGGACAGCTGCGTGTTTTGCATCTCAGCATCTTCTTCTGCATAGGCCAAGATGGTGCGCAGGGAGCGCCTTAAATATTCCTCCTGGAAGTCGGACGATTTACCCACCAGGGAGGCCAGAGACATGGTGACCTGCATCTTTATTCTTGAGAAGTTCTGCAAAAAACAGGATGCAAATGAGCAAATGGTTGATTTATTTATAGATTTTTACAATATATTCATATCTTTCCTTTTGATGTTTTTCTTGCAGCCTGCAGGTAAGAGGTGCTATAAATTCAAAGAACTTAACTTGCAACAGCTCATTGGCACTTTTTACAGATGCATACAGTGTACCTGTATTTATTCATTCATTCGTTCGTTCGTTCGTTCGTTCGTTCGTTCGTTCATTCATTCAAAATAAACAAAACAAATTCATTAAAAAGAAAAAAACGTTGAAGGAAAAGGGTGCAGAAAGAAGAAAAAATTATTATAATATTTGCCCCTTATTTAAAAAATATATAAAATAACTACAAACAAAACAACTACTTAGCATTGAACAATCTCCAAAGTGAAAACAAAAAATATTAGGAATCATTCACATGGCACCATCTTGTTTTAGAAATGTTTATGGTGATATTGAGGTAATTCCACAATCCTAATCCCTGAATTACAACGCAGCTCCTTCAGACTAGTTCTAAATGAAGGTTTTACAAACATTTCCATTCCCCTAAGGTTATAATGACTCTCGTTTTTAACAAATTTTAATTGAACATTTGGGGGGTAATATTTTTTATGAGCTTTATACATGACTTGTAAAATACTATATTCAACAAATCATAACATTTTAATAAGTTCAACTGATGAAATAATATATTTGTTGGGTGACCATAGCACTTCCTACTAATAATTCTTATAGCTCTTTTTTGTCAAATAAAAATAGGGTTTATAATTGTTTTGCATGCTTTTCCCCAAACTTCAATACATCTACAATAGATGTAAATATGGAACAAACATTACATTATACAATATATACAAAGCTTTGTCATCCAGAAACTCTTTTACTTTATACAGTAATGCAATTGATTTAGCCATTTTTATTCTTAAGTAATTCACATGAAATTTGTCAGCTTCTCATCAGTAATGACACCCAAAAATTTTTGTGGTAAGGTTAAAATTCTGGTGTTGAAAACAAAATTAAAAATATATGACTAGGAGTTCAGATCTGAGAAATTGTGACAAGTGAAACTGAAGTGGATAAATGAGTCCAAACTTATCAGAAACGATAAGGCTTAGTTTGGGCTAACTCGTGCGCTTGGTGAGCAAAATGTGATTCAAAACGTCCAATCCTACAAAAGAGCTACAGTTCAAGTTGGCAAAAGAGGAAGATGCTGGAACAAAAGCCAATATTTAAATTAAAGGCAAATTGATTTGGTTTTTTCATTTCTTGAAGACTTTTTACGTTTCATCTGAGGAGCTTTCTCAGTTCTGAAAAGAAGAAAAAGAAGTCCGGTTGCTTTAGAGTCAACTTGCTAAACCGACCATGTCCTGAATGAGAGTCTGCACCATCATGTGGAAGGTTGTATCATAAAAATCTGCCGACAGGTCCGACTGTTATCAATGAGTCTGTTCAGATCAGAACCGGACCAAGAAACCACATAACAAGGTGGTCCAGTCTGATAAATAATCTAACCAGCAGAGCGCATCATTTACCTATGCAGGAAATGGCAAAAGGATGCACTTTAGATGCAGCAAGGGAGACAATTTTTTAATCAATAAAGTCTGAAATTAAATAAACCGAGGGAGGACAGTCGAACAGACGAACTGTGGGTAATAAATTCCAATCAGGCAGCATTTAGTGACATTTTTGTCTGTAAGCAAAAATGAATTGGGTGAAGTTTCGCAGCGCTCTTTGAAAAAGACCCATATAAAATAGAATGTATTGAAAAATATCAGCATCAGCTAAAATATAAAATGTACTTATGATTTTGATTTGCCAACTAAATAAAGAAAATAACAACAAATGTGGTGTAATTGTTGTTTTCTATCTTTGTTTTCGTCTCATCTTTTCCTACTTCACCACCACCACCACACACCCACACCCTTTGGTTCTTCTGCAGAAAGAGAACTGTGTAAATGTGCAAGAGAAAATGTGCCCATGTACTTGTGAAGTCCCATCCATCTCCAGCATGACCAGCTAAGCGGGAAATGATCTCCCATTAGCAGAGACATAATCACCCATGGATCATCTCTACGGCCCCATTCTGTTCAACTGAGCATAGAGCCAGGGCCTAACCACCCATCACTGCCCTCTAACAAAGCATGTGCGTGTGTGTGTGCAATAAAAAGCAGACTGAATGATAGCTAAAGTCAACACAAAACCTTTTTTTGCCTCTCCAGAACAGGATGTGTGCGACTCCTCAAAGTGATTTGGTTTTATTGGTGGACACAGATTCTGGTATTGTTTTATTAAAACCAAAGTGTGTGTGTGGGGGGTGGGGGGTGGTGCGTTTGTGTGTGTGTGTGTGTGTGTGTGTGTGTTTGTTTATGTTACTTTGTGAGGCCCATTTTTCAACACATAACTACATTGTGGGGACCAACTGCTGTGGGGACCAAAGCTCGGTCCCCATACGGTTCAAGTGTTGTTGGTGAGTTAGAGGTTAGGTTACAGACTAAGGTGTGAATTGAGGGCTAGATATGTTCTGGTAAAATGTGAGTGTGTGTGTGGGGGGGGGGGGGGGGACAGAGCGAGAGAGACACACACACACACAGAGACAGAGAGAGAAAGACAGAGAGAGAGGGATGTGGGCGGATAAAGAGATGAAAACACAAACAAAAGCAGATAGTAAAGTGTAGAATGAGTCATTCGGCTGCTACGCTAATTCACAACACAGCTCCTTCTGTATACACTCTGTAAACAAACACAGACAAGAAATACTCCTTATAAACTGGATATTCTATATATGTGTGTGTGTGTGTGTGTGTGTGTGTGTGCGTGCACGCACGTGCGTGTGAGTCAGTGTGCTCCACAGGACGAGTGTCTGACTTTCATTACAGCAAACAGATTGTAAACACAGGAAATATTGACTGCAACAGAAGTAATCGAACTGGCGCAGAAAATGAAAGAAGATACTTTATCTTATCCCTCTTGCTCCTTTTAGATCTGTCTTTTCTCTGTCTTGTCTTTTTCATTTCCCTCCATCACCGCTTCACTTCTCCTACAAACACTCCTCTATCTCCATCAGGACTTTCTCCTCTCCAAGCCCCGTTTGAAATTCCCCTCTTCTCCCCTCCCTTGAGGCACAAATACACGTTTACACACACACACACACACACACACGCACACACTCAGGGGTGGCTGTCATTAGTTAAAAAGGGGTACGCACATGGGGAGGCAGACAGTGACATATCTTTCTACTCTCTACTTAGAGACACATCTTTCAGCAGGAACTTTCTGCAGTGCTCTCAAAATAGACATGGAAAAGACATTAAAGCTGAGCAGGAGAGGACAAGCAGAAAAGATAGAATCAGATCTAACTGAGTCCCAGCTTTAGGGTGTCTTCATGAGAACGTGTGTTCATGAGTCATTCTGAATGCTTGTGTGCACTTAAATTAAGTTTAATAAGATGTAAATGCAATTTCTTTTACAAGCTCAGATATCATCTGAAAGCAACTTAATGCTCGACTGAATGAGCTTATCAAAGTGTTCTGCACATGATGCTATGTAGAACACACAAACAAGGATCTTTTTTTTAAATGTTCATACTACCTTTATTTACACAGGTTACTCTCATTGAGATATGAGACTCATTTAAAAGAGACCCGTTTTAAACGAAGGACACAGATCCAACAGTAGACAATCATATAAAAGAATATATAATGAAAAGTAAATAAAATAAATAAAGGAATAAAAGAAATCAGGGTGGGTCCAAAGACTGAGCCTTGTGGTACACCATTGTTGACAGATAACTGTATGTAATGTAAGTGCAATGTGACGATGTGGTTTGCTTACACTGGCATTACTGTAGCTGTATCTCATGATGAGATAGAGGGTGGCGCAGGCCTGGCTCCGGTTCTCATCAACAGGGCTGCTGCAGTACTGAAGCACCTTCTGGCACAGGTCTGCACACTGCTCCGCCTCCTCCTCGAACAACAAGTCTCCGAACTTCACACAGACAATATCCGGACACATATATGCACATAAATTATTCTGGCTTGTATCAGCTGTTTGCCACCCACTCAAATACATAAGAACATTAAATCCAGTCACAGATAGTGTGTGTAAACATCATAACCCACATGCTACCTTCTTGAATTTTCACAAATTAAAACGCACACAAACATATAAATGAAAGCACCTTGACGACCAGCGCTCTCAGTGTGCTGAAGGTGTGAGAGAGGAAAGTAGTGCTCTGGTTGCAGGTGAGAGAGTGGAGTAACACCTTCAACACTCCTCCAACCACGCTGTCTTTACACTCAGCCAAAGGCACCGCCTGTGTGTGAGACAGATGGAAAAGATGCTAATTATAAAATGCAAATAAAAGCACTTGGGAATCACTTGGAAAATGCAGAAACAGACTGTATACAACAAAGAACGAGTTAATAATCAGATAATAATCAGATAATAATAATAATAATAATAATAATAATAATAACAATAATAACAATAACAATAACAATAATAATAAACTTTATTTATATAGCACCAGTGGCAATTTTAGCCTCTTTTTGTGGGCGCTCAAGCACCCCTAAATTTTAACTCAGCATCCCCGAAAAATAAAGAAACCATCATTAAGATTTTGTAAGGAAACTCAGTTCTCAAATCTTAGATTCACCAAAAATATTGATTAAATGTGAAATAAATTATGACACAAACGGGCCAATAATATCTATGACTATTTTTGTATGAGTCGGATCCTCAACGCCACCTGTCAATCAATCCAGTAGGTTCATCAGCAAGTGACCAATTGGCGACCTCCATTTGGCCCAAAGTGAAACGCCCCTTACCTGCAGGAGCTGGGGTGGGGGGGAGGTGTGTTGTGTGAGAGAAGTGGCGCGCTACATCTGTAGCAACTTAGCTAACGCATCTGTATTGTGCACCCCAATACAGTTGCCGGCAGTGGTCAACTGGGGGTGGAAGGATGTGTGAGAGAAGTGGATTGTGCTCTATTCGCACCAGGAGAGCTGTTGGTCAGGCTACTTCTTGTTGCTCTCTAAAATAGTTATCGAATCAAGTATTTACTTACATATGTAAACGCAGATGTTTAACATCCCATTAAAATACACCAGAATGCAGGAAACCATCTACTTTATTCAAAATTTTATGGGGGAGGACCTCCAGACACCCCCACCAGTGTATACCCCCCACATTGCAAATGCTTCTGATGCCAATGGCCCCTGTGTTGTTCAAATCATAGTCAACACTGGGGGCTAAGCACCCCTGAAGTTCAGCTTCTAGAACCGCCCCTGTGTAGCACCTTCCAACAAGGCCTTGCATTGACCAAAGTGCTTTACAAGATAAATAAAAAACGGGGCACAATAAATCAATGCAAATTAAAAACACAGCCACAATAAAAGGAGGTAAAGGAGATAAAAAATAATAAATACTAAAATACTAAAAGTTAAACATAAAAATTCCTTTAAAATAAATAGGTTTTCAATTTTGCTTTGAACAAAACCAGATCAGAGATGACAACTCATACAGAAGAGCGTTCCAGGCTGTTGGGCCTGCAACAGAAAAGGACCGGTCCCCCCCATTGTTTGCACCTTGAGCAAGGCACCTCCAGAAGATATTGACCGGCAGACCGCAATAAGATAAGTCAAGCTGGGAGTGAATCACAGAGTGGACAGTACAATAATTTAACTTTATTGTTATTATTACACCATTGTTTTCCTGTATGTTTGTTGCTATCTAACTAGTGCATAGTTTGTCCTATTTCAGCTATTCTTATATCAAAACGTTCAGCCCAATCAATAGATAAGTGCTGTTACTTTTAGTTTTGGTAGCTCTTATACTTTCAAAATATTCAACTTTATTTAGAAATATTTTACCTATGGAAACACATTGAGATGTATTCTCTTCAACGCCTTTTAAAAAATCTGCTCTTTGAAATCTGCTTCAGTGCACTTGCTCTTTTTTTGTCTTTTTATGCTACTTTTGATTTTTAGCTGACTGTTTGAACGGCCTCAGTTTGGATAATTACAGATTTGTTCTGATTTGACTAATAAGCTAACGGCTAAAACAAACCAAGTCAAACGCAAAATGGATTCAGTTGTTTTAAAACTGTATATATTCTTGAAAAATTCCTCCTGAAACAAAAAAAATCAATCAATCAATTCAAGTCCGTTCAGCAAGTTTAGTTGAGCTGGTTTTGTTTGAAATATGCCAAAAGGAAGGAAAGTATGTCCTAAACAAAAAAAAAAAAAAAAAGATTTCAGGCAATGCAGGAGCAGATTTGTTAAGTGGGATTAAATAAAACTATACCTAATTTTACATTATTCCACATAGGTATACATATTTAAACTTTGTAGAACTTTTAAATGCAAAAATTACACTAAAGAGGCGCTTGCTAATTTTTCCTACACCTGCAAAACTGACAAATAATTTTACATTACAAAATTATGCTGTTATTATCTTGCATAATAAAATTCAATGTTCAAGCTGTCTAAGGCTGAAAAGTTGAAATACAAAAAAAACATAGATTAGGAATATCATTGTACAAGTATTAATGATAATACTTAAAATCAAAAATGTGATTATCATTTCTACAACTAGTTACTTGTTTCCTGTCTAATAAATCAACATTTTCTGTAATAGCCAGTCTTCAACAACTTTTCTCCACCCTTGTATTTTCTACACAATTCATCATTTAAAGATTCTTCTGGCTACAGCGTTTGTGTAACAACAATCTGATTTTACAAAAAGAATGTGCAAAGAGAATTTTCTGACCTGTATGACGGTCTCCAGCAGGTCCAGCACCACAAGGTTTGTCTCTGTGGCTAAGTTCCCACTGATGAGAGCCTCTTGGTCCAACTCAGATTTAGTTCTTTAGGGAAAATGGAGTTAGGCAGATATTTGGGAAAAAAAGAAATATATATATTTTTAAAAGTACAACATGCAGAAAGCCAGGTAGGTTATTTATTAATGAAGCAAAAGTCGGACAAAAGCAACGTACTTATCCTGTCTGTCGTTTGTTTGTCTCCACTGAGTGCGGTCTTTTCTCCAGCGCAGGTTCTCTCTTTGACCCAAAGATCTATCGGTTCCTATCAAAAATTCATTATTATTTATAAAAGCTCAGATAGTGAAGAAGCCATCCTGCATATTTACTAGGATGTGAATTAGTGATGATGCATGTAACACTATATTGAAACGAGTTTTCAAAAATCTGCATGTTAGGGATTCAAACTCTTTAACAAGACTAGAGAAGATAGAAGGTGGTCGTTCTGTTAAAATAAAAATAACCTAAGAAGGTTATGAAACTCTCAAGGCTTTACTTTTAGAAATGACTCGTGCTCAAAATGTTAATTTTTTTCTTTGTTTGTTTGTTTTTTCTTTTACAAACGTCAGAAAAGCAGTTTGAAATATATATTTTTTAATTTAATTTTAAGTTTTAATAATTTATGATGGTACCCTAACCCTTGCATATCCCTGACTACCCTGAGTTTTAAATAAAAATAATAATCATGTAAAAAAAAAAAAATGATTTGATGTGATAACGTGCACAGGACCTCACACAACCTGTTAGCACTTGGGAGTATGCGTTGAGGATGACTCTCAGCTACTACCACACTAAATCTTAGCTTAACATCTGTAAAAACTGGTTGGCTTATAGATGTTTTTTTTTTTAAGTTAAGCTGTGGCGGCCATCTTGGATCAAGTTGACTTCAAACGTTTATCAGTTGTATATGTCAATTATTGTTTTTAGAGTTTCATTAAAATGTGTCCAGTAGTTCATGAGATTTTTTTTTTTTTTTTACCAACACAACAAGCATAGACACACATTCAGGTATGACAATGTTGCCTGCCTTTCAAGGGTGGCCAATAAGACAAAAAAAAAAAAAAAAAGTATTTTTACCTCCAACTCGTTTCATCATTTCTCCGCGGGCTCCCATCCCTCTCAGCAGGGCTTCTTCCAGCTGCAGTTTGACCTGATGAGATTTCTGTAAAGCCTGAGTGCTCACTTTGTCACTGCTCTGCTTACCCTGCAAAAATCACAAACACACACACAACCACCAAGGCTCAACAGAGTGCACGCATTTTTTCACTTTCAGCAGAAATAAACAGGAAAGAGCAGATAATGACATCCGAGTCTTCAACCGGTGCTTAGTGCACTCTTAGTTTAGTGTATTTCTTAGTTCATATCTTAGATCTTACTACCGTTTTTCCTTTACAATTTATACTTTTGTTGGATGTAACTGGGACCCAGTGTACACAGTTTTGTCCACCACATGTGACACACGCGATATGGATGACAATAAAGAACCTTGACCTTGATTTGTGAACATAAAATTGAATTAAATACAAATTAAACTAATGCGAATGCACAAAACGGACCCTGTACTCGAAGCAGGAAATGCAGATGGTGAGGAGCTCCAGCAGTTTGTTGAGTTGTGATGGAGGCATAGCCACTGTCCAGCGCTGGATCAGGCTCCGGTCGGCATTCTTCATCACCCACAGGAAACACACCAACAGGTGGCGACTTGTGTCTGCTGCCAGGGTGGCTACAGACTTCACCTGCTGGGATGAACAGAAGACATAACAAAAATGTTAGTATGTTGAATTAGATCAGCAAATTAAAAGCCTATATTCCTTTTTTGTTGGGGGGGGGGGGGGGTGGCATTTTGCATGTGGCTCTTGAGGATAAGATCATTTTAAGTTGAGGAATTTGGTTTGAATAAATTATCCTTGAATATAAATTTATAAGTAATCTTAAATGAAATGTGATATGTTGCAAACAGGGTTAACTCCAACAGTTAATGTCAAGGTTTTAGTTTAATGAGTTACACTTGAATTGTGTGTTGGGGATGCTCCAAACTTTAGCTCAATATCATTTTTATGTTTTTCAGTCATTTGGCGGTCGCAGACATCTTGAATTGGGTTGACTTCAAAGGCTATCCAGTTGTAAATGTATACAGTTTAATTACTGATAGTTTCATAAAAATCCACCCAGTGGCTCATGACATATTTTGCCAACAGACAAACGGAACTGATTCCAATCATTAAAGGCAACATTTTACATACAAATCTCATGTGATTGCTTCACACTCACAATATGTGCTGTGGAACAGTTTCAGCTACTGCCACACCAAGTTTTAACTCAATATCTGTCAAATTAACTATAGTCATTTATGTGTTGGCCAAGTTCGCTTTGCTTTGGCAGCCATCTTGAATTAGGTGGAATTTGAAAGGTAAACTGTCGTAGATGTTCATCCTATCTTAAGAGTCTAGAAGTTTTATTAAAATTTGTGCAAAGGTTCATGAGATATTTTGCAAGCAGACAAATATGAATATACCGTATTTTCCACCGTACACGTTGCACCGCCCTATAAGTCGCATCAGTCCAGAAATGTCTAATCAAGTGGAAAAATCCATAAGTACGTTGCTTCGCCGCATACGTCGCATCTATTATGCGTCACTACTGACGCGTCACGTTTATTACATGTCACCGCTGACAACCTGAAAATGTGGGCTGGTGTTGTGCCAAAAATCGATTGGCTACCAAATGGCAGCCGTGGGAGTGTGCACGGGAGGACTTTAACAAGAATTTAACAAGATTAACACTTAAATTAATTATTTGTTTGCTCGAAATTATAGTAAGGTGTGTCTCAGTTGAACTTTTACTTAATAAATGCACTTAAATGGTCAAATTAGCTGCATTTCACCGGGGCGGCGCAGCAAAATGAAGCTGATTTGACGTTTGCTCCAGGCGAGCTGGACGAAGGTGGAAGTCCATGGCAAGCCGATTGTGTCATTAATAACCACTTTTTACCAATTACATGAGACAACAACATACCAAACTAGTCGAGTGCCATCTAGCGGCTGAAAATGGCAGTGTTCAATATTTTCAGTCAGAATTAATGCAAACGATCATATCTCTGCCAAAAATTGGTTTATAAATATAAGAAAAAAACATAAATATGTCGCTTTGGCGTATAAGTCGCAGGGCATGTAAATTGTGCAACAAAAAAAAACGTGACTTATACAGCAAAAAATACAGTAATACAAATATGAATCGGCAGCACGATGGCTTAGTAGTTAGCACTGTTCCTAACAGCAAGAAAATCCTGGGTTCAATTCCTGGTTGGACCTGGGGTTTTTCTGTGTGGAGTTTGCATGTTCTTCTTGCGTGGGTTTTCTCCGGGTACTCCAGTTTCCTCCCACAGACCAAAAACATGCATGTTAAGCTGCCTTCAGGCCCAGGCCTCCCTTGCAAAAAAGATCTGTGATCTCAATGGGATTTTCATGGTTAAATAAAGGTTAATAATAATACACACGCCTGCACAGGCACAGGCAAAAAACATTATCGTTCCACCTTCACCTTTGACGACGGGTGATAATCAAAACACAAAGATTTCATTAAGTGCACGGGGCAATTTTCTCTCAGTGTAGATGTCTAACGCATCCCATTTGGTAACTAACCCTTACCAAACCTCATCTATAACACTGTCACTATGCTTGAGTTGAAAGGAGTGCATCAGTGAGTGGATCTAATAGTATATCATTCACAAGCTTTTTCAAATCACTAAGTGATGATTGGCCGCTTCTCTCATACAAGCTCTAAGTGGAGTGTGGCGCTCTTCCACGTCTCAGCGGGCGTTTAATCTACTGCAGATTAATTTACCTTCATTCGCGTGATGATGAATCACTGCTGCAGACAGCTACCGCTGCTTCATTGTGTGGCACTTTTGATAAATGTAGCCATTAAACTCCAAATGCTCAAAGTCTCCCACCAAAAACCTGGCTTCCAGGACCCAACGTCAAAAAAAAGTTGTTCAGTGTGAACTAAAACGTCACTTGTTTATTTGAAAACAAGCATCAAGTAAAAAAGAAGGACTCCTCCCGTAAAGAGTACATTTGGTTTGAAGGCGAACTGCCTGCAAATTAAGAAAAAGTGTTCTGGTTTGGGTTTCTGAGAAACCCCAGACCGATGGCTCTTTCACACAGAAAGCACTTTTTCCACAACAGTACTTCTTACATCAACATACAAGAAAGTGATTCCTGTCTTTGGAGGGGAATGGAGAAAAGAGGAGGAGAACGGCAGCGAGCAGTTTTGGTTCCTTGTGCTGAAGCTGTAGCACAACTTGATGGATGTGTTTGTCAGAGAGGACGGCCCTGTTCACTTATGATGGCGATGCCTGCCCATAAACCATCTCCCACAGATATGTGTGAGTGAGGGTTTTTTTTTTTTCAGGATAGATGAAGTGCATGTGTGGCTTTGACAGCTAATCATTCAGCATCTGTGCAGCTCACCTGTTGGGAAGCAAAACACTAGCAGATACAATCTCAAACACAAGCACTCAATGCACTTCTGAACTTTTAAAACCCTACAGGATCTTCCTATTATCTTTGGATTTTGGAAAAATGAAATAAAGTCAAGAGGCTATACTTTACCAAAGATGCCATGGAGACGAGGACGTTCCGACCTAGCGTGTTAAAGGGGTTCCCAGCGATTGCCATGGCAACAGACTGATTAATGGGTGGGACGTTTTCAAGGTCATCCTCGAGTTCGCCCGTCTTGTTTTTCCCGCCGCGCGAGTCACAAACTGGGGAGACAAGGAGGTTCACTAACGTGTCGGACTGAAGAAGAGAGGAGTTCTAGACTTGAGTGTGACACGGCTGTCTCTTAATTAGACGCAACACAGACGTAAGAAGTAAGCACTAGCACATTTATGCCAGGGTGGAGTAAGATGGATGGCTGTAGTTATATACAAAAACAGAGCTACATGATGGAGGATAATTACTGATTAGAGGCAACTCATTAACCTTTGTCTTTGTTAAAGCTCATTAGGAGCAAATTCCACAGGATCTATCTCACCACCGCTAGGTTTGGTTTATAGTTTTCAGCTTCAAAAATCTTAAAAAGTTTCCCTTACTTTGCATTTTCAAACATACTGAGTCTACATTACTTTATGGTGTGTTTACTTTAAAAAAGAAATGAAAAATAATTTTGTGCATGCAACTATGCGTGTTTGTTCGTACCTGTGAAGTCCAGGTAGTTGGTGGATTCTATAATGATCCCCACCAGGGGGAGGTACAGGCCGGCCACCTTGGCTCTGACCTCGGGTTTCTCACAGCGCTGATCCAGATCATGAGCACACAGCAGGCTGTAAATTGCATTGATAGCCTTTCTTTGCACTTTCCCCCTGCAGACACATAGGAACATTTCTTCAGTTTGATTGGATCAGAGTATATTCATGTAAGGTTGCATGGTATTTGCTTTTGTCTTTTTTCCTATCAGAATGTAAGTATTTTTTCAAGTCCAACAAAGTTCAGTCAGGTCATCTGGATGGTTTCTTTTTTTTTGTATTTTTGTTGAGACGTTTTGTCCTTAATCCAAAGGACTTCATCAATCCAAGGAGCTGCAACAAACTCAGTCCCACTAGCAGCACACTCACATAGTGGACCAACCAGATTGCTGGTGATAAGACGGTTTCTGGGGCCTGCTCTCTCCCCCATTGACTCCTCTGAGGCAGCTATAGCCTGAGTTTGTTGTGACTTCTCGGACTGATGAAGTCCTTTGGATGAAGGACGAAACATTAAAAAAAAAGAAGCCATTCTGATGACCTGACTGAACTTTGTTGGATTTTGTTTTACCTGGATTATTGAGCATGAACTTTGATGGATTTTTTTTAAGTCTTCATAAAAGTGCACATGCAGGAAGGAAACTTTGTAATAACAAGCTAATGAGAAGGCAGCAGGCGGACAGCACGTGCGCTTCCATACCCTTCTGACTCCATGTCTAGCGCGGTGCTGAGTTCAGTGAGGAGCAGGCCGGCGAGGTAGTGCTGTTGCTTGAATTCCTGAGAAAGATCAAACAGCGCCGAGATCCTCTGCTGCTCCTGGAAGCTAGACGAACCGGAACTCTGTACAGAAAGATGAATTGATGGAGAGACAGAGACTAATTTTTGAAAAGGTAACTTGTGATCTTGTGCAACATTGAGAGATGTTACGCTCAGAGTATGTGTTGTGAATGACTCTCAGCTACGACCAAATTGAGCTCTATATCTATAAACCTGACCGAGTTACAGCTATTTTTGTGTTAGCTACATTTGATTAGCTGTGGCGGCCATCTTGAATTGAGTTAACTCCAATAGTTAATCATTTGTAAATTTACATTCAATAATTACTATCTGAAAGTCACATTAAAATATTTCCAGGAATTCATGGGATATTTTGCTGACAGATAAAAAGGGTGAACTCCAACAGAGTTAATTTTCAAGTCTAAAACAGACTTTGTGCAATGAATAGCAATTGATGGATGTGTTGTGAAAGGTTCTCAACTATAACACTCAATTTTAGCAAAATATCTGTACAACTGACAAAATATAGACATTTTTGTGAGTTTTCAAGTCCTATGGCTGTAGCGGTCATCTTGCTTTGTGTTATTTCTAAAAGGTAATCAATTGCAGTTGTACACAAAATGAATATTACCTGAACGTTTCTTAAACAAAGTAAATTAATTCAGTAGTTCATGAGATATATTGATAACAGACCAATGCAGGAACATAATTGTTCTCCTTTGCCTTTCGGCGGTGGGTGATAAAAATGAAGTAGAGAAAAGTTGGCTGTGCAAAGGGCCCACCTGTGAGGAGATGGATGGACATGGTGAGGCGGGCGCTGAAGCAGGGCTGCTGAAGAAGAGGCACAGGTTGAGGTAGTGCTCATGGCTGCAAAGAATCCGCAGGAACTCCAGACGCATGCTGATCAACATCGGCATGGCAACACTCTTAGCAGACATCTATAAAGTGAAAAAATAAAAAAATTAACAATTAAATTATTGCATATGCTTCAAAACCAATACAGATGCTTGTTAATAATTAGAAAAGCCTATTTTTTAATGCATTGGTTTATTTGTTTTAACACCTAACAGTTGCCATTTGTTTTGTGAGTACTTTTCTACCTGGTTCCAGTAGTTTTTCACCAGTTGGAAGACAAACCCTCGCTCCATGAGAGACAGCAGGTCATACAGGAAGAAGGCCAGGCTGATGTTGATTTTCTCTGCTTGCTCTACCTCCTGAAACGAGCAGTCAACAAACAGCAATCAGCAAGCTGCGCTGACCGGATCTCACCAAGCATCTCGCTGGGCTTCTGTTACCACAGAGGCAAATGTAATTAGCACATCCAGCTCCCCTGCTGTTTGCTGGACGCTGACAACAAGTACGCTCAAGCTGCAACTTCCTCCTGTCCAGCCCAGGAGAGCAGAAGGTGCGTAAATTCTCATCTTTTTTTTTTTTTTTTTTTACCTTGTGCTGTTTGATAAGGATTGTGCAGATCTCAGCCGTAACCACGGAGACGATGGTAGCGATGTCACCTTTGAATCTGTCGGAGAAGCGACTCCTTCGAGGAACGCCGTGCTTGTCGAGCTGGGACTGAGCTATGCTTTTCACCTGTTTACCACATCCCATGAGAAAGAAGGAAAAAAAATCACTTGGTCACAAAACGCAGCAACGACATGAAGCGAACGCACATACTGTCCAACAAGACATTTAATGGAAAGTTGGCTCAAAAATACAAAACTGTTGCTACAGGCAGCTTTTGCAGAGAAGAGTCTTTAAATTTTCCTTCAACCAAGAACAAATACAACTGCATTTACACTAAAGTGTGCATGTTTTTCCTTCAACTAATCATTATAAATGGCAATAAATACTTTTAATTAGACAACAATCAATACAGAAAAGTTATGGAGAGTAAATTTAAGAAAAACACGAACCAACAGCTCAAAGAAGAACCAGGCATATTTATATGCGTTCTCTCTGCAGACACCAGTGCTGACAACCATCTGCAGGGCCAGCTCCTCGTGAAACTGCTGAGAGAGAGAAAGGGACCAAAACTTACCAACTGCATGAATACCATCATTATAAATACAGCACATGGCTCCTTAAATTATCTGGATATCAACAGGATTCATTCTAGACATTCTAGAGATTAGGATAAAAGGCTGACTGACGTCTGACCAGTCCTCAGGGTTAGACTCCCACCTTGTGGCTACTAGAGGAAACAGAAGGCTGAAAAATATTTGTTGAGCTCCAGAACCAACATGTTTGAGGTCTGAGTGCTTTTCACCACCATGCATGAATAAGTTTAGTTCTAGAGTATGTGTACCATATAAACTTAAGTCATGCTATTGTTTGAAATCTACTTTAACTTGACTAAAGAACAGTAAGTTGCTGCTGAACTTTGCATTATTAGGAGCTGCATAAAAAGGTAAACTCAGAATGGTTAGCTCTTAAATCAGAGCATTATTAGTTTAATTTAGTCAATTTGATCAAACAAGTTGTGTAAAAATGTTTTAATTAATTAGTCTGAGTAAGCTTCCTAGTGATAAACAGAAAAATGTGACTGCTGGAACGAAATAAATAACCTAAAGATAAACCACTAAGTAGTTGAAATGGCAGCCAAAATGTATTCCCCTACAAAATATTTTCTGACAAATATAAAACTTGCACACAATGTCAAAATTTGAACAAGAAATTTATTATCGGTGCCATTTCATCATATCAAAACTTATATTAATGTTCAACAATGTTCAGTCAGGTCATCTGGACAATTTCTTTTTGTTGTCGCCGAGATGTTTCATCCTTCATCTGAAGGACTTCTTCAATCTGAAGAAGACTTGACTGAACATTGTTGGATTTGTACCTGGATTAATGAGCATGAACTGTTGGTGTTATATTAATTTTTTTTTTTTTTGTATTTCTTTAATACTAATACCATCCTGGGTTTTCACAAGTTTGGCTTTAAGGTTAATACGTTAAAGTTTCCACAATTCTTCTTGCTGTACTATTCAAACAATTTTTTTAAAATCTAAACAAAGCAATCTGACTTGCAAAAATAAATGTAATCCAGCAAAGAAGAAAAAAAATACATATTGTGGAAATAAATGAAGCATCAAGATTACTTATTCTAAGAACAGAAAGAAATGGTTTTAATTGTTTAAAAAAAAAAAAAAGCTAACTGAAAAAATAGCTAATAGAATGGATTAAAAACAGACCTGAAATTTGCATACAGTTCAGGACAATGGTGTCAAGAGAAGAAATGTACACCCAGATTATTGACAGCAGTTAATGCTGACGGTTCATTCCCTTCCTCTTTTTCACAAAATTTCCACACTCATTTACTTTTGTTCATTAAAAAAAAAAAAAAACGGTCAGTCACTGAAGAGGAAAAAAAAACAAACATTTCATTAAATCCAACAATGTCCATTCAGGTCATCTGGACGGTTTCTTTTGATGCTGAGACGTTTCGTCCTTCATCCAAAGAACATCTTCAATCTGAGGAGCCCACCAAACCAAACTGAATCCCACAAACGGCTCACTCCCACAGTAGAAAAAAAAAACAGTTCGCTGTGATAAGATGGCCTCCAGGGCCCACCCTCTCCTCCGTCAACTCCTCTAAGGCAGCCATGTCAAAATGGTTAAAAACAGCAAAGTTCATGCTCATTAATCCAGGTATAAATCAAAAAATGTTCAGTCAGGTCATCTAGACGGTTTCTTTTGATGCAGAGAGGTTTCATCCTTCATCCAAAGGACTTCTTCAATCTGACAGCCCACCAAAGCAAACTGAATCCCACAAACAGCTCACTCCCATGACCTGAATGAACATTGTTGGATTTATAACTGGATTAATGAGGATGAATTCTGGTATTTCACTAAACGTTTATGCATTGATTAGTCACTTTTTTTTATGTTACTAAAACAAATAAACTATTCTTAAAGTGCAAATCAAAGTGTCAGAAGGACTAGTACCTTTCTGTTGGAGGGCCTGGTGCTTCCTGTCGGGTTCTGATGATTGTTGACGTCCACATACGTGGACATGCGGCTGCCTGGGTTGTTGTGGCCCTGCAGACAGAACGTTCCATCAGACTGAATGTGATGGATGCATTCATTAAGGTGGCCGTCTGCTGGCCTATTACAATACCTAATGTACTGTGGGGATAAATAGCAAATGGAGTATAAAACTGGCACCCTAGGGTATTTGCATACTGTCCTGTTTGCTTTTGTTCCTATAGTTTTTTTAAATACACAGTAATTTTAAGCAGCAGTCATGTGAGCTATGGATTATCAATGAAAGTTTGGATAACTCTAGAAAAGGATTCAGATTTAGTTAGGTCAAACTCACGAGTACCTTGGCAGAAAGAATATTTTTGACCTCGGCATCTTCAGCAGACATTTGCTGAGCAGGGATATCGGGGTTGCTGCTGCTGCGCACTCTGGACTGGAGAAGCATGCTGCCAACCACGGTTGCTGTGGCCCGACCCATGGTGCTGTACCGACTCTCTGATGAGGGCACTGAGCTCATTGGACCTGGAGGTGCATTCAGAGGAGACAAAAATGTAATTACGACCGCAGACATGTCACTCAAACTGATGAACGACCAGCACCTGCACTGTCTCCAGGAGGATCAGGGAGACGAAACACCCAGTACAGGTAAGACGCCAAGAGGCTGTTCCTGCCCAGCTGATCTCTGACCAGCTCCTGGCTGTTGTGAAGGCTGTTAACAATAGACACCACTGATTCAAAGGCTATCTGGGCCAGGTTGGCTAAAGAAAAGAAAGTACAAACAGGCAGACAAGTTAAAACTCTGACTTTAGGAAAAGCTAAAAATTGCAACGAGCAAATTCAAACTCTTCACCTGTCTGGCCAGCAATAAGCATAGGCTGCATGATAAGGGTTAGGAGTTTATCCAGCACCAGGTGGAGGAAGAGGACCAGAGGCTCTAAACGAGAGGAGGACAGAGATATGATGCTGAGCTTCAGCTCGTGTTCCAGCTTGCTCTCAGGAATCTTCTCGTCCCTGACCCGCAGAGGGAACGTGACTCCACCATCCAGTGCATGGCACAGGGTGAAGAAACGCTCCAGGTGGTTGTCCTGGTACAGGAGAGAGGGATGAGTCGTTACAGAGTAGCACTTCCAAAGGAATCAGACAGAAAACAAGCATCGGGGAGGAAACAAAAAATGCTAATTGATGTAGCGCCTCAGCGTGAAGCTAGAGAAAAGACAACACGGAAAAACACTGATGTGTACAGGTTTGCTTTTAATCGAGAAAAAAAAGAGGAAACTAGAGAAATTACATTTTCTCTAAAAATACTGAGGGTTAAATTACGACGGAGCTTTAGGGCCACGCTAAGAAAAAATTAAATAAAAGCCATAATATTATGAGAATAAAGTCATACGAGACTTTTTTTTTTACAGCTCGTTTATCTTTTTTTTTTTCACGAGTCGGATCCACAAAGTGACCTGTCAATCAATCCAGTAGGCGTGTCAGCAAATGACCAATCCGAAGCTAAATGCTCCTTACCTGCAGAGCTGCGCTGCAGCCCATCAGAGCGTACCACCTTACTGTAAGCAGGTTCAAAGTCCTGATGCTGATATGCTGACAGATTCACTATCTCCTTATTTGTAAAACCAGTACCAAAGTATAACTTAACAAGATGCTCAACATTCTTCATTTTACCACAGTTAAAATGCGGTAAACCTGCTTTATCGTGTCAGAGTTCAGATAATATTACAACTCATTTAACTTCGGATTGGTCGTTTGCCGACATGCCTACTGGATTGATTGACAGGTTGCATCCTGGATCCGACTCGTGGGAAAAAAAGAAACAAACAAAAAAACACAAGAGCTGCAAAAAGACTCGTAAGACTTTATTCTCGTAATTTTATGGCTATTAATTTTCTTTCTTACCGTGGCCCTAAAGCTCCATCGTATTAAATGAATGCTAAAATTTGCAGAAGAAAATGAAACAGAGTTGTTAAAGGAAAAAAAACAGAACACTACCCAAAAGCCAAAAAGGAGCTAAATGCTAGCTAAAAGCAAAACGCTGCATTTTGAAGTTTCTTCCTCATGAGGGAGTTTTTCCTTTCCACTGTTACCTTCGTGCTTGCTTAAGATGAGTTCTGCGATGGAGTTAAATTTCAAAGCAGTCTGCTCCTCAGATAAATGGTGTTAAATTATTAGTTTTTATACATATGAATGTTTCTGTTCAGTGCCCTGAGATGACTTCTGTTGTGACTTGGTGCTTTATAAATAAACTGAAATGAATAGAGTGAATTAAAAGCATCACAAGGTTAACCAAAATTTAAAAGTAGCCAACCTCTAGCTAAAAGCTAACATAGCAAAAAGCTACAAGTAACAAAGGCTAATAAAGATAATAATAATAATAATAATAATAATAATAATAATAATAATAATAAT